>NC_059343.1:127262341-127595954 GCF_018350155.1 Leopardus geoffroyi | reverse complement strand
AGGCCGGCTGGGCGGGCACCGGCCGCGGGCCTGGCGGCCTCACTAGGAACCCTAGGAGCCCGTTGGGCAGGCGCCTGGGGGTGGCGTCGAGCTGTGATAGGCGGGGCTTCCGCAGCCAGGGTCCGAGAGAGCCTGGGACGGCGTCGCTTTGGCGGGAACCGGCCACGCGCCCGGCAGCCTCCCGGCGGCCCGTTTGCGCGTGCGCGGGGAGGGCGGGGTCGGCGCGCGGGGCGGAGCTTCGGGAAGGAGCCGCAGCGCCTCAGGCGCCAGCCGACTGGGCGAGCGGCCGGGCCTGTGCTCGAAGGGCGGGGTCTGGGGCGGAGCGCGGCGACCATGCGGGCGGCAGACGCAGACGCAGGCGGCCCGGCGGGCGGCGCCGACAACAGCCTGGAGGGCCAGGGCCAGGGCGGCTGTGGCGGCCTTTGCAGCGCAGGCACGGAGGCCGCGGTCGCCGGCGCAGCTCCGCGTGTCCCGCGACCACAGCACGCCCCGGGGCCAGGCGGAGATGCCCTCTCCACGACCGGAAGGCCGGAAACCCGAATACACACTTTGTATCCTAGCCGAGGGGACAGCGGGGCATGGGCAGGGGGCGGAAAGGGAGAGGAGCCGCGGTAACCTGCGGGGCGTGGGGCAAAGATCTGAAAGCAGGGTGGTCCCGGGGTGGCTGGAGAGAGGTGGGGGAGGAGGAAGGAAGGAGATCAGGGGGGAAACGGGTTCCTGGGGGCGGTGGGAGGACCTGGGCCAGGGAACGGGGTGGCCGCGAGCGATTAGGGCCGGGAGTGGGTGGCCTCGTCAGGGTGGCCTGAGAAGGGGGCTCAGGCCCTAAGTGAGTAGGGATGGTACCTTAACCGAATCTGCACTCAGCGCCCTCAGCGTGCCTTTCCCGTCCCACTTGGAGGCGGAGATCGCCTGTGCGTCCTTGGCCCCAGATCGCGAACCGCACGGAGGCATCGTGGAGAAGCAGCTCACCGTAACTGACAGCGTCCTGGCCATGTAAGTTCTGGAAGGGCCGGGGTCGGGGTGCCTGCAGGTGGCGGGTCGTCTCCATGGGGGGGATGCTCTGCTGGAGCCGTGAGCACTAGGTGCGGGGAGGGGGCCCCGCAGGCTCTAACACCTGCACCCGCGGAGGGGGGTGCTCCTGGGGGGAGAAGGGTGCGAGGGATGGGTACTTGGGGGGGGGCGGAGCGAGGAAGGGGAGGAGCCACCACCTCCAACTTGATTGCCTTTTCTCTCTCAGCCGCTGGAGAGCTGAAAACTCTCGCCTCCTCCGAATTTCCATCATCAACTTTCTTGACCAGCTTTCCCTGGTGATTCGGACCATGCAGCGCTTCGGGCCCCCTGTTTCCCGCTAAGCCTGCGCTGGCGAAAGGGGGCTAAGGTCTAGCCTCGTGTCCCCGTCTGGGCGGTCCGTCCTTCCTAGGGCAGTGATTCCTGCACTAGCTGCCACCTGAGGTGGGGGGCCTGCCTGGTCTTCTGAGGGCAATGAGGGCCCGAGCCCTTGGGCACTCATGGTCCCCTTGTGTTGTTTGCCATTTAAATGTTTGCTACTGCAGAAAATAAAAGTGAGCTTTGCTTTGTTCCTTGTCAGTTGTGGCACCCCGGGATAGTCTTCCCTTTGTCCTCCGGTGGGGGCGGGGGGGCGGGGCGGCTCCTGGGATGTCGACGTGCAAGTCGCGGAAGGTGGTAGAAGGCAGTTTGGGAACTGGCAGGACCCACGTGCGTCCTGTCCTTCGGTATCAAGGACTCTCACCATGTGGGAATATGCCCATCGTTTGCACGTTTCGCATGACTCCTGATGATGTCTTTCATCTAATGTGAACTTTTTATCCAAGCTCTTCAAAAATATTGAATGAGTGCAGGAAAGATGCATTAAGGGCACCTGACAGGCTCAGTCGGTTGAGCGTCTGACTTTGGCTCAGGTCCTGATCTCGGAGTTGGTGAGTTCCAGCCCCGTGTCAGGCTCTGTACTGACAGCTGAGGGCCTGGAGCCTGCTTTGGATTCTCTGTCTCCCTCTTTCCTCTGCCCCTTCCCTGCTCAGTTTCTGTCTCTCAAAAATTAATAAACTTAAGTTTTTTTTATAAAAAGAAAAGATGCATTATAATATTCTAATGTAACTACTGAATGTTTAAATTGCTTTCACCTTTTTGCCCTATTTTAGGTAATGACCCAGTGGAACTCTTGCATATGACCTTGCACGAATGATTGCTTCCTTCCACTAGGTTAAAAGAGGTACAATTAGTGGGTAAATATTTAGTATATTTTTTAAAGCTCTGTCAAGACTGCAAAATTAGTCTCCAGAAAACGTACCTACCACTCTGCCAGAATGCTGGTTTTGCTACACCTTGTCACTGCTGGCTCTGGCAAAATTTGAAAACAAAATTCATTTGGGGGTGCCTCTGGCTCACTTGGTTGACTGTCCTACTCTTGATTTCGGCTCAGGTCATGATCTCAGTTTGTGAGATGACAGTGGGGAGCCTGCTTGGGATTCTCTCTCTGCCCGCCCCTGTTCATGTGCACACTCACGCTCTCTCAAGAAAATAAACATTTAAAAATAACAATTTGGGGCACCTGGGCGGCTTAGTCAGTTAAGCGTCCAACTCGATTTGGGCTCAGGTCATGACCTCACGGTTTGTGAGATCAAGATCGAGCCCCGTGTCTCCCTCTCTCTGCTCCTTCCCCACTCACAATCTTTCTTTCAAAATTAAAAAAAAAAAAAACCATTTAAAAAAATCCTTAAAAAATAATGTAAAAATTAGTTTGCACGAGAAGAGCAAACAACCCAGAAACACTAGAATCAGAGCGTTGAGGCTGACTGGCCTTAGCTCAGTGAGGAAAAGTGCTGGACAACTGTCAGCCTTTCGGTGGAAGGAGTGCACTCCCCGTGACACACGAGGTCTCCTGCAGACTTGTCAAACCCAGCAATTCTGGCAGCTCTTTGGTGGACAGACGCCATGGGATTTTCTCCACAGGTGATCGTGTTTTCTCAGGATAAAGCCAGTTCTATTTCCTCCTTTCTGACCTGGGTACCTTATAGCGGAGAATTTGTGTGGGTTGGGTTTCCCCGCTTCTCTGCATGCCCGTTAACTGTAGACCGGATGCCGGACATGATTCTCCTGGGGTGCTAGAGGTCTTTCTATTCCTAGAAATATTTGTGAGCTTTGTTCCGCGATGCCGTTACTTACCTGGAACAGTTGAACCCTCTTGAGTCTTCGAAGACTTGCCCTATGGGACCAGAACAGCTCGGGGCAGGCGTCATTTTCCACTCCCACACTTCCCCAGTTGTGAGGTTTGCCCTCCTAGCCGGTGGGGACAGCTGTTGGTTGTTGTCCCACTTGAGTGCCCAACAAAGTTACTTTCGTTCTGTCAGATGGTCCTCAGCGGGCCTCCAATGGTCTCCCCGCGCGCTTGCGCTGATCAGCCGTGCGCTGCTCCCTCCCACAGGGTCCTCGCCCAGGCTTCCCCCCCCCCCCCCCCCCCGCCACTCCTTGGGGCCCTCTGCCCCACCAGTTCCGGTGGGCCTCAGCACGAAACTCCCAATGTGGTCAGCCGGGACAATTGCAAGGCTGATCTCTGACTTCTCATCTCCCAGAGATCGCCGTTCTTCATCGCCTGATACCTGCTTTCCTTACAGCTTGGGTCTCATCTATTCCGTCTGGTTTGGGGGGGCTCTTTCAAGTAAGTGGCAGTGTAAATCGGTCCCTGCTACTACACACGCACGAAGAGTCTATGCCTGCTGGACGTGGGGCGAGCTGGTGCGTGCTGCAGGGGAGACACGCCGTCACGGGGACAGTGGTGGTGGTTGTGATGACAACACTCTCACCTGACAGCAGACAGCAGCTGTAGTGGCTACAGCAAGGGTCTCTTTCTCTTCCTTCCTTTTGAAAAATAATTTTGAAGACCTTTCTTGATGGTTGAGGATCTGGCTGTTTTATACCACTCTCCATTCTGCTAGCCTCTTCGTTCTCCCAAAATGGTTCTTGGGGAACCATTCACTTGGGCTTTCTTTACCTCCTAGGTTAAAAATTGCCTTGTTTAGGGGCACCTGAGTGTCTCAGTCAGTTAAGCGTCTTTGACTCAGGTCATGATCTCATGGCTAAAGACCCGGGTCGGGCTCTGTGCTGACAGCTCGGAGCCTGGAACCCGCTTCGGATTCTGTCTCCCTCTCTCTCTGCCCCTCCCCACTCGCACCTGTGCTCTCTCTGTCCCTCAAAAATAAACATTAAATTTTTTTTTTTAATTGCCTTCAGTCTTTCATTGCCTTTCTGTAATCTCACAATGGTAATTTTTTAAAACCATCTTCCTCGGCCTCCCCTCTCTCTCCCTGCCTGCTTCCTCTGGGCCACGTGCCTGCACAGCTGTCAGCCCGGCACCTCCCTTGGTCTGGGCTTCAATCCTTATCCTGGATCAAGCAGCTTTCTCTTGACTGTTTACCTCGCCTTTTTGTTTACTTGTTTGTGTTTGAAGTGAGGTCTAAGTTCCATCCTCTCAGCCTTCCCCTTTGTGAGTGTACAGGCCTAGGAGTTTGGGCAAATGCATAGTTTTGGAACCACCACCACAGTCGCAGTGCCTGCTGCGCTGGGAAGGGGACGAGGGCAGGCAGGACAGAAGTGGGGAGACTGGCACGCAGGCGAGAGATCCCCGGGCTGCAGCCAGTGGAGGTGGGGAGAAGGGAACGGGTTCCGATTGGATCTTGACGGGAGAGCCACCGGGGTTTGCTGACACGGATCGGACGTGGCCCTGGACCTCCTCAGATGCGCGGGACGCCTGCAACGGGTCACCCTTCCTCCCATAAAGGGAGCCCAGCTCCTCCAGAGTCCGACAGCCTCCCCACCTGCTTCCCTGCTCGCCGACCACCCACCCGCCACACACTGCCACCGTTTTCCCGACGTTTAATTCAGAAACAAGGTTCCAGGAACAACGACAAAGAAGCTCATGCCAAAACAGAGGGGACAGCTGGGTTTCCGGGACCACGTGCCGGGGCCAGATTCCTCGGAGGGGGAAGAGGGAACAGAGGGGTAAGGCACTGCCGCCTCGGCCACTCGGGGCGGGCGCAGGACAGGGCAGCGGGGGTGAGGGGTCCGGGCTGAGCGGGCACCACGCCGAGGAAGCTGGGCGCTCGGGCCTGGAGAAGGAGACTTCCAGAGCCCCCAGGCCCACGTGGGGCCCTGGCACGAACCCGCTCATAGCTCCCCAGGTGCTGGGGACAGGGCGCCCGAGAAAGGTACGGTCCCACCCCCGACAAGTCCGGAGGGGATGCCGGGACCCAGCCGCGGGGAGACCCCTGGGCGCAGCCACAGTCTGGGGATGGCTTCGCCGCATCACCCTGGGCGCCCCCCTCCTCGCCATCAAGTGCTGCTGGTGTCGGGGGCCCCTGCTCGGACCCGGCGGGGCCGGCCACGGCCAGGGGCAGGTGCCAGAGGCGAGGCCGAGGCTGACCGTGCCACCAGGGAGCCAGGACGACCCAAGGACAGAAGGGGCGTGAGGTTGTCCACATCCCAGAGGAGGGGCACGTGGTGACAGACGGACACGGTGAGGTGCAGATAAATTAAATAAATAGGTGGTTGCGGGTATAAACAGGAAGAGGGGGCAGGGGCTGGCACGACCCGGGGGCACGAGGGTAGGAGGGCGGGGATACTGCTGCTGCCAGGGTCAGGACCCTTGGTCCTGTCACCACCGCCCCCACGCAGGGCCCAAAGAAAGGCACTAAGGAAGGGGGCCCGGGTGTGCGCAGGGCACGAGAGACCGGTGACCACCCCATCCCCGCCCCCGTGCCGCCCGATCCAGGGCTCGGCCCCGAGGTCACCTCAGGCCTGGGACGCCCCCTCCTCACCGGTTCCGCCACCCTTAGCTGTTGCCGGACACGAGGCTGATGATCTGTTCCAGTTTTTGCCGCAACTTATGCTTCCGACAGGAGGCATCTCGGTCCAGAGCGGTGAGGACCTGGGGGAGGAGGGTCCCCCCGGAGCCGGGCTGGCGAGGAGGGGCCGCTCCCTCCCTTGCCAAGCCGTCCTCCCCTGCCTGAGCTCTTTTGTCCCTCCTGCGTCCACGCACCCCGCTCTCTGCGGGTCCCCGGCACGTGGGAAGGGCCGCAGCCCCCCACCTCTGCACACGCTGCGACTTGGCCACCCCGAAGCCACCGCCTTCTCTGCTCGGCGGCCACAGTGCGGCCCTTCCCGGGAGTGGGCTGGACCCGCTGTCCCCAAACGCCCCGTCCCTTCCTGGCCCACACCCCATCTCCCCATCCCCTCCTGAACCCCAACCCCGCACCTGATCTCCCCGTCCCCTACTGACCTGGAATCTGCACCCAATCTTCACTTCCCCTCCTGACCCACACCCTGCACCCCATCTCCCCATCCCCTCCTGAACCCCAACCCCACACCTGATCTCCCCGTCCCCTCCTGACCCGGAATCTGCACCCAATCTTCACTTCCCCTCCTGACCCGCACCCCCACCCAACCTCCCCACCCCTCCTGACCCCCACCCCACACCCAATCTCCCCATTCCCTCCTGGTCTCCCCGTCTTCTCCTGACACCCACCCCCATCCTGCACCTGACTTCCTTGTCCCCTCTTGACCCCCATCCCAACCTGCACCCAACTTCCCCATCCCCTCCTGACCCACATCCAACCCTGTCTTTGCTGGTATCCAGAATCTCCTTGCCAAATGCGGCAACCTTCTAGGGCTTCATCGCCCTTGACCATCAGTAGCACCCCAGGAAGCCAATCATACTCTTCTCCCTCCTGACCACCCCCTTCCTGCCCCAGGTGTGTGGTGTGTGTGTGTGTGTGTGTGTGTGTGTGTGTGTGTGTGTCCTGTTCCAGGAGGCCACCCTGCAGTCTTGGGGTCCCTCCCTCCACTCCTCAGTCTCTGCCGCTGGCTCCCTGTCTTCTCTGCCACCTCTGAGTGTCCCAGGACCCCAGGACTCAGTGCGTGGGCCACTTGTACCCCTACACTGGCTCTCGGCTGCCCTTGGCGAGCTCATCCAGGCTCAGAGCTTTCTGGGCCGCGTCCTGGCTGACGGGTTCTTACTTCCAGCAATAATACAATCTCAGATCCACACCTCTATGTTCCCTGTCTACTGAAGTGTGGGGTCACCGATCCCATGGGCTGGATAAGGTGCTGGCCCTGCCTACCTTCTGGCCCCACCCTGGCCCCTCAGCCCACCCCTTCCCTGGACCTTTACTTTTGCCCGAGCAGAATTTCGTTCTCTGGCCAGTGGCTTCTCTCCTAGCCCCCTCAAATCCCAGCATCTCCGGAAAGCATCACCTGTGCTAGCCTGGGGGCTGAATAGGGGAGGCGCTGCGAGCGACCCAAGAGATGGGCTCCGTGCCCCCTCTGTCCCCTCCACCACCCTCTAGTGCCCTTCACCCTCGCAGGGCCCCCCCGTGTTTGCCACTGACCGCACCATCAGGGCCTAACGACTGGGGGCCCGCGAGACTGGCACGCACCTCCTGGCGGTACTTGGTGACATAGAAATAGAGTTCACTGAGCGCGCTTAAGATGTTGAAGTCACTGGCATGCAGACGGGACTGCTCCACCAGGTAGGCGTCCATGTCCTGGTCGCTGATGGATGCCATCTTTGCAATGTCCCGGTAGTACCTGTTGGGACCCTGAGTGGGTCACAAGGGCAGGTGCCACCAAAGCCCCTGCCCTGGCAGTCAGGCCGGTCTCTGGGGACTTTTTCCCCAAGCTGACCCGGCACGGGGCTGCCAGGCCTCGCTTCCCCTCCCAGCCCACCTCTCCACCCAGCTCTTGTAGTTGGGGATGTCCTTGGCGTAGAGCAGCTTGTTGGACGGCGAGTCCTTGCCCAGGCGATGTTCAGACGTGGAGCAGGAGTCCATGAAAGTCTGGGCCACCACTGACAGGCAGGCGTCCGTGATGCTGTTCTTGTGGATGTCGAACACAAACTGGGGGTTCTTGATCACGTTTACCCAGAAGCGCAGGGGCAGGCTGGAGAGAGGGACAGGCACCCGGAGCCCATCCCGTCAGTGCTCCCTGCTACGCTTCCTGCCTGGCCTGTGCGCATCTTGCCCACAAGCAGCAAGTGTGACATACTGAGGGTTAGTGGCCTTTTCTTTAAGTTTCTGCCAGACTTCAAGCAGAAATGAGAGCAAACAGCCTTCCGTCCTCGCTGCATCTCACCCCGCACCACGGCCACCACGTGGGCCTGGCTGTCAGCACCTCTGCTCTGTGCCGGCCCCACTCCCGGCCTCCCACGTGGCCCAGCGGGGCCCGTATCCGGAGTCAACCGAACTCCCCTTCTGCGCTTGAGGGGCGACTGATGCAGGCCCTCTCCTGCCTGGATGGCCACTCCAGCCCCCGTCAGTCACCCACCACCCTGGTCTCTGAGCGCCGGCACAGCCACAGGTGTCCTCCCTCCCTCTGTCCGCCCACCCCCAGCACAAGGCGGTACCAGTTGCTCTTCCAGGTGTGGCGCACGTCAGGGTCGCTGATCTGGCGCCGGTCGGCCTGCTCATCCAGGAAGTCGAACATGTACTTGATGGCCAGGGGCAGGGCCGAACCTCGGTGAGCCGTGCTGAACACGGTCTCGAAGAGGTCATCCACAAACTTCTGCAGCGTGCCCTGCAGGGGTCAGCAAGAGCACAGGTCAGGTTGGGATGGCCCCGCAGCAGAACAGGGGGACAGAGGGGCAAGCAGCTTCCCTGCAGGGACAGTGCCCCAGACGGGCCCCGCCCCAGCCTCAGGCCTTGAGAAAGGCGCACCAGGTTTGAAGAACCCCGCGGCCTACCCCCAGGGCAGGCCGGACCAACCGCGGGGCCAAGGCTGGGCTAGAAGATGTCTGGGCTGAGGCCAGGGTGGCTCAGGGCAGGCCCACACCTTGGTGGCCAGGAGTCGAGTCAGGTAGATCTCTGAGACCATCTTGCTGCCGCGGTCCCCCTCGCGGTGGTCAGCATGGTCGTGGTTCTTCACCAGGTGCCACAGCTTGGTGCCGGTCTCCTGGTCAGGCGTGATCATGGGTGCCCGAGAACGGAGGCTGTCGGGGCTGCTGGCTGTGCGCAGCAAGCTCTCTGGGGCAGGGGACAGGCATGCCCTTTAGGCCAGTGGGGCCATGCCAGTCATCGCCACGGCTCTTGCCCCGCTCTGTTCCAGGAGCCCAGCAGGCTAAGGGGGCTGCCTACTCTTACCGGCCCACCCCACCTCCAGGCTCTATGAAAGTGGACGTCTCCCAAGGGCAAGGCCCAGGGCGACCACCAGAAGCATGGTGGCCACTCAGAGAGGGGGCTCCCCAGGATGGCTGACACAGCCTCAGAGGGCACAAGGCCAATCAAGGCCATCGCCCTGGAGGCACCTACCGTAGCGGCTGAGCGAGCGGGTGAAGGTAAAGGAGCTGGCCATGTTATAGGCACACACTTGTTTGGGCACCAGTGCCACCAAGGAGCCATCCGTCACCTGGAAACCACAGAGACAGAGGGGGGCAGCACAGGAGGCTGGGGAGCCAACGGGCCTGAGCCACCACCCACCCGGACCCTGCAGTGTGCACGTCGGAGGTACCCGAGGCTCCCCAAGGAGGGACCGTGTCCTCGGGGCAGGGCCATGGCCCCCAGGTGGCTCCCAGCCCCTCACCTGATAGTGGGCCAATGAGTTGACCCTCTTCCAGTCACACTCAATCTTCGTGGTGACGTCTTCATCCTGGAGAATGATTCGGGCCATACGGCCCTGGCGCCATTCTGTAGGCCACAGACAGCCCTTGAGGTCCTGCCCAGAGTACCCCGGGCCCCGGGGCCCACCTCCCTCAGCGGACAGAGCCCAAGCAGGGAGCGGGAACGGCAGTCAATGTAATGTGGCCACAGGGTGGCGGCCGGGAAGAAGGGGCAAGGTCACCTAGGTCCATGTCTTCGGCTTTGGGGCGCTGCGAGTATGGGACGCCCTTGTACACAGCGTCCAGCAGCTTATCTTTGGCTTGGGTGACGCTGTCGCAGTTGAGAACCTTCACTGGGACCTGAGTGCTGCCCTCGCTCTCCGGGAACACGCAGTGCAGGGTCTGCGGGGGAGGGGAACCACAGGCTGGACCCCGGACGAGGTGTGCCGTCATGCCTGAGGCCCTGCCCACCCGACCACCAACCCACCAGCGTCTTGTAGTCGATCTGCTGCCGGATGAGCTTGTCTTCGCTCAGGGAGTAGCGGGCCTCGCCCGTGATGGCATCGATGGGGCCCTTCTCCATCTGCTGCTTGATGGCGCAGTAGAGCAGAAACAGCGGCTCCCCGGCACACTCCTGCAGCCAGGGGCGGGCACACGTACGCTGCCCGCCCGCCCGCCCGCCCGCCAGCCGCTTCCCCGGGTCGCCCCGCCCACCCGCCCGCCCGCCCAGCACACCTTCAGAAACTTGTGCAGCAGGAATGTGAACCAGTTGGTAAGCATCTTCTCAGCCACCGACTCGGTCCTAGGGCAAAAGGGGCGCTGGGCCAGACTGGAGAGCGGGCCCACCCACCTTGCTCCCCAGGTAGGAGCGGGCCTGGTGCGAGTGGGGCCGGCAGGAGGCGGGGCCGGGGCCCTGCAGCACCTACCTGCGCAGAAGCAGCTTGGGGTGGTTCTTGCTCTCCAGGTTCTTCTCTATGAGGTCCGCCAGCAGCTGCTTGAGCAGCCCCGTGGCGTAATCGAGGCGGCTGTGCAGGACCACCATGGTGAGCGAGGCCACGGTACCACGGTCGCGCATGGAAAAGCTGCTCTGGGCCTCCAGCGTGTGGATGAAGGTGAGCACGAAGGCGCGGCTGTGCAGCAGCTGTCCAAAGAGGCGCAGGGCCTTCTCGACGTTGGGGGGGGTCTGGGAGGGACAGGGCGTCTCAGAGAGTGGGGGAGGCGTGGCAGGGGATGAGGGCCGGGCAGGCGAGCTGGGGACTCACATCCAGCTCCTTGAGCACCGGATGGGCCTCAATGCCCGGGAAGAGCACGCGAACGGCATAGGTCCGGTAGTCCAGGAAAGGGATCTGCACCCCGTCCATGTGGTTGGTCAGCTCATTGATATCCGTCTGCAGCTCAGCAAAGGCTGGGGAGGGCGGGGAGGAAGAATGAGCGCAGCGGGAGGGGAGAGGCTCCCAGCCCACCCGCCCTGCACCACACCACCGTCCCAGGCACCTTCCTTGCATTCCAGAGCCACGCGGGACTCCAAGTTGTCCATCTGTAGCTGAAGCCGCTTGAGCGTGCGGTCTGCATCCTGAGTCTTGCGCTTATAGGCGACCAGCACAGCGGTGATGGCCAGCAGCAAGAGCCCGCCGCCCGCCGCCAGGCCCACCATGGCCGGCAGAGTCAGCGCCCGCTCGGCCGTGATGTGCAGGGTACCCAGCCAGAACTCCAGGCCACCTACCAGTACCTGCAGGGACAACCCCACTGTGAGCTGACCCCCATGCCCACCCGGTGGCCTCCCCCACCTCCCACGCACCATGACAGGCTGCCGGCCCGTCTGGCTAGGTGAGTCGCACAGGAGCTGTGTGTCGGAGACAGTGAGCGCACATGGCTGGCCCCCGATCAGCACCGTGTAGTTGAGGCGGGAGCTGCCAGCTGCTGCAGGGATCAGATTCTTGCCCTGTGGGTGGAGGGCGTGGTCAGCCAGGGCTCCCCGCCTCCCGGCCTCTCCTGGTCCACTGTGCCCCACTCGCACCTTCAACACTACGTGGGAGCCAGGCTTGACATCCAGGACCCCGGAGGGCCCCAGTGGCTCGAAGCTGGGATCAGGGTAGTAGGTGAAGGAGGACCGGTTGAGGGAGCGGGCCGTCTGCACATGATCCAGCAGGAAGCCAAACTCATCAGGGTGTTCACCCTGGGCCTGTGGCTGGGGCCGTCCCAGGAAGATGCCGGGGGCCTTACACAGCATGGCGGTATCGTTGATCACCTGGCATGTCTGCGGGGACAAGGGAGGGCAGCCCGGCACATGAAGCCACAGGTGGCAGGGTTAAGGGCAGGGCGAGGACCGCTGGCACTCACGTTGGTGGTCTCGATGCCTCGGTACTTGGCCCGGACCCGGGGCTCCTGGACGGTCAGTAGGTGGGTCCCACTCACAGTGATGGCAGTGCTTCCACTGGGGGCAGCGGGGGAGGGGCCTCAGGCTCCCTCCACCACTGCTCCCAGCCTGGCCTCCAGAGAGTTATCACGGCTGCCGTGGAGCCCGGGGCCTCCCCCACCCCAGGTCACTGGGTGAATGCCAGGTGCCATGTTGTTGGGAGGACCCTGCCCCCCTCTGCCAACGAGGGCTGAGGCTTGGAGGACGCGTAACTTGATGCCCTGGGCCCCGGTCACCAAGCGAGGCCCCGGGACAGGAGCTCAGGGACACAGTCCCCGACCCACACTCCTCCTCAGGTCTTACTTGATGATGCTCCAGGTGGGCTCAAGGCGAGTGACCGTAGGGTCCTGGGTGTAGGTGTAGAAGACGCCAGGACTGGAAATGTTGGCACGGTCGATGGCCAGGGTGATGGGGGCCTGGCTGGGGCCCAGGGTGGACACGGGCGAGATACACACGATCGTCTCGGCGTCTCTCCTGTTGGTAAGTGGGGCGCTGAGAGCAGGTAGCCCGGGGCCATGACTCACCCTGCCCTTGTGGCCCCCGACCCAGTGCCCGGGCCAGAGCCGATGGGGCCCCGCCCACCTCACAAACTGGCACTCGCCATCTCTCACAGTCACTGTGACCCTGCTGCCGGCATCCAGAGAGCTCCCGGAGATGGTGAGCCGTGTGCCCCCGGAAGCCGGGCCCCGACCGGGACTTACGCGGTCAAACGCTGGCGTCTGTGGGAGAAGCGGCCCTGAGGAGAGGGAGGAGGTGGCCCGGTGCGGGTGGGGGGGAGGGGCGTCAGGAGGGAGGGGAGGGGGAGGGACGGGCAGCCCACACACCACGAAACTGTAGAGCTGTTCGGACTGTGTGCGGAAGTCAGCAGAACAGTCGCCCACACAGAGCTCCGCGGGCCCCGGCGGTGGGCTGGGCACCAGCGACTCCCCCATCTCACACACGATCCTACGGGTGAGAGAAGGTCAGGGCTGGGGGCAGACAGCCCAGGGCTCGGGCGCCCACACGGCCGCACTCACCTCTCGGCGCTGACGTACTCGGAGGGGATAGGGTTGCAGCGCACACCTGCAACCCGCAGGCCCACGTCCCGGTAGCTGAGGCCCAGGTTCTCACCCACGATGGTGACCCGAGTGCCCCCCTCCTTGGGCCCCATGAGCGGGTGGATCTGCAGAGCAGGACGATAGGGCGAGGGTGAGCCCAGACTCGTGGGTGCCTGGCAGACGGAAGGAGACCGGGGAGGCTGACCTGGGCGATGCGAGGGTGGCTGCAGCGGGCGCCCTTCTGGCTCGGGTGCATCCAGTTGGTCTTGGGGGCCGGGCAGTGGGCCCGCAGCTGGCACCTGTGCTCCGAGACGCACCAGCCGCAGTTGAAGCGAGGGTCAGCCTTGAGGCAGAGGCCGCAGCTGGGCCGCCGTGCCCAGCACTTGTACAGGAGAGCTGCGGGCAGAGGGTACCGCTGGGGGCGGCCGCGGGGCGCCGGGGGCACCGAGGACCCCGATGCGGGGTCCCCCTGCCGCACCTGGCCCCAGTTCGCGCCCACCGTGCCCCAGGCCCTACAGCCCCACGCTGCCCCGCACCTCGGAAGGTGGCAGGCTTGTCGATGGCGAAATCGCCATCCCAGACCACGGAGAAGTCCAGCTCGGTGTCACCGTACTCGTCGCCTTCGTAGGAGTACTGGGAGAGAGGGACCCCGCGTCACCCCAGAGCAGAGGTACTCAGAAGGTCCCCCGCCAGAGGCACGTCGGGCTCTCTGAGCAGCGAGCCGGGCGCAGACCCGCACGACCAGCACGCCCCGCGGGAGGGGGCCTCACCGACGCGTTCTGGCACTGCACGCTGCTGCTATTGAAGCGCACGGCCGGCACCCGTTGCTGCCGCCCCTGCACCCGGACCACACACTCGTAGTTCTTCTGGCCCGACTGCGGCTGCGGCAGGTTCTTGGCCCGCAGGGTAAGGGGCTGCATGACGCCGACTGGGATCAAGAGGTCCCCGCCGGGCAGGATCTCAGGGCAACCCTGCGGGGAGACCGCCCGTCAGCCACACACCCACCGCTGCCATCTGGGCCCAGCTGGGCTGGCCCCGAACTGAAGAGGCTCCGGGAAAGCAATGAGAACAAAGGCAGAAAAGCCAGAGGCCAGCCCACATGGAGCCCAGCCCCCTCGCGCACGGCACCCGCCTCACCTCAGGGCTGTGGACCCTGCCCTCCTGGAAGGAGCACTCTTGGGGGTGGCTGGTGCACACGTGGCGGTACTTACACCAGTGGCAGGGGTACGGGCTGCCGACGCAGGACATACACCTGCAGGGAGAGGCTTCGCGAGTAACGCAGAAGACCGGGCCGCGCTCTCACCACTCGCCCACGGGGCACACGGGAAGCCCCAGGGAGGAGGGGCCGGGGCCCACCTGAGGCCCACACAACACAGCAGGGGACGGAGGGGTGTGGGGACAGAGGTCAGAGACGCCAGTACTCACGACCGGAGTACGCTGCAGTTGTAGAAGACGAAGTCGACCCCGGCGAACTTCACGCCGGTCTCCTTGGACAGCAGCTGCAGCCGCACAGTGTGCGTGGCCCCTGTGGCGAGCCCAGCGGTGGCCGTGAGCAGGCCCGGGACGCAGAGCGTCCCCATCCCGGAAAGCCCCAGCCTACTGACCGTGCCCCCTGGTGAGAGCCCGCAGCTCCCGGAGGGAGGGCGACGGGCACTGCAGCTCCCCGGAGGGCAGCAGGACGGCCTCACTCTCCGCCACCTCCTCAAAGGTACAGCTCACGCCGACGCTGAGGTCTGGCACGTTGCGCACGGCCACGGTCAGCTGGGGGAGGCGGAGGAGTCAGAGCGGGAGGCGTCCCCCCCCAGCCCCCGACACACACACACACACACACGCGGGCCCACGCACCCCCACCCATCACAGCACTTACCTGCACCCCGGGTGACGTCACTGAAACATTGTTGGGCCGGACCCGCACCTGGACACACTTGCTCAGCTCCTCGGCGAAGCCATGGGGGGCGGAAGCACCCGGACAGGCTCCTTCACGGCAGCATCTGCGTGGGGTTAGGCCAGAGCCCGTTATACAGCTGTCCCGGGGGCCCTGGCCGGGCGGTGGGAGGGTACACATATGTCCGCAGGGAAGAGGGGACGGCCAGCCCAGCCCACAGTGCCAGGCAACAGCATGCTTTGGCCTCGTCCCCTGGGCCCTGAGGGCTGTCACTCGGGATGGGGGCTCCGCTCATTAGCTGGATGAAGTAGGAGGGGACGGAGGCAGAGGCCACAAGGGTACGACTGGGAGAAATGGGTACGTGGGCAAGGGCACGCTCTGCCCACCCCAGTCAGCGGGCATCGCCGGCTCCTCCCAGGAGCAGGACCCCTGCAGACCCTCCCTCCCCGCCCGGCCCGGTGGCCCTCACCTGTGCTGCAACACACACCAACCGCAGTGCGGGTCCCCCGAGCCGAGGCAGGCCGCGCAGCTCACGTACTGCTCGCACGTCTCCACCGGGAGCTGGCTCACCTGGGGACGGCGGCGTCAGTACCTGCCCTGCCCCCACCCCGCCACCCGCTGCTGCCTGCCACGGGCCTACCTGCTTCTCACTCAGGAGGTAGATGTGCCGGTGGTCGGGGCTGAAGAGCAGGTCTCGAAGGATGGGGCTGCCATCCACCACGGGCACTGTCTCGTACAGGTGGGCATACTGGGAGCCGTCAACCCGGACCTGGGCCGCGAGACACGCTGGCCTGATGCCACGGGGTGCCACACACACCCAGAACATCCACTTGTCAAGCCACGGACTTTCCAGGTCGTGGCCAAGCTGAAGCCAGGGCCTGGTGCGGCTCAGCTCTCAACCTGCCCCCTCCCGAGATGGCCATAGGCAGGGGAAGAGCTTTCTGGGGGCTGACGGACACCATCCCGGAATGAGCTCATGCTGACAGTTAACACCCTGTGCAAACTTACTAAAACCACGGACCGTATGCTTTCAGTGGGAGAAGTGTATGCTTTGCGGGCGATGCCTCCGTGAAGTGGTTAGAGATGCAAACAAGGGCCCAGGAGGGGCAGCAGACCAGGCCCCCCAGAAGTCACTGGCTCCCTTCACAAACCCTCCCCAGCCAACCCCAGAACTCCTGGGGACAACTCCGTATTTGCCGGGTGAGCCGGACGAGCTCGTGGCGGCTCTCCTGACCACTGTCCCTTCGGAGCGAGCACACTGGGGCTCCCAGAGTGCATCTCCCCCTTTCATGCTACCCCGTCTAGGAACGGAAGCAGCCCTGGTGCCCATGAGGGGACAAGAGGGCAAAAGGGGTTACATTCACATTTTTCCTCCTTCGTTCAACTGAGGACCCAGCATGATGGCTCAGCCAGGGCCCCTGCACTCCCAGCAGAGAGGCCTCGAGACCGGTCTGGTCCGTGTCACGGGAAGCCAGCAACTGAGGCCACAGTGGGCACTGGTGTTGGAGAGGGCGGGTGGCCGAGGAGCCGCCTGTGGAGCGTGGCCAGGTTCCTGGGGCCCAGCCCGGGAAGTCCCCCCTCCCCCGGCCCTCGCCCTACCTTCTTCAGACTGCCGGTACGAGTGCCAATGAAGACCACAGAGTGCCGGCGGTAGGTGTAGGCGGCCACGCTGGCCATACCATCGCTGCTGTCAGCCAGCAGGGGCAGCCCCTCGATCACGTGTAGGCCACCCAGTGGCTGGTTCAACACCAGCCCGCAGAAGTTTCCGTTTATCTGCATGGGCTGGTGAAACAGGATGGGTGCGGTGAGAATCCGAGCTTCGGGGCGCCAGCTGGACAGAGGGCAGAGACCCCATATTCCGGACGGGAGCTGGATCTGGAACCGGCTCCCCCCACCAGCCAACACCAGCGGCTTGCCCTAGGACCCCACAGGAAGCCAGCGGCTCAGGAGGAGGAGGAGGAGGAGGAGGAGCGGGGGAGGGGGGGTGAGGCTGAGGCAGCGGGTGGCCCCCGGACACACCACACACCTCCGAGGCCTGCGGGGACGGCACAGGGCCGCCCAGGAGCAGGAGCGCGGGGCACCCGGAAGCCGGCAGCTCGTGAACAGAGAGCACCCGTCCACAGTGAGAAGGCGGCCGGGGAAGAAAGGGGGGCCGCAGAGGGCGGGGGCAACGAGGGTGGGAATCCCTGACAGGAAGACACGGCGTTCCAGGGTAGGGTGCGGACACTGAGGCCGGGGCCCTGCAGCGCGGGCGCGCGGGCGCAAGCTCACAGTGTTGATGCAGGGCAGCTCCTTGTTCAGCAGCCAGGGCAGGGCCAGCGTGCCCTCCCCCCGGTAGCAGGACTGGATGCGGCGCCGGATGTGGGCGTTGATGTTGCTGAGGGTGAAGAGGCAGAGGACGGTCTGCCGCGGCGGGCTGGCCCGGTTCTTCTGGCCCTGAGAGAAGACCGTGAAGAGGACGTCCTCGTCGGGCGGCACGCCCAGGGCCTGGGCCAGCAGCAGGCCGGGCTTGGCCAGGTGGGCGCTCTGCACCAGGCGGTACTCCACGCCTCGCCAGGAGCAGCCGATGGGGAACTCCACGTACGAGTAGAACTCCGAGTCCCCAGCGCACATGCGCACGATCTTGGACGTGAAGAATTTCTCGCCCGCCGTGTCGAGCAGTGTCTGCTGGGTGTCCAGCTGCAGCGTCAGGAAGTACACGAAGGAGGCGCTCACGAAGCCGTAGATGTAGTAGATGTCAAAGGCGGGGTACAGGGACAGCGTGTCTGAGGGGATCTTGATCTGCGAGGAGACGAATTCGTCCTGGTACACCTGTGGAGGGGGTTCAGGAGAGAGCATGGGACGAGGCCCGTGTCCTTTGCCAACCTCCCAGACCCTGGCCTCTCGGCCCCCACAACCCCACTCCGGGCCCTGCTCCCAGGACACAGTCGCCCCTGGGGCCTCCCTCATGATCCCACTCTGCCTGCAGAGTCATAGGAGCGCAGCTCAGAAAGGCCGCCGAGGGCGGGCTGAGCAGCACCCTCCTGGGCCCTGGCCCGGCCTCCCGGCCTCAGCAGCTGGCCTCCTCCTGGATCAGGGCTCTTCCGGTGGCAGAGCCAGGACAGGGTGCAGGAAGGAGGGAGACGAGAGGGGTAAGAAGAGGCAGCAGGGGAGGAGGGCCCGGCAGCCCGTCTGACAAGGTGAACAGGCGAGCGGGCTCACCCACCAGACTGAACATGTCAGCCCCGTCCTCGTCGCTGATGAGCTTGCGCGAGCTGAGGGTGGGGAAGTACTCAGACTTGCCGTCCACGGCCGTGCCCACGAACAGCTTGCTGGGCCCCCGAGCCTGCTCCACAATGACGCCGGCCATGGAGTCAGGCTCCTGGGCTCCCGACAGGTAGTGCTCCTTGCGGTGGTGCGGCTCACCCAGCTTGAAGAGGTCGTCCAGGCGCAAGAACTGGCAGATGCCTTGCCAGATGCTGCCGCAGGCCACCAGGCGGCGGGCTGCATAGTCTATGAGCAGCAGCTTGTTCACGTTGTCGACAGGTGCTAGGCGGTGGGCACACACTCGCATGCTGGGAGGTGGGTAGCAGCGAGCATTGTCCTCGACAGGCCCTGTGACGTGCACCCGCAGCTCAGTCAGATTGGGGGCCAGCTTGAAGACGCGGTTCACCGCACCCACGAACACCTCCCCGGTCACCCGGTGCACAGCCAGGTGTGTGAGCGTCGTGTCTGTCACCGAGAAGGCAGGGAAGGGCCGGCCGCTGCCCAGGGCCCCCCCCACGGCAAGGAGGACCAGCAAGAGGAGGCAGACAGCAGGCATGGCCGGCAGCTGCGCCCGAGGACAGGCCTGGGGAGAAGAAGCAAGCGCAAATCAGAGGCCCAGGCCCAAGCTGCCTGCCTTCCTTCTGCCCCACTGGCCTAGGGCCTCCAGCGGACCGAGCACCATGCCACAGAGGGCGGAGGCCACTCCTCCACCAGCGGACCACAGAGTCCCAGATGGTGCCCGTGGCTGGGAGACAAGGAGGGCCTCCACCAGGGCGCATGAGTGAGCAGCGAGCACAGGCAGGCTTGAGGGCCATCAATCATCCCCCACCCCCCACCCCCGCTGGAAAGGAGCCAGGAGGCCTCCCCACAACCGGGCCACACCCAAGGGGGCAGCACAGCCAGATGCTGAAAAAGGAAGGGTGGGAGGCCCTCCCAGAATGAGACCCCAAACACCAGATCCTGGAGCTTAGGGTGGCCAGCCACACGCAAGAGCCACTACAGGCAAGTCCCAGGCCACAGAGACGCCCCACGCCCAAGTTGGGGGAAGGGGAAAGGCGGAGAGTGAACAATCCTAAGTGTGTGGGGGGGGCGGGGGGGGGGGGAACACCACTCCAGAGTGGCATTGCCACCAGGAGACCCAGGTCAGAGGTCTGAGGCATCCAGATCTGAGACTGAACCCGGTACCATCACACCCGGAGTCCTGGCCCCAGCTGCCTCCTCGCCCCAAGGGCCTCCCCTAGCTGGCTGTCCAGGAGCCTGCTGTCTGGCCTACCCACCGCAACACAAAGCCGAGTTGTGCCTGCCCCCACAGCCACGCGCCAAGACAGACATAAGTCAGGCACAGCCAGACAGATGGCCCAGGGAGCCCTGTGCAGCTCTCCCTCCAAATCCAGAGGTTAGCTGGGGAACAGGAGGTGTCGGGGGGGGGGGGGGTGGGTGGGGGGGTGCAAGGAGCCCTATGGAAAGGAAGCAATGTCCCTAAATCCAGCGAGGCCCTGGGGAGATGGGGTGGGGGCCAAATGCCCAGCTTGGCCAGGTCTTCACCCCCAGGCCACACCCAGCTTTCTGGCCAGCTCTAGGCAGCAAAGACAGCAGCAGAGCAGTGTCATGGCACCCAGTGGAGCAGGGCTCAGAGCTACCCTCTCTGTGCCCAAGCCCCAAGGGAGACACAAGGTACCCAGCTCGGGGGGCGGGGGTACAGGGGACCAAACTAAGAATGCATAGGAGATAGAAAAGAAAAAATGCATTTGATAGAACAAGGAACAGGCCCTTCTTGAAACTGAAGAGTTTCAGCTCAGACTGATCATCTCTCTGGGGCTCTTTTGTCAGGTCTGCATCCTGGACCCCAATGCAACAGCCAGAGAAGAAAGGGAGGCGGAAGAGATGGGGGTGCCATATCCCACCCTCACCTCCTCCACAACCGGCAGGAATACAGGCCTAGGAATGGAGATGGGGGCAGGGGAGAGGTCAGGAGGGAGACCTGGAGAGGCAGGATGTGCCACCCAAGCCCCCACCCCAACCTCCACCTGTAAGTGGGAGCCTCGGGCATCACAGGCACACCCAGCTGTCTGCCCGAGGAGAGAGACAGCCCTACACAGAGATACGGCTCCAGGGTCCCACTCCCCGATGCCCCCCACCGTGCTGCTGGCCTGGCTCGCCCAGCCCCCACCGGGGGCACTCCTCAACGGACCCACGAGGACCCCGGTGGATGCAGGCGCCCCAGCAATCCTTGGACGGGCCGCTCCTCAGCCACAAAGGGTCCACATAGGGCAGGGGAGCTGGGCTCAGGCTGGCCGTCTTTGCAGGCGCTGGGCACGAAGGACCACTCAGGCCGGCGTCCAAGATGCAAGAGCAGAGGTAGGGCCCGACCCCCTCGAGGCCGAACCCAACCTCCGAGCTGCCCGAATCCCGGGCCACCGAGCAGTCCGTCCCCTCACGGGCGGCGGGGTATGGAGGCCACCTACCTACCGGTCCCTCCGCTGCCGCTGGCTCCGGGTGGCCGCCTGCCAGCCACGTGGACGCGCCCCCGAGCCCCACACCGGCCCCACTCGCGCGTCCCCGCCGCCGCGCCCCGTGCGCGCCCCCGCCGCCGCCCACACACTGGGCAGGCCCGCGGCCGCCGGGGCCTTTTAAACCCGGACCGTACCACCGCGCCGGGCAGGGGCGCCCAGGGAGGCCCGGGCGGCCGGGCGCGCGGGCGAGGGCCGCTCCTACCCCGGGGCCGAGGGGAGCCCAGCGCGCAGCCGGGGACCCCAGGAACCGCCTGGGTGTCCGCCCAGCGAGCCGACCCCCCCTCGCACAATGGCCGCGTCCGCGGCGCGTGCCTCTCCCTCTACTCCCCGCCCGCCGCCTGGGGCAACCCTGGGACCGGCGCGCGCCCGCGCCACACCCCCTCGGGCCCGGCGCGCCGCTGCGCCGGCGCGCACAGACCCCGCCCCGCCCAGGAGCTCCGAGGCGCGCCCCTGGCCACCTGCTGCCGGTGCGCCGGGGGCCGTGTGTCGACCTGCCAGGCGCGCACCAGCCGACGTCCGCGCGGTCCTTGCTCGGGACACCCTCCCCCTCAGGATCCATAACCCGGAGGGCCCGCAGCTAATACCGTGCAAGTGCCCAGCACGAGGACGGGAGGCTGTCAGCCATCTGCACCCGGCCCCTTACCCAGCCCGCCACCGCCACCGCGGCCCGGAATCTGGAGGTTTAATTCCCTTGCTTTCTTTTTCCTTTTCTTTGTAAACAGCTTTATTAAGATAGAATGCGCCTATCACGTAAATCACCCATTTAAGGTGTAACACTCGGTGAGTTGTAGTATATTCACAAACTTGTGCAACCACCCCGTCAAATTCTAGGACATTTCATCACCCCCAAAGGAAATCCCCATACTCATAAATAGTCCCCCCCCCCTTCCCCAGCGGGCAACCACTGATCTACTTTCTGACTATGGATTTGCCTGTTCCGGACATTTCATATGAACGGACTCATACAATATGCATGCGTCTTTCAGGTCTGGGTTCTTTCACTTCACCGTAATGTTTTCAAGGTTCATCCATGTTGTAGCATGGATCAGGACTTCGTCTCCTTTTAGGGCTAAACAATATTCCATTACATGGATATATCACATTTCTCCATTCATCAATTGATGAGCATCTGGGCTTTTTCTCTCTTTTGGCTGTTGTGAATAATGCTGTTAAGAACATTCGTGTACAAGTTTTTTGCATGAACACATTTTCCTTTCCCCTCCACCTAGGAGTGGGATTTCTGGGTCACATGATAACTATTTTTAACATTTTGAGAAAAATGGCCAAAGAGCTTTCCAAAGTAGCTGCACCATTTTACATTCCCATCAGCAGTGTATGAGGGTTCCAATTTCTCCACATTCTGACAAACCCTTATTATCTGATTGTTTCTAGCCATCCCAGTGGGTGTGAAATGGTATCTTGTTTTGATTTGCATTTCCCTGATGACGAATGATGTTGAGCATCTTTTCATGAGTTCCTTGGCCATTTGCATGTCTTCTGTGATATACAAAGCAATCTGAAACATCTATTCAAGCTCTGCCCATTTTTTAAATGTTTTGTTTATTCTTGAGAGAGAGACGGAGACAGAACATGAGCAGGAGAGGCGCAGAGCAAGAGAGGGACACAGAATCTAAAGCAGGCTGGGCTCTGAGCTGCCTGCACAGAGCCTGATGTGGGGCTCGAACTCACAGACCATGAGACCATGACCTGAGCCAAAGTCGGACCCTCAACCGACTGAGCCACCCAGGCGCCCCTAAGCTCTGCCCATTTTTAATTGAGTTTTTGCTTTGTTGTTGTCAAGTTGTAGGAGTTCTTTATATATTCTGGATATTAATCCCTTATATATGATTTGCAAATATTTTCTTTCATTCTGTGGTTTCTCTTTTCACTTTCTTGATAGAGTCCTCAGATGCACGAAAGTTTTAGATTTTGATGACAACTAATTTATCCTTCCTTTGCTGCTTGTCTTTTGTTGTTCTATCTAAGGAACTATTCCTTAATCCGAGGTCACAAAAATTTACCCCTATGCTTTGTTCGAAGAGTTTTATAGTTTTTGCTCTTAAGTTTAGGTCTCTGATCCATTTTGGGGTTAGTTTTTGTATGTAATGTGAGGTTGTGGTCCAATTTCATTTTCTTCCATGTGACTGCTATTCATTTGTTGAAGAGGCTGTTCTTTCCCCCATTGGATGGTCTTGGCACCCTCATCACAAATCAGTTGACGATAGACATATGGGTTTATTCCTGGACTCTTTCATTTCTATTCCATTGATCTATATGTCTATCTTTATACCAATATCACAGCGTTGATCACTGTAGTTTTGTAGTAAGTTTTGAAACTGGGAATTGTGAGTCCTCTGAATTTGTTCTGTTCCAAGAGTGTTTTGCCTGATACTCAATGTCCCTTGCATTTCCTTATGATTTTAGGGTAAGCTTGTCAGTTTCTGCAAAAAAAAAAAAAAAAAAAAGCCAATGGGAGTTCGATAGCGATGAAATTGACTCTGTCGGTAAATTTAGGGGGTGTTGCCATCTTTTTTTTTTTTTTTTAAATTTTTTTTCAACGTTTATTTATTTTTGGGACAGAGAGAGACAGAGCATGAACGGGGGAGGTGCAGAGAGAGAGGGAGACACAGAATCGGAAACAGGCTCCAGGCTCTGAGCCATCAGCCCAGAGCCCGACGCGGGGCTCGAACTCACGGACCACGAGATCGTGACCTGGTTGAAGTCGGACGCTCAACCGACTGCGCCACCCAGGCGCCCCGGGGGGGGGGGGGTGTTGCCATCTTAATAAGATTAAGTCTTTCCATCCATGAACATGGGATGTCGATCAATTTTATGTTTACTAATTTCAGTTGGCTAGGCTATGGTCCCCAGTTATTTAATCAAACACTCATCTAGGGTTGCTGTGGAGGTATTTTGTATATGTGGTCAATGTCTACAATTAGTCAACCTTAAGTACAGATGGCCCTCCATGATTTGTGTGGGTCTGGTCCACTCAATTGAAAGCCTTAAAAGCAAAAATTAAGGTTTCCTGGAGAAGTAGAAATTCTGCCTCAAGATTGTAACATAGAAATCCTGCCTGAGTCTCCAGCCTGCCAAATTGCCAGCCCCCACAATTGCATGAGCTAATTCCTCAAAATAAATCCTCTGTGTGTGTGTCCTGTTAATGTTTCTCTGGAGAACTCTGACTGAACAGATGTTTTTCTGTTTATTTAGGTCCTTTTTAATATCTTTTGATGATATTTTGTAGCTTTCAGTGTACAAGCCTTGTACTTCTTTTGTTAAATTTATTCCTAAGTGTTTTATTTTTTCTGATCCTATTTGTAAATGGAATTCTTTTCTTAGTTTCGGTTTGGATTGTTTATTGCTAGGGTATATAGAAATACAATTGGTTTTCGTAATGACCTTTTGTCCTGAAACCTTGCTGACCTCGTTTATTACCTCTAATATGTTTTTAGGGGATCTCTTAGGCTTTTGCATATACAAGATTACGTCATCTGAAAATATAGTTTGACTTCTTCCCTTCTAACCTGGATGTCTTTTATTTTATTTTGTTGCCTAATTGCCATGGCTAAACCTTCCTGTCAAATGTTGGCTAGAAGTTGTTGATTTCCTTCTAATTTTATAATTTGCAATTGTTTTGGACTTACAGAAAAATTGTAAGAACAGCACAGAGAGCCCTCATGTGCCCTTAACCCAGACTCACCCATAGTTCATATTTTGCCCCATTTGCTTTCTCACTCACCCTCTCCGTCACCCCCACCTCTCTCTGATGTATGCACGTGTATATGTGTGTATATATATATGTATATATATATATATGTGTATATATATGTATATATATATGTATATATATATATAGTATAAAACATTTATTTTATGTAAAAAATTGATATTTTTCTGAACTATTCAATGTCATATGCATACACCTTGCCCCTTTACCGCTAAATGTTTCAGCCTGCACTCCATAACCACAGTATAGTTACGATAGAATTATTTTAGTGACTTACATAACCACCGTACAACGTGTCAACATCAGAAATGTTCACGTTGTTTTTTCTGATGCAGGGTCCAGCCTAGGACTGCCCATTGCATTTGGTTGTCACTTCTCTTCAGTCCCCTTTCATTTGGAACATTCCTGTGCTTGCCTTGGCGTTTCATGACATGGACACTTTTGAGGAATGCAGGCCAGGTATTTGGTAGAATGTCCTTCAGTTTGGGTTTGTCTGATGTTTTCTCATGGTGAGATCCAGGCTGTGTCGTGTTGGGAAGACACCCACGCTCTCTCCCTGTGAGGCTAGGCCGTCTCTCTGTGTGTCTTTGCCTTGTCCCCTCCCTGTGACGTTCACTGTGAGCACCTTGTGAGTTCGAGCCCCGCGTCGGGCTCTGTGCTGACAGCTTGGAGCCTGGAGCCGGCTTTGGATCCTGTGTCTCCTTCTCTCTCTGTTGCTCCCCTGCTTTCCCTCTCTCAGAAATAAATAAAGATTAAAAAAAAAAACAAAACTAGTTTGTAGCTGAGCCCCTCGCTGGCTAAGTCAGTGGAGCGTGTGACTCTTGGTCTTGGGGTTCTGCGTTTGTGCCCCACGTTGGGTGTAGAGTGTACTTAACAAAAAAGTACTTTGTAGGAAGATACTTTAAAACTAGGTAAATATTCCGTTCCTCATCAAAACGTCACCCAATCATTGATAATCCTTGCCTGCATCATTGATTATTCTGACAGCCACGAGAGGGGTTTTCTTCCTCCGTGACCCCTCCTACATTTATTCGATGGCCTTCTGCCATCAGGAAGAGCTCCTCTGTTTATCTGTGTATTCGTCATCAATATGGGCTTGTGGACCGTCATTTTATTCAGTGGACTATAACCCGTTATTGTTCATTATTCATGTTGATGTTCAAATTGTGTCAGATTTGGCCCCTTCAAGCTGACGACTCTGCCCTTCTGACATGTCCCCATCGTTGTTAAAAAATTTTTTTAATGTTTATTTTTGAGAGAGAGAGAGAGAGACAGAGCGTGAGCGGGGGAGGGGCAGAGAGAGAGGGAGACACAGAATCCGAAGCAGGCTCCAGGCTCTGAGCTGTCAGCGCAGAGCCCAACGTGAGGCCCGAACCCAAGAGCAGTGAGATCATGATCTGAGCTGAAATCAGACGCTTAACTGACTGAGCCACCCAGGCGTCCCGCCCCATAATTCTTTAGGTCCTTTATTACTTTTGGCACAAGAATTTCCACATGCTTCTTGTCCTTTTGCTCACCCCAACCCTGGAATCAGCCATTCTTCCAAGGAGAATAATATTTAGAAACCAAGAAATGGGGCTGAGGTGTGCTCATTGCTACTGAGGTATCGTGCTCTTAGGCACTCTCAGTGGGCAGAGCTAGGATATCTGCCCCGATAGATGGACACGTAGATAGATAGACGGAGAGATAGATAGACAGACAGATTTATATATACAAATCCGGAGGACACACTACTGATACCTTCCCTTCCAATTCCACAATAAAAGCTCTTAGCCTTTCCCCAATCCGTATTTATGTCTCCCTTCTCCAGTAGTGGGAGACAGAGACCTAGCTCCCAACATCGTCAATATGTTGACTCGTTTGCGTGATCCTCCTGTAATAGGCAGCACCCATAGCCCCAGGACAGACAAACCTACTGAGTGGGGTTTGGGATTTATTTGCAGGATTTTGTGGTTTGTGTCTTCCATCAACACTGAGGGTGTAAAGTAAGAATGCTATATTTAAAGATTGCTTGGGGGCGCCTGGGTGGCTCAGTCGGTTAAGCATCCGACTTCAGCTCAGGTCACGATCTCGCGGTCCGTGAGTTCGAGCCCCACGTCGGGCTCTGGGCTGATGGCTCAGAGCCTGGAGCCTGCTTCCGGTTCTGTGTCTCCCTCTCTCTGCCCCTCCCCCGTTCATGCTCTGTCTCTCTCTGTCTCAAAAATAAATAAACGTTGAAAAAAAAGATTGCTTGGATAGTCTTTTTCACGTATCCCTTTAATATGGTTATGCTATTCATTCAAAATACTCTTGGGATAATTTCTGTTTGTGTTCAATTTTAGCTTTCCCCCATTCTGTTGTTTTTAGTCTTTAGGTATATAAAACAGCAACATGTGTCCAGAAGTCAAAATTACACAGAAGATACACCCAGGGCGATGTCATCCCCTCCTGAACCACTACCACCTGGTTCTGTCCCTCCTCCTTTAGGTAACCAGTTTCATTAATTGCCTTTGTTTTCTGTCTTCCCTTTAAAATGAGCTTTGGGGCGCCTGGATGGCTCAGTCAGTTAAGCGTCTGACTTCGGCTCAGGTCATGATCTCACGGTCTGTGAGACCCGCATCGGGCTCTGTGCTGACAGCTTGGAGCCTGGAGCCTGCTTCGGATTCTGTGTCTCCCTGTCTCTCTGCCCCTTTCCTGCTCACGCTCTCTGCCTCCCCCTCTGTCTCTCTGTGTTTCTCTCTCAGAATAAGTAAGTAAACTTTAAAAAAAAAAGTTTGCATTTTTATGAAGTCCAACTTATTTTTAAAAAGTTTTTAAATGTTTGTTTAATTGTTGAGAGAGAGGCAGAGACAGAGACAGAGTGCAAGCAAGGGAGGGACAGAGAGAGAGAGGGAGACACAGAATCCGAAGCAGGCTCCAGGCTCCAAGCTGTCAGCACAGAGCCCGACGCGGGGCTCGAACCCACAGACCGTGAGATCATGACCTGAGCCGAAGTAGGACGCTTAACCGACTGAGCCATCCAGGCACCCCGAAGTCCAATTTATTCATTTTTCCTTTTATTATTAATGTCTTCTGTGTCCTGCCCAAGGTCACAAAGATTTTCCCTGTGTTTTACTTCGATGTTTTTCTCAGTCTGGGCTCTTACTTTTCGGCCTATAATCCGTGTCTAGTTCATTTCTCCATATGGTCAAACAAGGTGAGTGTCCTGGGGCTGCCGAAAGAAAGTACCACATACTGAGGGGTTTAAAACAAGAGATGTTTATCCTCCCACAGCTCTGGAGGCCAGAGGAGGGAAAGCAGGGCCGAGCTCCCTCCGAAGGTCCTAGGGGGAGGCTCCGTCCCTGCCTCTTCCAGCCTCTGGTGTTGCTGGCAGTGCGTGGCCTTCCTTGGCCAGTAGACACATCACTGCAGTCTCCGTTGTCACATGACCTGCTCCCTGCATGTGTGTGTCCGACTCCTCTCTTCTTAGGATGCCAGTCATATTAGATTGGGGCCCATTCTCCAATACCAGCCCATCGTAACTTAATTACATCTATAAAAACCCCGTCTCCAAATCCGGTCACATTCCAAGCTCCTGGGGGAGTACTGCAACATTTCTTTCTAGGGGACACAATTCAACCCATGACATCAGGGTTAAAATTCACTTTTTCCATACAGATATCTGACTGCTCCAGCACCCATCCATCCTTCCTTCCTTTCTTTTTAAATGTTTATTTTTGAGAGAGAGAGAACAACTGGGGGAGGGGCAGAGAGAGAGAGAGAGAGAGAGGGGGGGCCAGAGGATCTGAAGCAGGCTCTGCAAGGACAGCACAGAGTCCGACATGGGGCTCGAACTCACGAACCGCGAGATCATGACCTGAGCCGAAGTCAGATGCTTAACCGTCTGAGCCACCCAGGCGCCCTCCCAGCATCATTTCCTAACCGTAAATGTAAGGATTTATTTCTGGACTCCTGATGCTGTGCCATCCACCTGCACACCTACCCTTGTACTTATACGACATGCCTTGATTAGCGTGGCTTCATAGTAAGTTTTGAAATCAGAATGGTTTTTTGGATGTTCTGGGTCCTTCCCATGTCTATATGCTTTGAGGATGAGGTTGTCAATTTCTACAAAAAAAAGCATGCTGGGGTTTCGGGTAGGGATTGCATTGAATTCATAGATCACTTTGGGGAAAGTTGTCATCATGGGGCAAAATTCTAAGATGGCCCCAAGATTTCGCCTCCTAGCATATAAGCCTGTATGATCCCCTCCCCTTGAGGCAGAGCAGACCCTTCACACATGATGGGACATCACTCCCATGGTCAGGTCACTAACCAGTTGACTTTGAGTTCATCAAAAAGGAGCGTATCTGGGCGGGCCAGACCTAATTAGGTGAGGCCTTAACCACAAAGGGGCCTTTCCTGAAGAGAGAGATTCCAAGCATGAACATGGCTATGGAGGGCTCCGGGGTAGCAGTGAATCTCAGGTGGCTTCTGGGAGCTGAGAGCATTCTCTGGCCCACAGCCAATGAGAGAACAGGGACCTAGTCCTGGAGTCACAGGGAACTGACCCCTACCAAGAACAATATGAGCTTGGGAGAGGACCCCAAGCCTCCAATGAGAATGCAGCCCAGCCAACCTTCAGGGCGACCTCGTGAGGCCCTGAGTAGAGGCCCCGCTTATGTCATGCCTGGACTTCTGACCTACAGAAATGGTCTGGTAACGACTGGGTGTTGTTTTAAGCCACTGAGTTTTGCTTAGTTTGTTACACAGCGATGGAAACCTAATAGAGACACCCTGACGGCGTTGAGCCTTCCGATCCATGAAGATGAAGTGTCTTTCCATGTCCATAGATCTTTAATTGTATGATTCTGTTTATGTGAAATTTCCAGAAGACGCAAATCCATACAAACAGAGAGAAGGTTAGTGGTTGTCAGGAGCCGGGGGAAGGGGGTGAGGAGAGACTATTTAATGGGCACAGGGTCTCCTTTTGAGGTGATGGAAATGTTTTGGGACCAGGCAGAGGTCACAGTTGCACAATATTGTGAACAAAGTAAATGCCACTTTGAAACCTACATCTTTAAATGGTTAATGGTTATTGTTATGTGAATTTTTCCTCAGTTGAAAAGAATTTTTTTGAGAGGGTGTGCAAGTGAGCGAGGTGCTGAGAGAGAGAGAAAGAGACAGAGAGGGAGAAGCGGGGCTCACCCGAAGCGGGGTTCTAGGTCACACGATGTGGGACTTGAACTCACGAGCCGTGACCATGACCTGAGCCGAAGTCAGAAGCTTAATGCCTGAGCCACCCAGGTGCCCTTCGGTTGAAAAGACTTTTTAAAAATTAAAAAAAGGGCGCCTGGGTGGCGCAGTCGGTTAAGCGTCCGACTTCAGCCAGGTCACGATCTCGCGGTCCGTGAGTTCGAGCCCCGCGTCGGGCTCTGGGCTGATGGCTCAGAGCCTGGAGCCTGTTTCCGATTCTGTGTCTCCCTCTCTCTCTGCCCCTCCCCCGTTCATGCTCTGTCTCTCTCTGTCCCCAAAATAAATAAACGTTGAAAAAAAAAAATTTAAAAAAAAAAAAATTAAAATTAAAAAAAAAAGCCCCCACTGCGAGAACACACACTCCGTCTCGGGTTGCGTCTGTCCCCTGGCGAGGAGTGATGGGACCGTCCCCTGTGGGCAAGGCTCAGGGGCGCCAGGACACTCTCACCCGCTGCTGGGGTTGCAAAATGGGCCAGGCCTTAGGGAGGGGAATTTGCCAACGTCAGTAAAATCAATTATGCTCCTTTAAAACAGAAGCATGAGGAGGCTCTGAATGTACAGACGCGGAGAGAGACACAGGACACTCAGACGTATTGGTAAGTGACAAAAGCAAGAGCTTCTGTGTTGGGGGCATTGAGGAGTGGGAAGGGAGGGCCGGGCAGGAGGCGGGGCATCCCCGCGTCCCCCCTTTCTTGCTGATGTGTGAACTGGGTGAAAACCTGGGCTTTGCAGAACTGTTCAAGGTAAACGAGAAAGGATCGGCATCCACCCCTCCGGCTCATCTCCCGGACCCTAGGCTTCTGACCTGTCTCTCCCCTCCCTCTCCTTCCCGTCCGTCCTTCCCTCCATCCCAGCCCTGCTCACCTCCAGCCTGCCTGCCAGTGTCTTCACACTTGCTCTCCCCTCTGCCTGCGACACTCCCTCCTCCACTTTGAGACGGCTGACCTCTTGTCCCTCTTGCCAGCTTCAATGTCCTGACCTCAGAAAGTTCACTTTTTGTTTCCCTGTTTGTTGTTTACGTTCACACACGTGCACACTCAGCCTCCCACCCCGCCCCCCACCAAACACATCAGGAATGAAGCCTCTCTCACTTGTGTCCTCAGGACCCAGCCCGCCCCTGGCACAGGCTGGTCCCCGGACACATCGGGGACCACTCACTGACCTTGGTGACGTCACTAGTTCCAGAGTCTCACACCTGTCCAGACAGCTTACCTACTTCTCCCTGCAGCCGCCCACCCTCTCTGAGCTCCACATTCCTGTGGGTCCAAGGTCCCAAGAGGAAGGCCGTGCCGTCCCCCTCCTCACAGGAACTCTGGCCTGTGCCAGCCAAGCGTGAGGCCAGATGCCCAGTGCCAGCAGCCAGGAAGAGCATCTGAGTGACGCCCTTACTTAGGACAAGGGGCTCCTCCCTGAGACCCCACCCCCAACTATGGCATAGCCTTTTCTGTCCCTTCATTGGCTATAAGGAAGTGGGTCTCCTTCCCTTACAGTCCCACTGGCCCGTCGATCCTGACCCCCAAAAGACTCCCTCCCTGACCCACCCCCGCCCAACCTCCAGGTCCTTTCCTGCCAGGACCCAAGATTGGGCCCAAAGAGTTTATTTTCCAGAAGCTATGGGCCCCCTGAAGGCGGTTCCCTTGGAAACCATTTCCATTGGGTAAGCTGGCTAACAGGGGCTCCCTTTCCTTTTCAGAGACAGCACGAAGGATTTGGTGCAGAGGCCGGACGATCCCCTGTCCAGGGTTCCCAGTGCCAAACAAAAGGCCCCATTGACGTCCTCACACTTGTCCCCCACGTCCAGGACCTAGGGTCAGGCTTGGCCACCCACTCCCTGCTGTGCCCCGAGGTGCTCTGGCCCAGGCTGCCTTCCTCCCTCCTGCAAATGACCCCAGATGGCTCTGCTCCAGGACCCCCCCCTCCCATGTTGCATCCGAACAGGACTCGGGGCCCAGCCCGTGGGAGGAGGGCACAGGAGCCTCTGTACCCCGGGAAGTCCCCCCACGGTCAGATCTGTGCATCTGCCAAGGAGGCGGGGCCAGACCCAGAGCCTGGATGCCCTCTACCAGCCCCGGGGCCGCCCCGTTCCCTCTGCTCTGCCTCAGGCAAGGGGAAGAATGGAAGCCGGGACTGGTCAGATTGCCTTCCTCAGCCTCCCGGAATGGGACCGCCTGCCTCAGCTTACCCAAGGGGAACTGGGGGATCTGGCTGCCAAGGTGGGGGGGGGGGAAATAGGGGCACCCACCCCCAAACCAGATTTGTCCCCTTGGGACCATGATGGCCGTGCGAGCAGGGCTGGCTGAGCCCGCGTGTAACAGCACCCACGGCCGCCTTCCCACGTGAGGACGGGAAGAGATGCCGGGAAGGGAGCGGCACCAGGGGGCCAAGGGGTGTCTGCAGAGCCCTGGTAGGGACGGAGGGCGCTGGGAGCCACAGGCCGGTCACGTCCCCTGTGGAACGGGGAGCTACGAGGCACAGAGGGGCCCACGCGCCTTGGGGGGACACCCCTCCCACCCACAATAAGGAACCACAATGCCATGTAGGTGCCCTGGGGAGTGCGGGTTGGCCGCAAGGACGGCTGGGTCCGCCCAGGCCCCAGTGGGTTGCAGATGCCGCCTTCTCCCCCCACAGACTCACATTCCTCTTCCGCCTTCCCACCCCCACCCGCACCAGATACACACTTTCTCACCAGACACAAAGGCCAGAAACACTGTATGATTCCACTTACGTGAAACTTCCAGAAGAGGGAAACCCATGTGGACAGAAAGCAGACAAGGGGGTACCAGGGACTGGGGGAGGGACTGTGCATGGGCACGGGGTCTCCTCGAGGGATGACAGAAATGTTCTGGAAGTAGGCAGAGGTGATGGTTGCCCAACACTGCGAATGGACAAAGACCCCTGAATCGGACACCTTCAAAGGGTCAAAATGGTGAATTTTCCTTCAGAAAATGTTTAAAACAAAACACGACGGAGGTGTTCCGACTCGGACACGTGTTTATTTACTGTAAAAGAAAAAGGCAGTAAATGACGACGGCAGGGGCAGGGGCCAGCCGGCCCTTCACGTCAGGGCCGGGACAGTGGGGGGCAGCGCCCGGAGTCCGGAGGCCCCGGGAAGGGGGCGGAGGGGGTCGGAGGCGCGGCGACATTCACCGGATCTGGTGTGAGCACAAGAGCACAGAAGAGGGAGGTGAAGCGGAGCAGGGGCCGGGAGGCCTTGGCCTTCCATCCTCTAATGGCCCGCCCAGCCCGACCCCCACCCAGCCTTCCCGGCCCGGTGCCGCTCACCGTGTACTTGTCCCACTTTTTCTCGGGGTCATAGGGCTCCCAGCGGCTGGCAGGGAAGATGTGCTTGTTCTTTTCGTACCAGCTCCGCAGCACCACCTTGCCCGCGTGTGACTGAGGCGGGGAGAAGGGCCGTTCAAGGCTACTGGGGGGGAGGGCGGGCACCCCGCCCCTCCGCTCTTCCTCCCCCGCCACACCTCGTCCTTCTCCACGGTCGCGTCACTGAGCAGCCGCACGTCATCGTGAACGTCGAAATTAAAGAGCGGCCCTGCAGGGAAGCAGCAGCCATCCCAAGGTCAGGGTCACGCTGCCACCCTGCCACACAGGAGAGAACTCAAAGGCAGGGGGCCGGGCCGGGCACACTTACCACTCTTCCCTCGGGCCTTGGTGACAATGAAGTCATAGAAGCTGTGGTGCTGCGAAGGCGAGAGAGCCGTGGTTGACGAGCCACCCCCCCCCCCACCCCCCCGCAGCCCACCCGCCAGCCCGAGCCAGAGGGCCAGGCTGGAGCAAGGTGCCCTCTCGAGAAGCCCCGAGGCACCCCACGGTCCACGGCCCCGCCCGGCCGCCCCGCCCCCAGCCGCAGGGAAGAGAAGGGCCTCACGTGGGGGATGATCAGGTCCTCCTTGATGTACATGAGCTGCTCCACCCCCGCTGACCTGAGGGAGAAAGGCACGAGGCTGTGGGCGCCCGGGAGCCGCCACCCAAGGAAACCCCGGCACCGGAGCTGGGAGGCAGTGGTCCCGGTGGCAACCCAGAATGCTTCGTGGCAGGCTGCAAGGTCTGGCGGGCCCAGGATGGGCACCCACCACCCTACGCCTCGGGGCTAAAGAACCAAAACGGATACCCCCACCTAAGCTGTCCCCGGTGACACGAACGGAAAAGAAACCTGACCCTCTGGCTCAGGCACACAGTGCCCAGCGTGCCACCTTCCCACCCAAGGAGCAGCAGCCAGACTTTGGGGCTCCGGCACCTGGGACCCTGCGCTCCAGATGCGCAAGCACACACACGTGCTGTGCGTGCTCCTGAGCTCACGCGCACCTGAGCTCGCTGAAGTCTTTGCGCAGGATTTCAAGGGCCTTCTGCAGGAACTGCTGCATCGTGTTGCCCTTTTTCATCTGGAGGAGCGGCCCGGGAACGAGCATCCACAGGAGCAAGGGGTTGGTAACACAAGACAGAAGCCTGGAGAAGAGCTCTTAAGAAGGCAGTGGCCCAGAGGTCCCTGCCGGGGACCTAGGAGCCCCAGGCTACCCCCCACGAGGGACAGGCCCTTTGCCCTGTCCCTCCAGGCTCCCCGGGGTCCTCCCACAGGAAAGAGCCTGTGAAATTCTGAAGTCAGGACTGAAAGCTCCTTCCCACTGAACCCGAGGGAGGCTGGGCCCTGGGGGGGGGGGGCCCAGGGAGGGGGCTGCGCGTGCTCCCCACCACCCACCTTGACCGTCCGCCGGTGCCCGGAGCCATCCCAGTAACTGAAGGTGATTTCGATCTCCTCGCCTACAAAGCAGAATTGCCTTTTGGCCTCCAGACGCAGACGTCCCTGCCCCCTGCGAGTTCCTGGGACCTGAGGCCTCTGCCCCGACAACTGTCGGCAGGAGAGGCAGCCCACCCCCAGCACCCCACGCGGCAGGCACTCACTCTTGATCTTCTCCTGCTTGGCCTCCCACTCCTGCCGCAGCTCTTCCCGGAGCCGGTTCTCCTCTTCCTGGGAGAGGAGGGGGATGAAGGAGGGGGGCCCAGGGCTGTTTGGGGGGCGAGCAGGACCCCACTCCCTGAGAAAAAGCCCCTGCCCGAGCCAGGGAGCAGGCCACTCTTACCTCACGGTCTCGGTCGGGCAGGAAGCTCGTGTCCACATCTGGGTTCTTCCCCAATTTCCTCTTCTTTGCAGTGATCTCTGGAGCAAAAGGAAACAGGGCAGTCGGCTGCATGACAGGCCCCACTGCCAGGGCACCCTGGCCCTCTGTCTCTGCAGCCTCAGCTCAAACACCACCTCCTTGGAGGCTCCCCGGAGCCGCCGCGGCACCACCGTGGGTTCCCAGTCACAGTGGCCGGCACTGTCTCGTCCACAGCACTATGGAGACCCAAAAAGCACCTTTGCCAAGAGGCCTTCGCCTCGCTCTCCACTGCCAGCAGCTGGACAGGAGTTCGGGGACTGTGTTCACATCCCATCAGCTGCGACCTCAGGCGCCTCAGGGGACCTCAGGCATCGGTGCTGGTGTGTGAGGGAGCAAAGGGCCCTCTCTATGGAGGGACGGGGCATCCTCAGAAGGGTGGATGCTTGCGGAGGACCCGCTCCGCACCGGGAGCCGTGCTCATCATGGGCCCACACCCGATGTATCACCTAACCCTCACGACGGCCCCGAAGGGGTGTGGCACTCCTTGTTCCCAGAGAAGGACACTGAAGCCCAAAGTCCCACGACGACTAACACTGGGGCTGGAGGGGAAGAGGGAAGGAGAAGCCCCGCTAGGGCTCAGGCCAGGCTCGTCAACATCTTGGACTCTGGGACTCAGTTTCCCTAATTCAGACACGAAGGAACTACAACTTGCTGGTGTCAGCACCCCGAACCCTCTTCCTTACAAGTTACCGAGGACCCCGGAGAGCTCTCGCCTCCGGGGGCTGTAGCTCTGGGTAGTCGCCGAATTTGAAATTCAGCCTGAGAGACAGTGAAGGCCCGGAAATGGGAAGGCCCACGTTCTGTTAGCTGTTGGAGTGATGACATCATCACATGTCACGTGGCCTCTGCAAAGCTCCACACCACACGCTCAAGAGAGGAGGAGGATGAAAAAGGCCGAGCAGGCTTTGCCGCGCTTATGGAAGTGTTTTTGACCTCGCAGACCCCCTGAAAGGGTCTTACAGGCTCCTAGGAGCACGGTTCCGGAGCCCGGCTGCACGTCAGCATCACCCAGAGAAGAATCCCACGCCAGTGCCTCATCGCCGGGCCCCCCAAACAAAACCACTGTGGGGAAGGAAGTGCTCACAAAGCCCCAGTGACACACACTGAGCTTCACGGCCTCCCCCCAGATCCGCGCCGTCCACCACAGCGCTCCCTGCCGCAAAGACGCACAGTATCGAATGCTACTCAACACTTATATTACGAAACAGCACTGGGGCGCCCAGGGGGCTCAGCCGGTTGAGTATCCGGCACTTGACTTTGGCTCACGTCATGATCTCACGGTTCGTGGGTTCAAGCCCCGTGTCAGGCTCCGTGCTGGCGGCACGGAGTCTGCTTGGGATTCCCTCTCTCCCCCGACCTCTCCGCCCCTCCCCTGCTCTCTACCTCTGTCTCTCAAAATAAATAAAGAAACAAAATTACTAAACAGGACTGCAGTTATCTTCACTGGTTTCTCTTCAGCATGTTTGACTGCGGCTCGTGAACACAGGGCAACCCAGGAGGCTCGGGCTCTCTCCTTACCGCGTCGGCCGGTCCTCTTGAAGCCACCATACGGGGCCGCGGCCACGCCGTGAGGTACCATCCCCCGCCTCAGATCCCTCCCGCCGGGAAGCCCTGCCACGTCCTCAACTGTGTCCGTTCCCGCTGGCTCTGCTGCCGGCCACACTCATTCTGGACGCAATACATCCCTCCACACCTCACCTCTGGTTGCTCGTGGAAGTCCCCTCGCTCTAAAGGCCCGGCTCACCTGTTCCCACCGTGAGACGCTCTCCCCGCCCTGGGCTGGACCCGGGCCCTTCAGAGGGCGCGCGCTCACCCATGTGACTCCAAGGAGAGGAAAAGGCGCCCTGCCTCTATCTGTCTGCCTCGGTGCTGGCTCAGAACAGGTACGGGGCGCACGGGCCCCCCATGCTGGTTTCATCCTTGCTCCCCAGCCTTCCCGAGTTGTCCCTGCCACCCCCTGGTCCCTCGGCTGAGACCTCTACTGAGGTCCTGAATGTGTGTGGCTGTATCAATTTACACTGAAATGAATCAAACAACGGACACTCGGCGTCAGTTACACAAGCCACGTGCTCAGTGGCCAGCTAGCAGCACAGAGCCGAACGTCTCCATCGTCGCAGAAGGTTCTGCTGGGCTGCCCCAAGGCCATCCTCTCCCCTCCTCGGTCCATCCTTCATGGGCACTTACGAAGGGCAGCTTCTGAAGACTTCCCGATCAAGCATCGGCATCTTGCACCCAAGAGCCCACAGCCCTGCCTAGCGGCCACACGCCAGGCCCTGACTCGCTCTGCCCCTGGAGGCAAGCCCCACGGCCGCTCTCTCTCCCACCCGATGTGTGAGGTTCAGGACCACGACGGAGCAGGCCATCGAGACGGGGTAACGGATATGCTTCTCCTCCGATGGCCTGGCTTCCCAGAGCCAGCCTTACCTTCCCTCTCCAGCTCCTCCTCATACACAGCCACCTCCTCGTCCTCGTCACCTGCCTCCTCCTCTTCCTCCAGAGTGAAGGACAGGCTGGAGATCTTCCGCTTGGCCTCCTTCTTGCGCTCCTTCTCTCGTAGCTTCTCCAGCTTCCTACCAAGGCACAGCACACCATGCGCGACGTCCCCACCCTGAGGCCCCTTCCCTAGCCCAGAGCCGCCTGCAGACAGGCGGGCCCACTCTCACGGGGCAGGAAGCGCCCGGCCCACCCCCAAGCACTAGCTATACGTTGGGGCCGGGGCGTGGAGGGGGGGCTGCCGGCTGAGATGTCAGGACCCACAATTGCAGCTCCTTCGACTGCTCTTTCTTGGCCAGCTGCTTCTCCCTCTCCTTCACCAGCGCCTCTTGCTTGGCCTTCATGTCATTCAGGGTCACGAGACCTACGAGGTGAGGAGAGGCGAGGATAAGGGTGGGTGGCCCAGCGCGGGGAAGCAGCAGGGCTCTGGATCTGGGCGGGGGGGGGGGGGGGGTGTGCGCTTCGCTCACCGACGGTGCTGGACTTGAGCTCCGCCTCCACGGCGTCGTAGTGCGCAGAGAACTTCTTGTCGATGTTAGATTTCATTATGTTCTCCTGTGGCAGAGGGAGGACAGCGGTGAGGGCCCCCCACCACCCCACCGGGAAAGCGGGGAGCTGGGCTCTAATCCCAGATCTGCCGCTGGGCTCACGATAATGTGACCCTGGGAAAGACATGTCCCCTTTCCTCGATCAATGGGAGGTTCCACAGGGCTGTGAAGGGCCCTTCCAGTGCTGAGGGAGCCAAATGAAGTGGCTCCCTGCGACCTGTGTGCTGATCTGGCCCCTCCATGTCTCCTGCTGGGGACCAGAATTCCCTCAGTGACCCTGGGGTCACAGGCCCTACCTGTCTTGGGTGTTTTTCATACCCAGCCTTTAAGCTGAAGGTCTGGAGACCCAAGCCGAGAGGTGACAGGAGAGAGTGAAGAGTGGCCAAGGGGCTCTAGATGTTGCCAACAGCTTCCCATGAGACCTCGCTCCAGGCCAGCCCCACCCCACTCGGTACCACACAGGTCGTTCTCTGGCTGGTGGCCTCCAACGCAGGTGGCCAGCAGAGAAATGCAACTCCACGGGCTGAAGAGCCCGCACCAAGACCGCAGGGCTTGGGCACCAGCGTGAAGCGAGGCCACGCCAGGCCCCGGCGCACAGCTGTCTCCCTGGGCCTGGCATCCACAGTACCCAACGTAGCCTGCTCTCCCCTCTCACTCCGGGTCCCCGCTCTGCCGACGAGTCTCCCCAAAAGGCCCAAGCAGAGGAATCCTGTTTCCTGCCAGCCCGCCGCCACCGACCACTCATTAAAGCCCTTAGTGAACCGCTAGCACCCCGGACGCTGGACGCTGCCTCTGTCACGGTGCAAAGGGCTCTGGAATGAGCCTCAGTGGCCTGTGGATGCGCCACGGCCTGTGGGGCCTGACTTCCCTGGCATCCATGGGATCAGGGCAGAGGCCTCGTTCTCAGGGCCGAGGGGCCAGGGCGAGGACGCTCTGTGTACGCGAGGGGAGCCCTAATGCCACCAACGGAGCCACGACTACGGCTCCCTCCTGTTGGGAGCTTGTCACAAGCTAGCTCGTCTCCGCCTCCTGGGCCCATTTTACAGATGAGCAGACTGTCGCCAGATCGTTTCTACATTTTGCTGGAGGTGCGGGAGCAAGGGGCCGGCCCCGGCTCGCCGCCTGCGCTCTGCATCCGCCGCCCAGGGTCTCGCGGGGCCCCAGAGGGCCGGGGCGGCGGGCGGCGCGCGTGCTCTAAGAGGCCCCGGCCGGGCCCGCACCTCGGCAATCCGTTGCTTCATCTGCTCCATCTGCTCGCGCTGCTTCTCCCGCTTCTTCATCAGGTGCATGGCGCGGCCCGCCTCGCTCGCGGCGCCCTTGTACTGAGCCATGGCGGCGGCGGCGGCGGCGGCGGTGGCGGCGACAGCGACAGCGGCCTGCTGGAGTCTCAGAGGCTGCAGGGACGGCGGCGGCCGTGCAGTCAGCTGACGCCCGCGCGGTGACGTCAGGCACCAGGGGACGCGCAGTCACCCCGCCCCGCCCCGCCGGCCGCCCCGCCCCTTCCCGCCGGCCTCCGGAGGCTGGACCCCAGCCGCTCGCTTCCTAGATTCCCCGTCATCCCTTTGATGACGTTACCCCCTGGCCCGAGGCTGGGTCCCCCGTCTTGCTTCAGCCAGCTGACCTCAAGCCTGGGCCCCCAGACCCTCCTCTTCCTTAATGCTGAGGCCAGCCCAAGGCCAGACCCACACCGCTGCCCCGCGCCCTTTGCTGCCTCCCTGAGGCCACCCCGGTTCCCACAGCTTCGATTTTGACCCCCCACCCCCACCCAAGACTGGGCCCCAGTCTCCTGTTTTAACCCAGGCCATGAAGCTGGGCCTGGGTGTCCTCCTCCTTGACCTGGAGACAGGGACCCTGCCCTCTCCACTTCCTCTACTTCCACCCCCCACCCCATGCCGGACTCCTTTCTCCCTCTCCTCCCCTCCCCCCCCCCCCCCACTGACCCTAAGGGACTGCAGTCCTGGTGCCAGCACCAATTTGCTGGGTGGCCTTGGGTAAGCCGGTGTGACCAATTTCCTCCGGACGGGCCCTTTTGGTTTAGCAGCTAATTCCCTGATGAAGAAAGTCCCCTTTCACTCCCATCCGGAGCAAAACTAAGCCAGAGTCTGAACTGCTACAACAAAACAGCCCCAGGAGCAGAGGCCCCACCAGCACCCGTTTTTTGGAAATAAAGCGAAAGACCTGGGTTCGGGTTTCAACACAGTTTTATTGAGAGGTTTTCTGTGAAATACACTAGAGGTCGGGGAAGGGGACACATTCACTTTGCAGGATAAGGGTTTCCCACCACTAAGGGAAAGGTTGTGGGCTGGGGCAGGGCGCACTGGGGTTTGGATCCATTTTCCCACCTCCTTCTGCTTTGCTCACATTTCTTTTCTCTCTCGGCAAATGCCAGAGAACACAAACACAAAACTAGCAACAAAAACAGCAAGATCAACCTCCAACCGGGCTGCACGCAAGCCCTCCCCCCTCCCAGGCCACACCAGAAGGCTGCGGGCAGAGGCACTCTGCTCCCTTCCCAAATCAGGGGGGCCGAAGTTAATAAATTAGAATAAATTAAAGAGGGCGGGGCGGGCGGGGGGGGGCGGAATGCAACTTTGTGCTGGGAGGGCCCCTTCTCTCCAACACGCAAGAGAGCTGGTGGGGGGAGGCAGGGGGCATCTCCAAAGGCCACTACAAGTAGGGGTAAGAGCAGTGGGGACAGAAGTCAGCTTTTCCTCCACGTTCTTCCCAAACAGAGCAGAAGAATTAGGAGTGGAGGGGGAAGAGACACACACAAGGGAAAGAACCCTCTTTTCCCAGAATAAGGAAGGGCCAAGAAAGAGGATGCTATCCAACCCCCCGTCTCCCAAACCATCACTAAGGTTAAGGATTTGGTCAGTGAATCAATGAGGTGGGTGACAGGAATGTAGAATGTGGTGGGGGAAGCAGAGAATGCTGGAAACAGGGGTGCCCAGCCACGCCCATCTCCCCAGCCCTGGAGGAAAACCGACTCAGGTCAGGGGAGAGGGCACCAAGGGCTAGGCTGTGGGGGAGGGGCATCAATCACTGGTCAGCTTCTCCAAAAACGTCATTCTGTTTGCGCTTCATGTTCTCAAAGTCAAAAGCAGAGCCTGCCATGCGCTTGTAGATGTCTTTGATGTCATTGCAGGTTGTCTCGAAGTGTGTAGTGGCATCATAGGAACAGGAACAGAACACCTGAAAACACCCAGAGCCAGGGTGAGCTGGGCAGGGGCCCTGGGTAGGCAGCTAGGAGCTGGGGCCAAGACAGCCTGCTTACCTGGCTCTCAGAACCATCGTCAATGGGCTCATATAAGTCACTGATGGCCACAAACCTGAGGGGTACACAGAGGGGAGGGAGGAGACCTCGCGACAAGCCTTACTCCCCGTGGCCTCTGCACCCCCCCCTCCCCAGCTCCTCGGCTCCCTTCCCTCCCGCCCAGCCTCGGCCCCAGCCCCCCAGCCCCTCACTTCTGGTCAATGGGCTCCAGCAGCTCCAGGGCAGGCTCAACCTCCTTTTCCGGCTCTGCAGTCTCCACCGTGGTGCTGGCAATGGCGATGTACTTGCCCTGCGCGGCCACGTTGTGTGCGTAGGAGATCATGCACACGTAGATGTCTGCCCGCAAGAAGGGGCTCCGTTAACACGGGCACAGAGGGCCCCTGGAAGCTGGGCTCGATTCGGGCCTGTCTGCCCACTCCTCCCCAGTCCGGCACAGCAGGCAGCATCCAGACTGCCACCCTCACAGAGCACAGCCCAAGCCACCCAATCCCTAGGGCCCCAAGTCACAGGGCCTGCTATGCGGGTCCCCATCCTTCCATGGAGGGATCAGGCAGAGAGCTCCAAGAATTACGGGGAGAGGCAGAGCCACCCCAAAGAGAACACACTAGAGGAAGTCACGTGGGGCTTAGCCTACCTGACTTCCTGTTAACTTGGTTCTGGGGGATGATGATTTGGCAGGAGTTGGCATCATTGGTGTTCTTGATGGGGTGGCTAAGGATACAGATGATGCGGATAACCTGGCCGGCTTTCCGCACCCGGTCTGGAATGTAGCTGGGGTCACAGATCAGCTGCTTGCAGCGGGCCACCTGTGAAAACACCGGAAGGCCTATCCAAACACTCCCCTAGGTGGTCGTGGGGTTGAGTCCACAGCGAGGGCTGGCACTGTGCTCCTCTGAGCGGTACAGCTTCATCTTGTACCTCGGGGAGGTGGGCCCCCGAATGCAGCGCTGGGAAACACCTTTTAACCGAGACCCTGTGATGGGGAACACTCCCTGGACCCCTGACACGGCAAGCGGGTCTGAGAGCTACCTCTCACCAACAGAAGTGGCTAGGTGGACTCCTTCTGGAGCCCTGGTCCGCAGCCCAAGGGGACCCACGGAGAGACCCAGCAGAGGCCGAGTCACCGGGGAGAGTGCCTCTAAGGAGAAGGCCAAGCCCCACCCAGACCGCCATCCTTGCACCACAGAGAAGGCTCACCTCTCCCTCAGACTTCACACCCACCACCTTGCCATTCTCCATGATGATGTCATCCACGGGTTTGTTCAGCATGTATGTCCCCCCATAGATGGCACTCAACCTGCGGCGGGAAGAGTGATGGTGGGAGTCTCCTTCCCAGGAGAAAACAGGGACTGGTGCCCCTGTGCTGTCCACCCCCCGCCTCCAAACCAGTCCTGGGGTACAAAGAAGGCTGCCCTAGGCAGGCAGAGCTCAGTAGACCTGGTGGTTCTTCCCACCTCTGTCACTGCCACAGACTCAGGACTGAATTCGGAGTACTCCTTCCTCTCCGGTTGCCACCCAAACCACTCTGCAAAGGGCTACCGTGAGAGAAGCCTAAGGGCATGGCTCCTCAAGGGAATGGTCTGGGGAGCAGAACAAAGGGCTCTGGGGAAGCCCTCCGACTTGAGGTTCCAAGGCCCCAGGCCCAGCCGTGGTGCCGCCTGAACGTGGCTGGGAGCCAGGCAGGCCCTGTTGGTGAAGCCCTGGTCCTTCAACCCTGTACCTCCACGCCCTGCTGTGGCACACCGCCCCCCGCCCCAGCACCCGGGCACGTGCAGTATAAAGCACACTAGACCACGATGGGAAGGCACGAATGCCACAAAAATCCTCAAGGCCATTTCCGTTCTTGGTCCTACTTAGTACTGCCAACAGAAAAAAGCCACCTCACCTTGCAAAGCCCTGGGGCAGCTCACCGAGGCCGTAGAGTGGATATAAATAAGGACTCTTTCCGTACCGAGCCAGGGACTCACTGTACAACTTGATGCGGTTGATGGTCTCGAGACAGGGCTGGTCCAGGTAACTGGGAGGATGGGGTCAAGAGAAGAAGCTCCAACAGCAGCACCCCAGCTCACCCCCACCCAAGCACCAGGCCAGCCTCCCCACCACCGTCTACGGCCTGGGGAAGGCTCCGGGTCAAATAAATGCGCAAGAAGAACAAAAAAGGCTGACGGGTGAACATGTGGCTGACTACGAGAAACGTGCAGGGCGGGTGGAGGGAGCCGCATGCAGGAGTGGGGAGGGCAGGGTGCAGCCAGACGAGGGGGTCTGCCACGCCAGCTTCCTCTCACTCATCAGTGCGGTAGAGCGCCAGGGCATGGCCAGTGAAGTCGATGACGTCCTGGCCCAGGTCAAACTTCCGGTAGACGTCGCGCATGCTGGTGCTCTGGGGGTCGACACCCTCGAAGGTCTTGGGGTCGTTCTCATCAAAGTTTGCTACAAACACCAGGAATTTGCGGAAACGCCGTTTCTCAAACATGCCCATCAGATCTGTGGAGGCAGATGCGAGAAGCCTGTACCCCACAGAACGTGAAGCCCTCCTTCCCAGCAGGCGGGCTAAGAAAGCAGGTGCCCTAGCTCCCAGCCAAGCTTTGCTGACGACCACCGTGTAAGCTTACATGAGCCCCTTTGCCCTTCTTGGTCTCAGTTTCCCCACCTGTACAAAGAGGGGATTGGGCTGGACAGACTCTGCAGATCCTCCCAGCTCCAACACTTGGGGATGTTTCACGGGACAAGTGGAGCCCCGGTCAAGAGGCTGAAGTCTTTCCAGAAGGAGCAACCATCCACACATCCGTTCTGCGTGTGGACTTCCCTCCTGGCCTCCACTGTGAGGCTCAGGGCAGTTGAAGGAGGCCAGACCAAGGGGCTTCTGGCAGTGCGTGGGGAATGTGACCTTGGGCGCCCTGCTCTGCCCCTCGCCATAATTCTCTGGCTCAGGGAACCTGTACTCACTGGAAGCCAAGGCTTCGGTCTCAGTGGATGGCACTTTATAGATCTTTCCCCCCTTGTAGACAAAGCTGCCTTCCACCACCTTGAAGTCCAGGTAGCGCGTCACCTCTGTATATAGCAGCATCTTTACCAGCTGCCCTGTGGGGCGGTGGGGAAGAAACAACATTGGCACAGCTTCCCCCCTCCCGAAGCTCCCTAGCTGGTATGGCCACCCCTCCTCCGGAGCCTGCCCCCCTTCAGCCGTCCTCATCACCTCCCACGACACCTCTTTTCATCTCTCTCACCATTGGCCATGAGGAATTTGGGGATCAGGTCGACGTTCCAGTCTCGGCCCCTGCCCATGGCCTCAGGGGGCCCCTCCAGCAACTGAAAACGCTTATACAGCTGCAAACAGGAGAAAGAGAGGCGCCTCAAGGACCACCCCGTCTGGTCCCTGCCCCCCTTTCCCAGAGAATCTATGGAGCTGCTCAGGCAGCTTCTGTGAAAGGGCAACGGGGGATGGGCCTGGGCCCAGGAGCCTCACCTCCTCCAGGGGCGTGATGGAGGAGCTCTCTCCCCCATAGTAGGGGTTCCTGTCCATGTGCAGCACTTTCTTCCCGTTCACGGACATGATGCCGGACAGGATACATTCCTGGAGAAGGGGGCAACCCTTGCTGCATTTCCCTCTGCCCACATTCCCAACAGCCGCCCTGATTTGTTCCCCACCCTAAACCTGACGGGAGAGCAAACCTACAGAGACCCTGCTCCAGCGGAAGCTCCTTCCACCCCTGGCTGGCTGGCTCCCCTAAAAGCCGGGGTGACAGCTTCATCTGACCACAGTCCCTTTTACAACTTTGCTGAGCAGAGGTGAACAAGGAAAAAGAAATAAGGACGGTGTCCAGAGAAAGAGTGCCCAGCAGACACCGGGATGGTCTTGGCCATGACAAGAAAGCCATCTATCTACGTAGGACCACGCTAAAAGGCAGAAAGCCCACAATGAGCCTCAGAGGAGATCCAGCTGAACAACGAAGGGCACCAGAAAGGGAAGTGAAGAGAGGCTCGACACCGGCCTGCAATCTCAGGCCCCACCCTGGGCTGCTCTTTCCTCAAAGGACAGGAGCGACTGACCCTGTGTGTGTGTGTGTGTGTGTGTGTGTGTGTGTGTGCCCAGCCACAGGAGGGGCTTCTACACCCTGACTGAGAAAGAGGAGCCTCTCCAGGGGAGCAGTCCAACAGGGTCTGGGGGAAGAGGGAAGATAAACACCCTCACTCGTTTCTGTCACCAGGCCAAGGACAAAGGCTGCAAATACTCCTCAGCCTGGAATCTCCATGGGAAACCATGGTAGGGTAGCGGGAATGTGCTCCCTGGCCCCAATGCTGTTCCTTCTGGAACATTCCCTGGGCCCCGGGCCGCATTGAGAAGCCAGGAACGCAGGATGAGGGCCCGCCCCGGTGAGGCCCCCTTACCCAGGGACCTTGTACTTCACCCGCACCAGAATTAGCACAAGATGTGGGAGGGATGCTGTGTGGGCGAGGGGTGCGGATGATGGCTGGGGGCCTGGTGGGCGGGGTCGGGGGCACGGCGGGGAGGGGGGACTCCGGCCGAGTGGGGGGTGCATCTTCTGGCCCAGGAGGCCTGGATACAGAGGAAGGGGGGATCGGAGGTCGAGCCCGGGGAGTCGAGGGGGCGGCTAGGTAGAGGGCCGCTTCTTGCAGACCGGGCGACGGGGGTGGAGAAAGACGATGTCGCGGACGGTGGTGGGGTGGGCACGGGGCGGTCTTTTTGGGGACCCGAGTGCCTCGGACGGCAATGACGGGAAGATGGGGTCGGCGGTCGGGGGCGGCAGCGCCGCAGGAAGGACGAGACGATACGGGACCCCGGGCGCCTGAGACCGCACTTACGGTGAGGCCGGTCCCCAGCACGATCACGTCGTATTCCTCGTCCATGGTCAGGCCTCGCTGCCAGCGCCCGTCGCTCCTCCTCCTCCTTCAGCACAGTCCTCGCCGCCGCCGCCGCCGCCGCCGCCGCCACTGCCGCCGCACTGGACCAAAGATGGCGGCAGTCGACGCCGCTTGACCCCTCCGCCGCGTCAAAGAGTCCCAGCCCCTCCCCGCGTCCCGCCGCGCCAGCTGGGGCCACCGCCTCCCTGGCTCGCCTCCCAGGAGGGCGGCCGGGGTCCGGGAGGCAGCACGAGCGCGGTTCCGCGGGCGGCGTCGCTCGCCGAGAGCCCCGAGGGGACAGGAGAGGGGCGGGGCGGGCGGGGCGGCCGGCGGCCGGTGCTGCGGCCCGCGAGGGATTCGTGCGCGGGAGCCGCGCGCGACCCGGCCGCCCGCCCCGCCCCCCAGGAGGCTGGGTGCGGCGGGCGCGCGCCGCTGCGGCAGCCGGGGGCGGCCCCCTCGGGACGCGAAGGCAGCTATTGTCACGACGGTCTCTCCCCCCCCCTCCCCGCCCCCACAGGCACGGACCGCCCCGCCCTCCCCGCCCGCGAGCCTCAGCCCCTCCGTACCCTCGCCGGTTAAGGGCTTGCTGAAGACCCTCCGGCCTTCCCTTTGGCCTGACTCCGTTACAGCTACATCCGGGCGCCTCCTCCTGCAGCCCTCAGCCAAGCGCATCCCCTCGTGCCCGGTGCAGAAATGAGTGACAAGAGGCCTAAGCATGGCAACCTGTCTTTATTTTATTAGGAAGGAAACCACCCAGAACCCCAGGCTCCTGCCAGGCACTCCTGGCGGGTACATGCCAGAAAACCAATGATTACACCCAACCCAGCTGCTGTGGAGGTCTCTTCCTTCTCAGGCCACAGAAATAAACCCCAGTGTACTGCTTATTATTAGCACAACATCACCAAAAGACAATGACACCAGCCAAGCAGGACAATTAAATAGTACTTCCACACCGCCCCAAACTCAGGGAACCTTCAGCTTCTAGCTGCTGCAGGGAGCCCCGTAAAGTCTGGGGAGGGAGCATTTGATACACAAAAGCACTATAAACAGCAAAGGGTGAAGGTGGAGAGATGAGAATAAATAAGGGGGAAGAGGGGGTCCCAGAACTCATGTCCTCTCCCCCTACAATGACTGGACCTGGGAGATCTGTCTCCTATCTACGAAGAACTATGTACACCTTGCTGGTAGATGGAGGGTGGAGAGCCCCTCAGCGTGTTGAACGGGTAACAAGACAGGCCGAGGGGAACTGGGGGGTTCATGCTATGGTAGGAAGAGGGGAAGCCCTTCGGTCCAGCGTGCCTCGAGGTGGGAAAGCAACAACCTGGACACCATCGTGCCTGCAACCCCCCACGGGCATGGGGTCACACAATCTGGGTCAAAGAGATGGTGGGGCCCTTGTGGTCGTCAAAGCGGTCCATGGTCTTGAGGCTGAGGATCATGTGTAAGCCATAGGTAAAGATGAACAGCATGAACAGGGAAGTGAGCAGCCCCATCCAGATGCCCGGGGAGAAGAAGCCGGCGCAGTCACTGGCGTAGGAGAACTGCTCGCCTGTCACGTTGAAGGCTTGGATCTGGGAGGGGACAGAAAGGACCATGTGGCCCCACGTGAGGACCGGGGGTCCCAAGTTAGTGGGTTAGTCCAGATCCCACAGAATGGCAGTACTGTGGGCACAGGACCCTCAACTACGCGGCCAAGCCCAGGCCCAGAGATGCCGGGAGCCATCAGGCCTCCGCTGCCCACCCGCCTCCCCCAGGTACGCTGCTCCCCACAGCCCGGGCCCCGCGCTCCCTACCTGGAAGTGCTGAAGGGTCATCTGCCAGAGAGAGGGCCGCACGCGGGGCACGAGGAGGTCGCCATTCTTGCCCAGACAGCTGACGTACTCGCAATGAAAGGAGTAGATGCTAGGCCCTGTGACCTGGGAGGCATTGAAGTAGGTGACAGAGCCGTTGCTGTGGATTTCAAGGCGCTCCATGGTAAACCAGTGGCGGGCAGACACCGGGTAGAAGCGGTTGGCCAGAATGAACCTGAGGGAGAGGCCGTCCGGGGATTCGTCAGGCAGCCGGGAAGGCCGGAGCCACGCCAGCCTGCCCACACGTCAACTGCCCCCCGGACTCACCTGAATGTCACGGTGGTACCAAAGAGTTGTTCGTAGGTCAGCGAAAGCCTGCGGGGCCAGAGTAAGAGGGGAGTTGTCAGGCTCTGGGGGGCCTTTAACACCTAGCAGTAGAGCAAGTTCCTCAAGTCCACTCCACCTATGCTGCCCCGGGGACTCACAGCACCTGAAGAGGCAGTGTCCCAACCTGACAAATGGGGAAACTAAGGCCCTATCACATCTAGGTCAGAAACCAGCACCCAGGTCCCCCACCTCCAGCTAAAAGCACCTTCCTCTGGCTTCCCTGAGCCCACTGCCCCTCCTTTCAGGTCCCCTCGGGGTTGCTGAGATGCCCGGGTTGGGCTTTGGGGATAGAGGTGGTCTCTCCAGCCACGCAGCGAGGGTACAGAAGCCCTAGAACTAACTCAGGCCTGGTATACACCCTCGGGCAGTCACCTTGAGGCTGTTTAAGGCGAAGGGGGTGTGGGGAAGTGTCAGGTTCCCTGGTGATTGGTTCTGGGCAAGGACTAGAAGGCACGGAGAGGCAAAACTCTGAGCAAGCCCCACTCCAAGAGCCCTCCACCTGCCCCACCCCACAATCTCACCTGCTTCCCACAGGGAACCTCCCCCCCAACACACACATGCACCCACCTGCAGTGACAGGAACTCTGCCCTTACCTGGCAACGGAGTCATTCCAGAAGGAGCCAGTGAGGTTAAGATCCTGGACCCCAAAGGTGAGGGAGGTCAGGTCCTCCCAGTGGTTCCCGTATGCCACCGAGAAGTTTTGGGCCCAGAACAGGATCCGGGGGGCAGTGTCATTGTAACTCACAGGGGGATGGACCACAGCTGACACTGTCTGTTTTTGCAGCAGCTGGCGACCTAGCCCCCCAGTCACCATGGCTACATCACGGGCCACCTGTACAAACAACCCACAAGCCTTGTCTCAGCGGAGCTGAGAGCATGGCCCAGAATCAAGTGGCCTTCCTCATTGTCCCCGCTGGGCACCCTCTCTAGTATCTGCAGTTGCACTGGTCATACTCGGAGGCCCTTCCTCCAGGAAGCTCTTCCCGGGCGGACCCCTAAGCCCCTGTGATCTTCCTAGTCCCTCCAGATTAGGAACACTTGGACATACTGTCCAAATATGCCAGCCTGTGAGGCCCACTGGGCCAGATGGAAGGCTGCAGCCTGGAAAGAGAAAGCGTCACTTTCTGGTTCATCCCTGTCCCCCCACATAGGCCCAGGGAAGAAACCGGCCCCCCCAGGGCATTCCCCTCAGAGCCACACACCTAGGCCCACTCAGCACTTGCCTCTGCCCCCGGCTTCCAGGGCCCCTGCAGAAGCACACACTACGTACCCGGGAAGGGCGGACCGCCGTGAGGGCCGCGGTGTACGGGACGTCCTCGGATTTGAGTGTGCTCAGCACCTGCCCAATGACCTCATCTGAGGAGCGAGGGGGAGAGCAGAGAACCAGGTCGCAGATAGCTACTTACGGTAACGCCCCAACACCTGCCAGAAGCCGGCTGCCAGTCCCGCAGCAGAAGACAACGGAGACGGGGCTGTGCCCTTCCATGTGCCATGTGAGCGGCCTCTCTTGACAACATCCAGTGGGATTACCGTGTTGGGGTGGGGACCACCAGATGTCTGCACTGTGAAGCCTCCCACCCCTGGCAACTGACACACCCTGTGTGGTGGGACACCGAGATCCTCACAGAGCTGGCTCCTATCACCCTTCACTCACGTTTTCAGGGTCCCTCACGGGTCCCTAAGAGCAGCTGCTTCTTATCCCACGCACCCCCAGCCTCCCCCGGGGACACCTACGGCCTCAGCAGTTGGCTCTCTAATGCCAAGCCCTAACTAAATTAAATGAGAAAAGGGGCGCCTGGGTGGCTCAGGCGGTTAAGTGTCCGACTTCGGCTCAGGTCATGATCTCGTGGTCTGTGAATTCGAGCCCCACGTCGGGCTCTGTGCTGACAGCTCAGAGCCTGGAGCCTGCTTCGGATTCTGTGTGTGTGTCTCTCTCTCTGTCCTCCCCTGCTCACGCTCTGTCTGTCTCTCAAGACTAAATAAACATTAAAATAATAAATAAATAGATAGATAAATAAATAAGAAAAGACAGAGACATAGAAAACTCCAGGTTCACTTAGACATTTTCAATGACCTTTTGGGGGGAACGATCATCCTTCATAGCAAAAGGGAAGTCCTCAGAACTGTTTTTTGAAACACTTCCGGTCTGTTAAACCCAAAACTCTAGGATTCACGCTTCTGGAGTGGAGATGGACTCCACGGGCCCCCCCACACGGAAGGCCCCTAGATGTCCCAACACCTCGAGCTGGCTGAAGAGGGGTGAGGCCTGGGGGCCGCATTTCTCTGCTCAGCCGCCAATCATTCTGAGAAGTGGGGGGGGGGGCACCCTGGGAATGAAGAGGGCCTGGGGAACTTGGAGCCAGCTCTCTGCAGCCACGGGCTGAATGAGGCTGGCAAACGCATGCCCTCCCTGAGCCCACTCACCATTGCCCGTGAGGACTTCCCTCGGCGCCATCAGACCTGAGCTGTGGAAGAGAAGCAGAGCGTTTGAGCCCCTGCAACGCCAACAGCTCCCCACCGCCTGGGGACACCTGCCCCCTACTCCGCCAGCGTGTCCTCCACCCCATGCCACCATCCTCCCCTACTAGTCCCATTCACCCCGCACACTCCAGCCGGGGGCTCTGGAAGCCATGGTCACTCCTCCCCCCGCACCTTTGCTCACTGCGTGGCCCTGCCCTTGCCCCTCTCCTCCAGCTTCACAGACCCGGGTGAGGCCCCGCCGCCGGCTGCTCCGTGAACGTGTCCTGGCCAAGGGAGCTAGCTGCCACCAGCAGGGCCCAGATCTGCCTCGTCTCTAGAGGGCCTCACTCAGGGGCGGGCGCTAACTCCTGAGTCACAACCGACCAGAGGCCCTTCCCGCCTCTTCTGGACATACGAGGCACCTTCTGATAGGGCTTCAAGGTACTGAACAGGAGGACTGATGTTTTGGCCAAGTTGTGCTACCACGGCCAAGAGCTTCACTGCTCTCTGGGCCCCGGGGCTAGGACACACCTGGCTGTGTACGGCAGGCGGATGAGCAGCAAGGCTGGGAGGCTGGCATTGAGTCTCAGCTCCCGCAGGGTGGCCAAGTCCACGTGCAGGGGGCTGGCCCCAAGCTTCTCCTGCAGGTAAGTGGTCAGAGTGCTGACCGCATACCAATCGACGGCAGGAAGCACCAGAGAGGAAGGAGCCAGATCCAGGGCATTCTGGGGGCCGGGGGGAGGCAAAAGGACAAGTCAGCAAGGGACCAGTGGGCCCGTGCCAGCCCCCAAACCTCCGTGGCAGCCCTCTTTAGCAAGGCACACCCACACCGGCATCTTATCCGAGGTCAGAAAGAAAACACCCCACATTCCTGGCCCCCGACACCTCAGGCTTTTCTACCCCCAAGCTTGCATGTCTGGTTCCTAAGGGGACGGTTTTTCCTGTGCTGTGGGGGAGAGTGCTGGACAGCCCCCGTGGCCCCTGGCTGGGAGGGGACGCTTACCTCCAGGTTCGAAAAGGCGCTATCCTGCTTGTTTCCAAACACGCCACCATATGCTGTGAAGTCCTCAATGCTCAGCTAGGAGAGAAGCAGAGAGGATGCCTCCGAAGGTGGGGCCAGGGAAGGGGCACACAGCTTCCGTGTGCGTTTGCGGGGCCAGCCAAATCTCATTTACAGCCAGCTATGGTCTGGTCAAAAGACTGAACAAAGGCACGCTTGGGGATAGGGAGTGGGGGAAAGGAAGGTTCTCTTTTTTTCGTTTGGCACCCTCCTGGCAGGGTGAGAAAACATGGGTGGTGGTCACGGGGTTGGGAGGAAATCTGTGGGCAGCTGACTTGTGGTAACCTCAGGATTAAGAGTCAGCCACCAACCTTCGGATGAGGAACTGGGTACGGAATGGGGAAGCTGGGAGAGGGGTAGGGGGCAGCGAGGAGCATTTACTGCAGCGCCCCCCATCCCCGGGGCGGAAGTCAGAGAAAACGAGAAGCTGCATTCAGTCGCAATGGCTATAACGCCGCCTATGTCCGGTCTGGACGGGACCCTTCTCAGACAAGGGCAAGGGCCTCCTTCCCTGCCTCGTTTTGGTGGGAGGAGAGAGGTGAAGACGATGGAATGCGCTTAAGAAGGCCCAAGTCTTCTGAGTCTTCTGAGCTCTCCGGACACAGTAACCCTGACCCCTCCCTATTCCTCTCCAACCTACAGATGTCCTTCAACTCCTGCCCCTCCACCCCAACTCCCAGCTTCCTCTGGCTTTTCCCAGTTAGGCCCAGAGGCGATCTTAATCAGTTTCCCTAACCTCGTTCTGTTTAGTACACACACTTGCCCAGCCTCCTCTCTCTTCTGGGCTGGGATCCTGACCCTGTTTGGCCGCCTGGGCTCTCATTCTGAAAGCCCAGTAACCACTACTGTGTCTTCCCGATAGTCTTCGCTCAAAATTGCCCCCAAATTGCCCCAAAGCTTCCCGCCACCTTTAGAACTACAGCAAGCCTTTCCCCCTCATGTCCTGGCTACCTGGCTGACCATGTCCTACCCCCTTCTCTCCCTCACGACACTCCGCTTGAGCCACACCAGCTCTTTCTGGGCTCACGGAGAGCACTCCTGGCCCAGGGCCTTTGCACCTGTTGTTCCCTCTGCCAGGAAGCCCTCCCACCCATACCCACATGGCTCTGTCCCTCCCTCCATTTAGGTATCTGCTCGGATATTGTCAGGGAGCCCTTGCCTGATCACCCTTAAACAGCATCACCAGTCATTCTTTCCCCTTGGCCTGCTTCCTTCTCTGAAAACTACAGCACTGACATTATATCATACACCAGTTCAGCATTTACCTGTTGCCCTCACAAGAACGTCAGCTTCTGCCAGGTAGAGGCTTGGGTTATTCTGCTCACTGCTCTGTCCCCAACACTTGATACCTGGTACATACTAGGCAGTCCACGTTTGGCAAATGAATGAACGTGTGAATGCCATAAGGGGACCGCAGGGAGCTGTTTTACATAGATTATAAGAGTTGCTCCTCACAGCCCTCTGACAGAGGTGGTGTCTTCATTTTACAGATAAGGAAACAGGCATTCTCTGATTCTCTCGCACGTCCAGAGTCTGGTAAGTAGTAGAACTAGGACTAAGTTGCAGTCTAACTACATTATTTACCACCTCCTGACAGGACTACGGGCCAGCATGGCCATCACTGTCTTCCCACAGGGCAACAGGGGGAGACCACAAGGGGAATGAGCCACACAGGCCGCCACCAAGGAAGGAATAAGCAGAGGCTTGGTAACCTCCCAAATACCAAGTCTCCACTGCCCTAGAATCTTCTTATGGTCCATCTACCTGCTTTGGAGGCAGAGAAACCTGCATGGGAGGGAAAACTGTGTGCTAGAGCACAAGCCGTGGTGGTGGTGGGGGGGGGGTCCTCTGGCAGACTCAGACAGGAACCAACTGTGGTGCGCATAAACTACGGACCACCAGCCAATTGTCACACCTCTACCAACCTCAGTTTCCCCGGCGGTAAAACCAAGAAAATGACATCAGCTTAGCACAGTGCCTACGAAGCAGTCAATAAGTGATCATTTTCGATCATCTCAATTATGATCATTAAAGTTAGGATCACAACTCTGTCACCCATCAGCTGTGTCATTTGCCATTGCCATCCTTGGACAGAAGTCTTGTCATCTGTAAACAGGGTCAATAATCCCCACCGCACAGAGTAGCTCAGGTAAGTACTTGGTACTCAGAAGACATCTGCCCTCTGACCCCCTGCTTCACCCAATCGAGGCAGTGCCATTTCAGGGCCCCCGTCCTTCCCACTGAACCTTCTCCTGCAGGCCTTCTTCCCAAGAGAGGAGTCCCACGTCCCTACAGTTGGCACAAGGTCACTGAAGCCTCCCTTGGGGAATGGGCCTCGGTGTCCGGGGGTGGGGAGGGCCTGACTTCTTCCTGACAACTGAGGGAGAGAGAGGTGGGGCGGGCGCACCTTGTCCTGGAGGAACAGCAGCACATTCCGGGGGCCCAGCTCCAGGGCGGGGTCTAAGTAGGTGGAGAGCTGCATGTCGCTGGTGATGTGGCCCTCGTGGGTGTTGGCCGCAGGACCCCACAAGTCCCTGGCAGGGGACAGAAGAGGTGCTGTCAAGGTGGGGGGGGGGGGCGCATGACTTAGGATTTGAAGCTCACGGGCTCCCATCTTGATGCGTGGGGCCCCGAGCTCTGATCTAGCTGGACAGTCCCCCTCTGCCCCACTTGGCCACCGCTCGTGAGGACAGCCCCGGAGCCGGGCGAGGGCACCTCAGCCGCCGCGGCGCGCAGCACAGCCTGCGCCGGCCCGGCCCGCCACGCTCACCGGTCACTCGACCACAGCACCAGCGGCACCTGCTGCTCCGCCTCCGCCACCGCCACCAGCACCAGCAGTAGCCACCGCATCTGCCAGAGCGCTGGGGCCTGCCGCGTCCCCGCCTGAAGCCGAGCCGCTGCGGTCGCTGCCGCCATCACAGCCTCGGCCTCCGCTGCCTCGGCCGCCGCCGCCGCTGCAGATCAGGTGACCGTCGCCCCCCCCCGAGCTCCGCCCCCCGCCGCCATTGGCTCGCGAGTAGGCCCGCTCCCCAGGACCGCAGACGATTGGACAAAGATCACGCCACTCACGGCCACTCCTTTTCACTGATTGGCTGGGCGTGTCTCCGGGTGCGCACGCTCCAAGTAGGAAAGGAGGCAGGGCCGAGCTCGGCCGGCTCCTGGTTCCCATCGCGAGTTAGGGCGGGGCTGGGACGGCTCCGCTTGGTAGGTCTTCACACGCAGGGCTTCGCGTCTCTCGGTTTTAATATTCCTTCCGCTTAAAATTGCAAGAGTGCTTTCTTTTTCCTGCAGATGGATTCTGCTTGAGACAGATGAGGAGAGAAGAGGGCCCCGGATAACGTGCAGAGGAACCCCAGCACTTAAAATGGGCAGGGAGTAGGGGGGTCCAGAAGAGATCGGAGGAGTATCCAGGAGGAGGGGAAAACCCAGGGAGAAGCGTGGTTTCAAGGACACCAAGCTGAACAATGTCAGAGTTAACTGCTGCCAGGAAGCAGGTAAGATGAGGATAGAAAACTGTTTCTTGGACTTAGCAACAACTGGAAACTTTGGCAAGAGCGATGTCAATGGGAGGAAGGAGACACGGTCGTTAAGTTGTCTTTTCTCGAAGTTTCCTTTAAAGAGAGGAAAGAGACAGAGTGACAGCTAGAGTCAGATGATGGGAGACACCGCCTAAAACGAATTGGAAGACTTTTATCTTTTTCTGTGCCATGTTCGGTTTCTCAGACTGGTGACTATTAGAAACAAGCGGACAAAAAAACCTGGTAGCTGTAATCAGTGAAGTCCCGTTAGGGATATGTACACCGATTTATTTAGGAGGAAATGAACTGATGGCTGCAACTTAGTTTGAAATGCCCCAAAAATAAAATGGAGGGAAGTGTGGCTACAGAGATAGGTTTGTGATAGCGCCAACAGTGGTAAAACGTTAATGGCACAACCTAGGGGTGGATCTACAGGTGGGCATTGTAAGCTTTTTTTGACCTTGCTGTATGTACTGGATGTAATGGTGACCCCTTGAAATTCATGTTCATCCGATGAACTTGTAACGTGACCTTATTTGGAAATAGGATCTTTGCAAATGTGATCAAGATAAGGTCATGGTGGATTCATGTGGGCTCTAAATCCAATGACTGGTATCTTTATAAGAAGAGGAAAATTTGGACACAGAGACAGACACACAGGGAAGAAGGCCGCGTGACAATGGAGACAGATTAGAGTGTTACAGCCGTAAGCCAAGGAACCCCTGGACTGGCCACAAGCTGGAAAAGGCAGGAAGGTTTCCTCCCTAGGGCTTTCAGAGGGAGCATGGACCTGCCTGTACCTTGATTTTGGACTTGGAACCTCCAGGACTGGGAGAGAAGTTTCTGTCGTCTTAAGTCTGCCAATTTATGGTGAGCTGTTACGGCAGCCCTAGGAAACTAATACACTATATGTGTGACATTTTTCATAACAAAAATTGAGAAGAAAGTTTGATAATGCCTATTGTCAGCAAGGATGTTAGGAGATAGAGTCTCACCTACACAGTGGTAAGAGTGTCAGTTGGTAGAACCAGTTTGGTGGATAATTTGGCAGCATCTAACAAGCTGAAAAATGTATATGACCCTCAACCAAGCAATTTTCCTCATACGGGTCCATTCAACAGAAATACTCACCTGAGCCGGGAGACGCACATGCAAAAAGGTCTGCTGAGGCACCATTTGTGGTTGCAATAAGCCGGGCGCTCATGATCGGACAGCGAGACACTATGTCCAGACACCGCTGCCCTTCAAACACCCAGGCCAGCTCACTGATTACCTCTGCTTGTCAGAGAAACTGCTTAAGAGATTGTAGTCGTGGTTGTCACGAGCGTGGCTCCGACTAGGACAGTGGCAGTTGAGCCTATAGAGAGGAGGTGGACTTGATAGGACATGGTTGAGGAAGACGGTGTCCGAAGGTGACTCTTGGGTCTCTCAGTTGAGGACTGAGAGACGGAGTCAACCAGGGACAGTTAAATTTGGGGTGTTGTGGGGCCCCCAAGTGGCCATGTTCAGGCCAGCTGAGGGGAGACGTTTGCACTGGAGCTTTACTTTATCCCCAGAAGCCCCAGTGCCATGATTTGATTTGAATTTTTTTAAGGTTTATTTATTTTTGAGAGAGAGCTTGAGTGGGGGAGGAGCACAGAGAGGCGGAGGCACAGAATCCGAAGCAGGCTCCAGGCTCTGAGCTGTCAGCACAGAGCCCGACGCGGGGCTCGAACTCACAAACCATGAGATCGTGACCTGAGCCAAAGTCGGACGCTCAACCGACTGAGCCACCCAGCGCCCCCATCTGATTTTTTGTTAAGCAGCTGATCTGGCTGTGGTAAGCAGAGCAGACTAGAGGGGATAAGAGCACTAGCAGAGACCAAGAGGAGGCTGTCACGTCTCTGGGACGGAGAGGATGGGAGCTTGGCAAGAGTAATGGAGGGGCAGAGAGAGAAGGCTAGACAGACCAGAGGCTGCTGCCTCAGCGTTGGTCCAGGACTGATGTTTTGACCAGGTGTCGTGATGCCAGCATGGGGGCAGGGGTCCTGGGAGCATTGGAACTGAGAAGTTGGAGCCAGAGCCAGAGCTGCGGCAGCCAGGGAGACGAGGGACCAGCACACAGCACGACCCTGGGACTCAGCTGCGTTCCCTCGTTTGGTCACTCACGGAAGTCCTGGAGACCCTGCCTGGGCTGGCACCCAGTGGTGAAAGAAACGAGGTCGAGGTCCCTAAATGGCATCGCAGTGTGGTGAAGTCCTCCAGGCTCAGGACAGACCCAGCAAGGGCCATATTTTGGGAGGAAAGTTCTAGAATGGTGCCACAGGAGCAGAAGGTATCAAGGGAAAGGGATGGATGCCTTGGGGACCAGGAGAATGGTGACCCAGAGTGGTAAGAGGAACCACTGGCCATGAGCAAACTGAAGAATACAAAAAGAGCTGTTTAAATAAATTTTGAAGGCAATGAGTTTCTTGCAAATGCGACATTGCCAGCCAGCAGTCTCTTGCTGAAATGCTTTCATCCTTAGGGGGGAAGGTTGCTTGTGGCTGCTTTTATTCCTCTGAGTTGTCAGGGGTCCTTGGGGTGGTGACCCTCGAGGCTTCCTAAAGCACTTGCTATGGGCCAGGCACTGAGTCAGATTTGGACCCCACCCCCCCCTCCCCCAAGTTCCCAATCCAGTCTGGTCTAGAGAAGATGCAGGACAGCAGGACATGACACAGGCTGATGGATGTTCAAAACGGGGAGGGATGAGGCTGGGAGGGAGGCACAGAGAGGGGCACCTGCTTGAGGCTGCTCTGACCAGGAGGTGACATCTAAGCTGAGTCACTCACACTAAATGTCGACAGCACCAATGAGCATCTTCTCTCTGTGGGCTTCCTCCACCTTTACGGTAAAAACTTCAATAATTCGGGGCGCCTGGGTGGTTCAGTCGTTAGGCGTCCAACTTCGGCTCAGGTCAGGATCTCGCGGTTCGTGAGTTCGAGCCCTGCGTCAGGCTCTGTGCTGACAGCTTGGAGCCTGGAGCCTGCTTCGGATTCTGTGTCTCCGTCTCTCTGCCCTTCCCCTGCTCATATTCTCTCTCTCTCTCTCTCTCTCTCTCTCTCTCTCTCTCTCTCTCTCAAAAGTAAATAAATGTTAAAAAAATTAAAACAAAATTTTTTTTAACTTCAATAATTCATTAGAACCCTTCTGGGCCCTCATCATCTCTATGTCTTCTTAAATTGTTTTATTTTTTTTAAATGTTTATTTATTTAGTTTGATAGAGAGAAGAGGGGGAGAGCATGAGCAGGGAAGGGGCAGAGGTAGAGGGAGACAGAAACTCCCAAGCAGGCTCCGTGCTGTCAGCACAGAGCCCAATGCGGGGCTCGAACTCCTGAGCTGTGAGATCATGACCTGAGCTGAAATCAAGCTTAAGTGACTGGGCCACTCAGGCGCCCCTTCTTAAATTGTTTAATAGAATATTGGACATGAAGCAAGACATGTGTAATATCTATATGCTACACAGGTTACATATGTGTTACATGTATATGTGTCACCTGTCATATGTTACCTGTATATGAAGCATACAATAAAAGGAATCCTCATAAACCCTGCCCCAGACTTCACAGGCCACTGCCAACTCCTTGGCAGGAATCTGGGTCCCCACATCGCATTTTCCTGCCTCCCCACAGAAGCCCTTGCTAGCCTGAATTTGGTATTTGCCGTTCTCTGCTTTTTACTGATTGCATTAACCTGTTCCAGCTGTTATGATAAAATACCACAGACCGGCGGCTTGTAAACAGCAGAGATTTATAGCTCACAGCTCTGGAGGCCACGAGTCCGAGATCGGGGTTCCAGCAGGGTGGGGCGAGGGCCCTCTTCCAGGTTGCGGGCCTTGATTGTATCCTCACCTGGCGGAAAGGGCCGGGGAGCTCTCTGGGGCCCCTCGGGGGGCACTAATCCCAATCGTGAGGGTTCTACCCGAAAGACCTAAGCACCTCCTCGCGCCCTGCCTCTTAATACCATTAGGACACTAGGTTTCAACATACGAACTTGGTGTAGGATGACACAAACACTCAGACCATGGCACCGGTTAAGCATGCATCTCTAAATATGATGGCTTTGTTTTGTCTATTTGGGGACTTCATGTAAGTGAAATTATTCAGTATTATATTTTGCATCATGATTGCTCAAGAATGGGAGGTTAATGCGAATCATTGCGTGATAGCAGTACTGCTGCGTGGCATTCCCCTGGATAAATATTCTGCCAGTGATTGAGGCCTTCCCCTGGTGACGGACATCTGAGTGGTTTCCTACCCTGGTTAGTATGGCTAACGGTGCTGCCTGCAGTTATGTATATGTCTTGCGGTGCACGTGCATGGGCATTCCGGTGGGCACACACCTAGGTGGAGAATGGCCAGGTCATACGGTATATGTACCGGGTTGAATAACATCCCTCAAAATTCACGCCCACCTGGAACGTCAGAATGGGACCTTATCTGGAAATAGGGTCTTTATAAATGTAATTACTTAAGATGAGGTCATGCTGGATGAGTTAGAGCAAGCCCTAAGCCAACGGCTGGGGCCTTTTTAAGAAGAGAAAAAGGGGCGCACAGACTCAGAGAAGGTCACATGGAGGTGAAGGCAGAGATCGGGGTGACTTTTCTAGGAGCCAAGGGACACCCAGGACCGCTGGCCACCACCGGAGGCTAGGAGGCGGGCGGGAACGGATTCGCCCTCAGAGCTCTCAGAAGGAAACAACCCTGCCCACGCCTTGACCCCGGACTTCTGGCCTCCAGAACCAGGAAAGAGTACATCTGTGTTGTTTTAAGCCCCCTCAGCTTGTGGTACTTTGTTACTGTGGCTACAGGAAACTCACGTAGTATATATATTTTCAGCTCTGCCCGTTGTGTTTCCTCTCCTGTGAAATGCCTGTTCTGTCCATCTTCCCATGTTTCTGTTGCATTGTTGATCATTTTCTTGTTGATTTATGAGGATTTATGAGCTCTTTACATATTCTGCATAGGGCCCTGTGTTGCTTATGTGTGTTACAAATCGCTTCCCTTTTCACTCTCTTTTTAAAAAAAAAAAAATTTTTTTTAAGTAGGCTCCAGGCCCAATGTGGGGCTCAAACCCACGACCCTGAAATCAAGAGTCAGGTGGTCCACCAACTGAGCCAGCCAGGTACCTCCCACCCCTTTTCACTCTCCTAATGATGTTTTCTGATGAACCAAACTTCTTAATTTTCAAAAGGCAAATTTACCATTTTTTCCTTTATGATTAATGTTTTTAATTTCCTGTTTAAGAAACCTTTCCCTGCCTCCAAGATTATGGAAATATTCTCCTACATTCCCTTCTAGAAGTTGTCTTGTTTTTCACACTTTTATGGATAGTGTGAAGGTAGGGGTCAACTTTCTTTTTTTCCATAAAGATGTCCAATTGTCCCAGTGCTGTTTATTGAGACAAACGGCCTTTTACCCAGTGTCTTGAAAGAGTGCTTTTGGGGGATAAGAAGCGTCTATGCGGCTGTGGATCAGCTTCGGGGCTCTCCATGCCATGCCAGTGGTCCATCTGTCTATCCAACACCACGGTGTCTCAAGCACCATAGCTTCATACTAAACTCTGACACCTGCTCATTCTTCTCTTTCAAGAGGCTCTTCTCGGGCCATTGTGCTTGCATATAAACTTTAGAATCAACTTGTTACATTGATCAGATTATTTCTAAAATCTTGATTAGGGGCGCCTGGGTGGCTCAGTCAGTTAAGCGTCCGACTCTTAATTTCGGCTCAGGTCATGATCTCGCGGTTGGTGGGTTTGAGCCCCACATCGGGCTCCGCACTGCTGTGGCAGAGCCTGCTTGGGATTCTCTCTCTCCCTCTCCCTCTCTCTCTCTCTCTCTCTCTTTCTGTGCCTCCCTCTCTCCCTTTCTCTCTTCTCTCAAAATAAATAAATATACATTTAAAATCTTGAGTTTTAAAATTGTGGTAAGGGGTGCCTGGGTGGCTCAGTCGGTTAAGCATCTGACTCTTGATTTTGGCTCAGGTCATGATTTCATGGTTTGTGGGTTTGAGCCCCACATCGGGCTCTGAGCTCACAGTGCAGAGCCTGCTTGGCATTCTGTCTCTGCCCCTTCCCCACTTGCTTGTGCACACACAAGCTCTCTCAAAAGTAAACTTAAAAAAAAGGAAAGTTCCCTCCTATTTATAGTTTGCTAAAATTTTTTTAAATTATGAATACTCTTATCAAGTACTCTTTCTGTATCTATTGAAATAACCACATGGGTTTTTTTCCTTTATTTGGTTAATACGGTGAATGGTATTTGTAGATTTCACAATCACAGGACAAGCCAAATTAAAAAAAAAATTTTTTTTTTACATTTATTTTTGAGAGACAGAGTGAGACAGATCGCAACAGGGGAGGGGAAGACAGAGGAGAAGACACAGAATCTGAAGCAGGCTCCAGGCTCCAAGTAAGAGTTCGGCACAGAGCCCGATGTGGGGCTCGAACCCACGAACCATGAGATCATGACCTGAGCCGCCCAGGCACCCTGCCAAATTTTGCCGTGAACCTAAAACTACTCTGAAAAATAATTTGTATGAAAAAACCTAATTGCAGAAACATCTATATGGTAAATATCTGTAGTTGTTTGTTCAAATGGCCATATATGAAAAAGTGGTATTACATTTGGACCTGCAAATGGAAATTAGCCAACAGTATGTGTCCCTCCCCGCAAGTGATTTTTTTCCTTTCTGGTTACTTTAAAAAAACCTTTGGGGCGCCTGGGGCAACTTCATGATCTCGAGGTTTGTGAGTTCGAGCCCCGCATCAGGCTCTTTGCTGATCGGCTGGGAGCCTGGAGCCTGCTTCGGATTCTACGTCTTCCCCTCTCTGTCCCTCCCATGCTCATGCTCATGCTCTGTCTCTCAATGGTAAATAAACGTTAAAAGAAATAAAAAAATTAAAAAAAAAAAAAAACCTTTTGGCACTCCTTTTTTAAAAAAATGTTTATTTTTGGGTGCCTGGGCAGCTCAGTTAGTTAAGCGTCCGACTTCAGCTCAGGTCATGATTTCACAGTTCCTGAGTTTGAACCCCACGCCGGGCTCTGTGCTGACCGGTCAGAGCCTGGAGCCTGCTTCAGATTCTGTGTCTCCCTCTCTGTCCCCGCGTTGCTCGTGCTCTCTCTCTCCCCCTCTCTCAAAGAATAAACATTGAAAAATTATTTATTTTGAGAGAGTGCATGCAAGCGGGGGCAGGGCAGCGAGAGAACCCCAAGCAGGCTCTGCGCTGTCAGTGCAGAGCCAGATGCAGGGCTCGATCCCACAAACAGGGAGACCATGATCTGAACTGAAATTAAGAGACGCTTAACCGACTGAGCCACCCTGGTGCCCCCAAACCTCTTACTTTGACATAAGTAGATTCACACACAATTGCCGTCCTGATCAGGTTCTACCTTTTTTTTCTTCCACATTTCTATTATTTTGCATATTCTGTTTGACCCTGTCAATTTCAGAAGTTCCCACAGGTTTCAACCTGTTCTTGTTCCTGCTGACATAAGTACAATGCTTCATTTCCCTCTCTGTTTGGTGATCTTTGCGAAGTCTTCTGGGTCGAGTTTAACTTGCGGATGAACTGGAGACCTAAACCGAGCTCACTTTCCTGCAGAGGATTTGCTTTTGCTTGTACAGAGAGCGCCTCCACCCGTCTTTGCTCCTTTCAAGGGTCTCCGGCTCCATCAAGGTGTCCCACTTCCCACCTCCCCTCAAAGCACTTGTGGCTCGTGGAGGCTTGCTGGGCCCTTTGGAGACCTCCTCCCGCCTGGAAACAAGCCTGGGGAGGATTCTATTGCTATCTGCTGCTTCTTACCTTCCTCGATTCAGCTTCGGAAGCAAGTCCACTAGCTTCGCTCTGCCTCCTTTGCAAAATGAGATTAATCCCTACTTTTGCAAGGTTGTTATGCGAATTACAGGTAACGACTGAAGTTTTACGTGACTGGTGCACACTGAGAGCTTGACGCCCATCTGCTCAAGGGCCCTGGTTGCTCTAAGGGTCCAGCCTTCCAGCAGGTCACCTCCCCCCATCCCCACCCTTATGACCAGGCCAGAGGTAAAACACGACACAGATGCTTTATTGGCTACAAAACATGAAAACCCAGGCCCCAGGGGTCTCTGGGGATGCCAGGGAGGTGGAAAAGACAGAGCAGTTGCTGGGCCCCGGCACACGGGTGAGTGGTTGGGTCTCGGGCCCTTGCCGCAGGCTCCATCCAGCTGGATTTCACTTCCAGCAAAAGGCTGCCCTTCTGCTCGCGGCGCGGAGCCGGGCCCTGCCTGAGGACCCCACGCCTGTGGGAAGTGTGGGCGGAAGGAAGAGGTGGCCGACGGCCGTCCCTGAGGACGTGCTGAGACAGCTCCTGGACCGGGCCTATCGGGTGGATGCCAAGCCAAGGGCCTCATGAAGTCCTGTGCGGACCTCTGGCCTGGCCACCTGCCCCCCTTCAAGTACCCTCCATCCTGACGCCAGCCCTGGGAGAGGAAGGAGGTCCCTGCCGAAATTTTTTCCTCCTCTCGTGGCCAAGTGGGAGGAGTAGCTGAAACCCTTCCTTCAACCGAAGCAGCTCAGAGCAGAGGGAATGCTCACCAGCTGGGACATGATCCCTGTTTGGGGTTGTGCACAAATCTGTCTAAAAGAACATATCTGCTCAAAACATCAGTCCGTCCCCCAGTTCAGCTCTGTGCAGGGCAAGAGCCTGGAGACAGCGCTGGCGGCCGGCGGCCGGTGGCCAGGGCCTGGGTGGGAGCTGCCTCTGTCCTGGGCCTGGGGGCCAGCCGCCCCCTTGCAGGAGGAAGTGAGGGCACCGTCTATCTCCCGGGCTGCAGGTGGTCGTGCAGCTGCTCCGCCTGGACCTTCAGGCGCTGGAATTCTTCCTGGATGAAGTCCGTCAGAGCTTTGCGCATCTCCACCTGAGGGGAAGGACTCAGGCTGGCCTGCGGCCCTCAGGGAGCTCTGCCCAGGAGCCCTGGGAGGCTGAGGGTGCCGGGAGAGGCTAAGACAGCTGCCGGGTGGCAAAGGGAAGTGGGGGGGGGGGGGGCAGAGAGACAACTCACGGCCGACTTGTTCTCTGCCCGGAGCCGTTCAAGTACAGGCATGGCGCTGAAGGGCTTCCCGATCAGCACGGTGATTTTCTGCAGGGAGACCAGCCACCAGTGGGTGACAGAAATGGGGAGAGTGCCCACAGCCATGGCCCAACCACCCCAGATAGCGAGGAGCCAAGTCCTTCCCCTAACTTGCTGCATGCTCCCTCACGGCCACTCTCCCTCTTTAAGACAAAGTGGCCAGGCTCAGTGCCGTTCAAATCCTGCGGGTCCATGCTCTGAATGTCCTGTCTTATCCAAACCCCAGGGCTCGCCGCCTCCACCCACCCTGATTTCTTTTGCTCTCCTTCTACTGGCCTTGGTGCCAGGAAGTCCCTCTCTCTCTGTTCCACTCGGTCCCCCTGCTGCAGCTTCAAGCTCAGCTCCTGAATCTGGCCTCAGCAGTGCTGAGTGGGAGACACGACGCACACAGTAGACAGACAGACACACGAAGGTCAACAGCCCCTACACACCTGTCCAAAGCGGGGGAAGTAGGGCGGGCTGTTAGGAAGGACATCATTCATTCCTGCAGCACAGTGGACAGAGGCCAGGAAGCGGGCATGGGGTGGAGCACGGTGACCTGGGAACAGATGGAGCCCCGGCCCCCTACCCCAGAGGCCCTCTCCCTGCCAGCCAGGGGAAACCCCCAAGACCTAGGGAAGCCCCTCCTCTCCCGCCCCCACACCCAGGCCACAGCCTTGGCCCAAGACAGGTGCTCACCGACATGCCACAGTGGCAGGATGACAGGGTTGAGATGACACTCGGCAATCAGACGTCCGATTCCTGCCCCGGGGAGAGGCGGGAACATCAGCAAGAGCACAGCTTCAGCGCCAGCCTACAGCCAGGCCACCCCTGCCGTCTTCTGGTTAAAACCAACTCCCCTGGTCCAGCTCCTCTGCCAGTCGAGCCCTCGTCTCAGCACCTGCCCCCTTCCCACTACAACCAACACACCCATCTGCCCCATCTGCCACCGTCCGACCCAGCCACACGAGGCCAGCAGTGCCTACCCCACTTAAAGCGTAGGAACTCAGAGCTCATGTTCACTTTCCCTGTGGAGAGAGAGGGCAGAGATGAGGCTTGGCAGCTGGCGCGATGTGCAACCCCGCCAACTGTACTGACCTTCCGGGAAGATGTGCACCCAGTCCCCATGGTTGAGCTTCTCCAAAATGAAGTCCATTCCCTTCTGGTAGACACCGTCTCCTGCCAAGAGAAGGCATGCGCCATCAGTCCCCGTTCTCTCGGGGCTCCCTCCTTCCCCTGGGAACGAAGCAGCAGCTCAAGGACTTCCTCATCCTCCACCACACCATCCACGTGGACATCCTCCGAGGACTCTCTGGGGACTCAGCCCCGGTTGCGCTGTGCCCTCGACATCCTTTGTTCAGAATATTCTCTAAACGACCTGTCACGTGCAAGGCAGCATCGTTGTCTCAGTCTCCAACTGAAATTCTTAACTGGCGATTCCCTCACCAGTCTGCACCCCACCTTCTACCTGTTGGCCCCGCCACAGCCTCGGGCACTGCACCACAGACACCCACAGAATGCGTCCTTGTGGGCTTCTGGATCTGCTCAGCCTTCTCCTTGCCCTCCCTCCCTCTCCAGCTCCTGCAGCCTGCTTTCTCCTTGGGACGCACCAGCCTTGTGGCGAGCCTCCCACCTGCTGCCCCCGGCCCAGAGGGCACCGCTCGAGCAAACCAAGTCTACTCACGATCTCCAGCCTCGCTTGGGCCCAGGATCCTGGACAGCAACCCTTTCCTGGGGTCTTGGCTAGGCTTGTGCCCACAGCCATCCCTCCTGGGCCTCCCTGCCCTGCCTGAGCCCTCGGCCACCGCCATCCCTCCCTTCTGCTGACCCCTTCACTCCTCACAGGGCTCTGCTCCCTCTGAAACTAGTCTCTCAGTTATCGAGATCTCTTGGAAAAGGGAGACCGTTCGATGGAACACAGTGTCACTGAGGGTTGGTAAAAACTCAGACTGGCTAGGCTGAGAGAAGGGGAGTGGAGCTGCCCTAAGGCTAATAACACTCACCTTGGAGACACCTGGGAACCATGACACTAGACCCAGGTGGCCTGGCATTTGCAGCAACACAGACACACATACCTAATGCTATATACTGGCTTTCAGCTGGGAGTCCCTCGGAGACCACTGTGACCACACGTACTAAGAATCTCCTCGATCTTGTCCATAGAGTGGACAGTGACAGACAGACTTATCGAGTAGGGAAAGCCATATCATATAGAGGAGGAGACACACTTTGGGACTATGTCAGGTCAGTTCACCAAGAAATGGACTTTTAACCTGTTCTCTGCAAAGCCGAGTCTTTAGAAGGTGCTAATGAGGCATCCAGGGGTCTCAACCCAACCCAATTGGGACCTGGCCTGGCAGCTTCTTCACGGGCTGGAGTTGAGGAGCAATCACCCACCACAGCTTCTCAGGGCATTGTGAGAGCACTGGCTCCCCTACTTCGGGTAGCATTAACTGGTAGGGGGTGGGCTTCAGAGGTGTCATCTCCTTCTGAGCCGCTGGTGCAACTGCACCCAGCTTGAAATAAAAATTCATACTAAACTACAATGCTCCCAAATCTTTGAGACACAGCAAAAGCAGTTCTAAGAAGGAAATGTATAGTGATACAGGCCTATCTGAAGAAACATGAAAAATCTCAAATAAACACTCTAATTTTATACCTAAAAGAACTAGAAGAAGAAAAACAAAGCCCAAAGTTAGAAGAAAATAATAAAGACCAGAGTGGCGGGGCGCCTGGGTGGCTCGGTCAGTTGGGTATCCGACTTCGGCTCAGGTCATGATCTCATGGTTCATGGGTTCAAGCCCTGTGTTGTACTCTGTGCTGACAGCTCGGAGCCTGGAGCCTGCTTCGGATTCTGTGTCTCCCTCTCTCTCTGCCCCTCTCCTGTTCCCGCTTTGTCTCTCTCTCTCTCAAAATAAATAAACATTAAAAAAAAAAAAAAAGACAGAGAGAACCCAAATAAATAAAATCAGAAATGAAAGACGAGAAATAACAACTGATACCACAGATACACGAAGGATTCTAAGAAGGGCGCCTGAGTGGCTCAGTCAGTTAAGCATCCAATTGCTGATTTCAGCTCAGGTCGTGGTCCCAGGGTTGTGGGATCGAGCCTCACATCAAGCTCCACGCTGCTGGTGTGAAGCCTGCTTCAGATGCTCTATCTCTCTTTCTCCCTGCCCCTCCCCTGCTTGTGTGCCCTCCCTCTCTCTCTGTCAAAATAAATAAATTTAAAAAATGTTTAAATATATTTAACAAAGGATTATAAGAGACTACTATAAAAATTATATGCCAACAAATTGGACAACCTAGAAGAAATGGATACATGCGTAGACACACAGTCTTTCAAAACAGAATCGGGAACAAATAGAAAAGCTGAACAGGCCGACTACTAGTGACTGATTATTTGAATCTATAATCCCAAAACTCCCAACAAACGAAAGTCCAAGACCAGATGGATTCACAGGTGAATTCTGTCAAACGTTTAAAGAAGAGCTGATACCTATTCTTCTCAAACAATTCCGAAAAATAGAAGAGGAAGGAAAGCTTCCAAATACATTCTACAAGGCCAGCATGACCCTGATACCCAAACCAGACAAAGACATTACAAAAAAAAGAGAAAACTATAGGCCGATATCCCTGATGATGGTAAATGCAAAAATCCTCAACAAAATATCAGGAAACCAAAATTCAACAACACATTCAAAGGATCATTCATCACAATCGAGTGGTATTTATTCCAGGGATGCAAAGATGGTTCAAATATGCGCAAATCAATCAATGTAATACACCACATTAACAAAATGAAGGATAAGAACCTCATGATCATCTCAATAGATGCAGAAAAAGCATTTGACAAAATGCAACATCTGTTCATGATAAAAACCTCAAGAAAGTTGGTTCAGAGGGAACATACTTCAACATAATAAAGGCCTTCTATATGAAAACCCCCCAGCAAACATCGTCCTCCATGGGGAAAAACTGAGACCTTTTCTCTGAAGACCAGGATCAAGACAACAATGTCACTCTCACCACTTTTATTCAACATAGTAGTGGGAGTCCTAGCCGCAAAAATCAGACAAGAAAAAGAAATAAGAGGCATCCACGTTGGTAAGGAAGAAATTAAGTTGTCTCTATTTGCAGATGACATGATACTACATGTAGAAAACTCTAAAGACTCCACCAAAAACTGTTAGAACTAATAAACGGAATTCAGTAAAGCTGCAGGATACAAAATTAACATAGAGAATCCGTTGCATTTCTATACACTAATAACAAACTAGCAGAAAGAGAAATTAAGACAACAATTCTATTTACAGTTCTACCAAAAAGAACAAAATACCTAGGAATACACTTAACCACGGAGGTAAAAGACTTGTACTCTGAAAACTACAAAACGCTGATGAAAGAAATTGATGATGACACAAACAAATTGGAAGATATTCCATGCTCATGGACTGAAGGAATTAATATTGTTCCAACATCTATATGACCCTAGTCTGCAGATTCAATGCAATCTATATCAAAATACCAACAGCATTTTTCACAAAACTAGAACAAATAATCCTAAAATTTGTATGAAACCACAAAAGACACCAAATAGCCAAAGCTATCTTGAAGCAGCACAATCCCAGATTTCAAGAGATCCTGCAAACCTGTAGTAATCAGAGCAGTATGGCACAAAAACACATACAGATCAATAGAACAGATCGGAGAGCCCAGAAATAAATCCATGCTTATGTGATCAATTAATCTACAACAAAGGAGGCAAGAATACACAATGGGGAAAAGACAATCTCTTCAACAAATAGTGCTGGGAAAACTGGACAGCTACATGCAAAAGAATGAAACGGGACCACTTTCTATCACTATACACAAAAATAAACTCAAAATGGACTAAAGACCTGAATGTGAGACCTGAAACTATAAAACTCCTAGAAGAAAACATAGGCAGTACTCTCTTTGTCACTGGCCTTAGCGACCTTTTTCCAGATATATCTCCTCAAAGGGAAATAAAAGCAAAAATAACTCTTGCGACTACGTCAAAATAAAAGGCTTTTGTACAGCACAGCAAAGGAAACCATCAACGAAACGAAAAAGCAACCTACTGAATGGGAGAAGACATTTGCAAATGATATTTCCAATAACGGGTTAATATCCAAACATCCAAACTGTGTAAAGAACCTACACAACACCAAAAAAATCAAATAATCCAATTTACAAAGCTAGACATTTCTCTAAAGACGACGTCCAGATGGCCAACAGACCCGTGGAAAGATGCTCAACATCACTCACCATCAGGGAATTACAACTCAAAACCACGATGAGAGATCACCTCACAGCTGTCAGAATGGCTTGTATCAAAAAGACAAGAAATAACAAGTGTTGGCAAGGACGTGGAGAAAAAGGAACCCTCATGCACTGTTGGCGGGAATGTAAATTGGTACAGCCGCTGTGGAAAACAGTATGGAGCTTCCTCAAAAAAATAAAAATAAAAATAGGGGCACCAGGGTGGCTCAGTCTGTTAAGCATTTGACTCTTGATTTTGGTTCAGGTAGCGATCACATGGTTCTTGAGTTTGAGCCATATGTTGGGCTCTGTACTACAGCGAAGAGCCTGCTTGGGATTCTTTCTCTCTCTCTCTCTCTCCCTCTCCCTCCCTCCCTCTCTTCTCTCTCTCTCTCTGTCCCTCTCACTGCCCCCCCTTCTCACTAGCTTTCTCTCTCTCTCTCTCAAAAAACATTAACAATAAAAATAGCATATGATCCAGTAATTCCACTCCTATTAACCAAAGAAAACAAAAACACTAATTTGAAAAGATATGCACCCCTGCTCATTGCAGCTTTACACTAGGCAAGATAGGGAAACAATCCTTGTGTCTATCGACAGATGAATGAATAAAGATGCGGTATATACGTAGACAGACACAGGCACACACAGACACACACACACACACACACACACACACACACACACACATATACACTCAGTGGAAAATTACTCAGCCATAAAAAAAGAATGAGATCTTGCCATCTGCAACAACACGGATAGACCTAAAGGGTATCGTGCTAAGTGAAATAATTCAGAAAAAAATAAGTACCATATGATTTCACTTGTGTGGAATATCAAAATCAAAACAAATGGATAAACAAAGAAAAAGCAGAAACAGACCCATAAATACAGAGAACAAATAGAGGTTGCCAGAGGGGCAGGGGTGGAGGGATGGGCAAAATCGATGAAGGAGAGCGGGACATACAGCCTCCCAGCTATGGGATGAATAGAAGTCATGTAGATGGAAGGCACAGCATAGGCAATATAGTCAATGGTGTTGTGTGGTCACAAAATTCACACTTGTGAGTACAGCATAATGTACAGAGTTCCAATCACTGTGTTGTACACGTGAAACTAATGTAACACGTGTCAACTATAGTTCAATGAAAAAAGAAAAAAGAAAAGCCTGTACAACACCACTTCCATACTTCATGTCATATCGTAAGGCCTATGCTGGGGGGATGGAATGTTCTAGAATACAAAAGCCAAGCATGCCAGATACTTCCTTTGCTTTACCACGTGAGCTCTTGGCTGCACATCGAATACGTTTAATAAATAACCTGTCCCTGCCCACCTTCTCTCACTCAAAGTGCTTAGCACTAAGATTTTCTTTTCGGTTTTCCATAGTGCAATAACACTTGGATGCAGACCAAAAGAAGAACAAGACAAGAATTGGACATGGAGGGGGCCTGACTGGCTCAGTCAGAAGAGCATGTGACTCTTGATCTTGGCGTCATGAGTTCAAGCCCCATGTTGGGTATAGAGATTCCTCAAAAAAGGATAAACTTTAAAAATAGCAAACGGGGGCGCCTGGGTGGCTGTCGCTTAAGCATCCGACTTCGGCTCGGGTCACGGTGTCACGGCTTGTGAGGACTGGGTTGGGCTCTGCGCTGACAGCACAAAGCCCGCTTCAGATCCTCTGCCCCCCCTCTCTCTGCCCCTCCCCAGCTTGTGCGTGCTCTCTCTCTCAAATAAACACTACAAATAACAAATAAATAAGTAAAACATCTCAGAAACGTGCACACGGAAGACGTCTGGGCGAGCTTGCAGAAGAGAAGACCTGAGGCTCAGGGACGGGAGTATCCGAGCAGAGTCCCCATGTCCGAGAGCGGCGTGTGGTAAACAAGACCATGGTCGCTAGCCACAGCACTGTAGCTTCCGCTTGTGTTTTAGAGAAATGAAGTCGCCTCCAAAGGCAGCAGCAGGAGCAAGCGCTCAAGGCAGCTGTGTGCCTAGAGTAGATCTCAGGGCCTGGAGGAGTGCGCATTAAAAGCCCTTGACTGAGGTAACTTCATTGCATTTGACCACATTTCACTTTGACCAGAAACAGGACACTTTGCTGCCTTGGTGGCTTGTCTCTCCTTCTGTGCTCTGAGGTGCCATCCGGGCCCCTGCTCTCTGTCTGTTCTCCCTCTCTGCCATCTCTCCTCTACTTTTGCCACTTTGTCACTGATTGGGTCCCCAACGTCTTCTCAAGTGCTCTTCTGCGTTCCAGAAGCACACATCCCACTGCCTCCGGGACTGCTCCCCTCCTCGGGGGACGGCCTCCTCACCTGAAACACGTGCACAGCGGAACTCCCCTCCCCTCCCAACCCCCACACTGCATTCCCTTCATCCCCTCCTCCCAGTGGCTCAGTGCCAGATGTCACCAGGAGTCACCTGTGGGCTGTCTCCTCCTCCCCCCTCCACCATAGCCAATCTATCCACGAGTCCCGTCAACTTTGCGTGCAGCGTGCTGCCCTTGTCCAGCTGTCTGTAGTGGCCCCCAGAGGCCCGCTACCATGCTCTGCTGCCAGGATCACTGCGATAGCCCCTCATCTGGCTCCCTGCCTCTACTGGGCTCTGCTCGCAGCCACCAGCCATGCTGAAGCCAGGGTGCTCTCTGGGAAGGACAGATTTGGAAGCACATCACTACCCAGATGACAGAACAGAGTCCGACATTCTTAACGTGATTGTTCTGGAACCTTCACACATCTGTCACACCCTCACCTCGCAAGCCTGGTTGTTACCCCAAAGCCCGCAGCGCCCATCACAGACCGATGACGCTGCAGTGCCATCAGCGGGTCTCTTAGCAACACCCTTGAGGGAAGAGGCTGTGGCCAATGCCTCGTGACTTCTAATGCCAGAGCCCCGGCTTCACACAACCCTTAGGCAGTCCCAGGGCATGAGTGCTCCCCAAGAAGCCATCACTCCTCCGGCAGCCACTGCCACGTCTGCGGCAGCCACGCAATACAGCTGGGACTCACACCAGTGGAGCAGCGGCTCCTGGCTCCCTTTGTTCCCAGGCTGTGTGTCCTAGCCGGGTCCCTCCACGCCCAGTGCTGCTAAGCCAGAAGCACTAGCCACAGTCCCCGTTGCAAATAAAGCCCAAAAAGGCCCCAGAAGTGCCTCCCTGCATCTACTCGCCCACGGACCCCTCCTTGGAGGCTCAGCTCACCTCGGCACACGGGCACACACTTGCCCAAGCTGAAGAAGCGGGAGTGTAGTTCTCTGGTGAAGCAGATGTCTGCAGCCGCGGGGGTCCTGAAGAAGGGACAGACGCGGTCATCCCTGGCTCCTGCACCCTAATGCCCTGCCGTCCCCCCAGCATGGTGCCTGACATCAGTGGTGATGCGGAAACGCGGCACAGGAGGGCCTGTGGAACCCCACCCCGTGCCCTGCCTGTACTGCTGGACGCCGCCTCCTGGGCAGAGCAGGAGGAGGGCAAATCTGGGCAGAGACGGGTGAGGCCTGCCAGGCCCACTGCGAGGGGCCCATTCCTCCTCACCAACGCATCAACTTCAGGTTCCAGATGTGGCGGAGTTTCAGGATCCCTAGAGAAGGAAAGGCTTCATGACCCAACCTGCCTTGTCCGCAGGGAGCATCTTGTTCGCTCCCAGTTTCAGGAAATGAGGAACAAGGGCAGCAGCTCTACCATTTGTGCCCAAAGTGCCATGTTACAGACCCTTGGGCTGGACCCTCAGGTTGTCCCTGGCTCGTTCTTCTCTCCCACCCCAACCCATATCTTAACAGTCACATCTGGCCTGCCTACCACACTGACATATTTTGACACTGTGTATTCTTGTACACTTGTCCCCCCACTGTTAGCGCCACCACCCGAGTGCAGGTTACTGAATGGCTCTAAAGCCTCCTTGTTGGCCTCCAGGGATCTGCCTGTGGCAACGTACAGACCCTTCTCTGCCTGATGGCCAGGGTGAGCTCGGAAAGGCTGCAATTTGACCAACTGACTTCCCGTGACAGTCTGACCTGCAGTCATCCGTACAGGCCCTGGGCACCCCCTGAGCCAGCCATTTGGGTTACTGGAGACTATGAAGTCAGCAGAGCAGGAACTTCTAGGTGGCGAAGTGGGCTCCCAAATGAGGGGAGTTGAAAGGTACAAACTCAGCCTGGAACAAACCTGGAACCAGGACGCAGGTCTCCCAGCCTGTAGCCTAGACTCTCCTTGCCAGGACTCCCTATGGTTCTCAGATGTGTTCCACTACTCTGTGGGACCTTCAAGGGTTTACAGAGGATAGAGGGTTCCACGGGCCTGATGCATCAAAGTAAAGAGGCCGTCACATCTTGCCCTGCAGTCACTCCCCCACTTGCTCATTCCCTCCAAATTTCTGAGGCCATCTCCAAATCATGTTCGGAGAGGATACCGACCGGGCCACAAATCGTATTTTGACTCCTGGGGCAGGACACCCCAGAAACAGGAGTGCCAGAGCTATGTACAGAGCCCTGTGAGAAGGGAGTTTGTTCTGCTTTTGTTTGGCGCCCTCCCGGGGTCTCTCCATGCTTCCCTGTGCCCAGAACACTGGTGCCAGGTACCCCAGAGATGAGGGTCATCCATGCAGGACTGGTGATTGGAAACAGTGATGAGGGGCGTGGCTGGGCCTCGGTTCTCGATGAGCTCGTACAGCACCTCCTTGTTGTGGACGGTGAGGTGGTTCATGTACTCTGGGGGGAGAGACGGACTGTGGGGAGGGGTCTTGGCCTCGCTGTCCCTGGGGCCCAGGGCTCCCCCCAGCCAAACTAGCCCCGGCCCGCACCCACAACCCCGAACCCCAACTCTGGCTGGGCGTGGACAGCCGTGGCCGACCCTGCCTCGGCTTCAGGCCCACTCACTGGTCCAGAAGCAGCTGTAGGTGCCCACCAGGCCCATGACGACGCTGCTGGCCAGGGTCCAGGTGAACGGCGGCACCGCGGGGAACGGCCATTTCACACGTAGGGGCATCTCCCCCACCCAGACCGAGCTCCCCCGCTCCGCCCCAGGCGGCCTGGCGCTTCCCCTGCCACGGGGCAGCCGGGGGCGGGGGGCGCTCTAGATCTGTGTCCTCAGCCGCGGGGGAACTGGGTCCCTGACAGGCCCGCGCCACACACGGGCGCCGCGGCTCCGCGCGACCGGGGACTCGACCAAGGTCACCTCGCAGGTCAGGCCAGAGCCGGCCCGGCCCGACCTCTAGCCACAGACCAGCCGCCACCGGGGTCAGGAGCCAGGGGGCCCAGGGAGCAGCGAGAGGGGCCGGCGGCGGCACCCAGGCGCCCCGCGCCCCGGCCGGAAAGCGAGCCAGCGACGGGGCCCGGCTCCCGGCTGCCTGTCGCAAAATGCTCTCAGGCCGCTTGACGGCAGCGTGGGCGGGCCCGCGGGCTGCGTCGCCCCGCCCCGCTCCAGCGCGAGGTGGAGTCCCGGCCGCTGGAGTGCGCGCTTCCTTTATGTCCCCTTAATTCGGGCACAGAAAGGTCCGAGAGGCAATTTGGGCTACGCAGCACAATTAGCCGACACCGCTAAAGGTCGGAGCTGGCGGGGACCTTACTTTCGCTTTTTTCCCCTTTATTTTTATGGAGGCAAAATTTATATAACGGAATTCGCCGTTTTGTCAGCTATATACCGTATTTTATATATGCAACATATATACGATGTTACGATCGTATATATGCAACATATATACGATATACATGTTACATTATATAATTTTAAAGGATTAAAATAGTACAGATTTGTACCATATGTGTAGATGTAATATGTAATGTATAATGCAGCAACATATGGCATATAATAAAAGAAATACTCTGCATAATATATGTAATATAGTATTTTATGTCAGTACATTCCCAGGGCCGTCAACCACTATCTCTAACTAGTTACAAAACATGTTTATCACCCTGGAAGAAAGCCTTATATCTGTTAAACAGTCTTTTTTGTTTTGTTTTTATTCCTTTTTTTAAAAAAATTTTAACGTTTATCTATTTTTGAGAGAAAGAGAGAGAGCACGTGCAGGGGAGGGGAAGAGAGAGAGGGAGACCCAGAATCGGAAGCAGGCTCCAGGCTCTGAGCTGTCAGCACAGAGCCTGACGTGGGGCTCGAACACACCAGCGGTGAGATCATGACCTGAGCCAAAGTTGCATGCTTAACCAACTGAGCCACCCAGGTGTTCCTATTCCTTTTTTTTTTTTTTTTTTTTAATGTTAATTTACTTTTGAGAGACAGCGAGAGACAGAGTGCAAGCGGGACAGGGGCAGAGAAAGAGAGGGACACACAGAGTCCGAAGCAGGCTCCAGACTCTGAGCTGTCAGCACAGAGCCCAGTGAGGGGCTTGAATTCGCAAACTGTGAGATCATGACCTGAGCCAATGTCGGATGCTTAACCAACTGAACCACCCAGGCGCCCCTTTTTAATTTAAGTATGTTCTACACCCACCATGAGGCTTGAACTCACCGCCCTGAGATCAAGAGTCACATGGTGCACTTATGAGTCAACCAGACACCCGTGTTTTTTAAATTTTGAAGCACAGTTTTATTGATTTTTAAAAATGCTTCTGGGGAGCCTGTGTGGCTCAATTGTTTAAGCGTGGGACTCTTGGTATCAGCTCAAGTCATGATCTCACAGCGAGGAGCCTGCTTGGGATTCTCTCCTTCTCTCTCTGCCCCTCCCCCACTCACAAGCGCTCTCGGACTCTCTCTCTCTCTCTCTCTCTCTCTCAAAATAAATAAACTTTAAAAACTAAGTTGATTAATGAATAAAACAGTGTTTCTCGTGTTCTCATCACCACTGCGATCCTAATGTGCTCATGCACATGGGTCCGGCCAACAACGGGACCACACTGCAATCATCGGTGAGGACCCGCCGCCAGGCCGCAGACTCCAATGAGTCCCGTGGTCGTCCCAACAGCGACAGTGCAGGACCACACGGGACACCGAGCCGCCAGCTTTGTTCTCCCCTTCTCTTGGGGACAGTTCCTCAGTCCAGCCTTGACTACTGCAGTGGTGCCCAGTTCCCGCACTGACTGTCGCTCACTTGGGGTCTCCAGAGCACTTAGGAGTGTGCACCCACCCTGACAACCAGCCTGAGGACGTGGAGAGAAAGCTCTGGTGCTCGGGTGCCCAGGCTACGTTGGGCACGAGCTCCAGCTCTCGCTTGTTCCCTGCCAGAGGATGCCTGGAGGCAGCCCATGTCAGGGGCTGAGCGCTGGGCCCGGGTTTGCATTCTCCAAGCAGCTCCTCCTCGCCGCGCGGCCTTGGCACAGGAAACCACTCATTATGGGAATGCTGAGGCTCCATCACCCTCTGTGACTCACAGGTCTGTCATCCACCCACAGCTCTGGGCCTCTGCCAGCGCCTGCTTCCAGGCGGGTCAGGGAAGGCGGGGTCGGGGGGGGGGGGGGGGGCCGGCCCAGCCCGGGGAAGAGCCCAAGCTCCAGGAAGGGTGGGGCGACGGCCTGACCCGGACGGACGGGTGGGTCGGGAAGGCCGCCTCTTCCTCTTTTCTTCTTTCTCCCCTCCGGTTCCTGCCCAGAGAGCTGCTGCGATTCCGAGGGTGTGGTGATCTGCTGGTCTGCTTACAGCCAAGGCACACGTGGACCTGAGCTGGTCTGAATAGGTATGGGCGCCCTCTAAGCAGAGGGAGGGAGGAAGTTGCCCCCAGACTGGGGAGGGGGTGAGAGGGGAAGGGTACCCCAGGGCTGTGGCCAAGGCTTGGTGTTGGGAGCCTGGGTTGGGCTTTGGGCCGAGTCCAGGAACAGTCACTCTCCGGTTCTTCTTGCCTTCGGCCCTTGTGGGGACCCTTGACCCCAGAGCCTCCAGGCCTTCCCTAAACCACCCAGGGCTGCTCACATGTCCACATACATCCCAGAATAGTAACCAGGGCAGCCCCTCTCTTCCCCCCCAACCACCAGCATGAGTGACAGAGCAGGTGGCCAGGGAGAGACAGGCATTCAGCCCAGCCAGGAATATGAAGGAGATGCACAGAGACTGCATGACAAAGAGGGGAGAACAGAGAAGAGACAGGGAGAAAGACAGACAGGCAGAGCCTTGGTTGAGGCAGAAAGTGAGCCCGAGGGGGAAGGTGACAAAGCCTTAGCTAGGATGCAGTGGGAAGTTACTCAAACAAGAAGGCAGAAAGTTATGAGCAGAAGGGAGGAGGGGAAGGGACAAAAGCAGAGAAGGAATATGGTTTGTTTTCCAGAACCAACAGTTCCAGCCAAGGAGACACCCAGCTAGCTAGGTGTTTCGCCCCATAGCCCCTTGCTGGTTGTGTCTCGCCTCGAAGCTCCTCACGTGAGCCACTTGGGGCTGGATCGGAGCTGACCACAGAAGCCCCCCCCCCAAGTTGTCCTAAAATAACTACCTTTAGTTCATTATAATAATTTTAAGGGCGCCTGGGTGGCGCAGTCAGTTGGGTGTCTGACTTCGGCCAGGTCATGATCTCACCATTCGTGAGTTCGAGACCCACATCTGTGTGCAGACAGCTTGGAGCCTGGAGCCTGCTTCGGATTCTGTGTCTCCTCTCTCTGCCCCTCCCCCGCTCATGCTCTGTCTCTCTCAAAAATAAAGAAACATTAAAAAAATTAGATTTATAATATAAAATGTATAGTTGTATAATATAAAAGCTTCCATAGGCAGAGTTTTCCACCATTTTTCCAACAGATGTGTTGACATGCGAGGCACGCACAATTGAACCAAAAGTCCCTCTGCCAGCTCCCTGCCCCCACCCCCTAATACACTGGATAAAAGCTTCCTGAATTAACCCCACGGGGAGACAGTGCTTTCGGAGCTATCTCCCTGTCGCCTTCCTTGTAACAAGAAGCAAACAGTTCTTTGCTTTCAACACTTCCTCAGGTTGTGTTCCATTCGGCGCACCCCAAGTGGCAAACCCCTTGAGCTTAGTTACAAAGGTGACAGAGAGAAGGAGGCAGACAGAAGTAGAGGGACTTAATGTTGCTTACTGAGAATGTCACAGGGAGCAGGAGCAGGGCAAGGGGCTGAGCCCAAGTGACAGGCCAAAGTTTGGGTGCATCTGAAACAAAGATCAACCAAGAGACGCTGCGAAAGAGGGGCCTTTCAGCTGGCAGGATGAACAAGAAGGGGTATCCAGTGTGGCGGGGGTGTGGGAAAGGGGCCCCATCACACACTGCAGTGAGTGATTTGGCTGAGCTGAGATCATTTTAAATGTACACGCCCTTGAACCCAGCAATTCTGCTGATATCATCTCACAAGTGGAAAGACATCTGTGTGAAGGCGATCCTCTTACTGCTAATGATGGTGAGAAGCTGGAGTTAACCGTGAGGTTGAACTCTTGTGTACTGCTGGTGGGAATGCAAAAAAAAGGGTTTAGCTACTATGGAAAATAGTATAGCAGCTCCTCAAAAAAACTAAACCTAGCATTACTGTATGATCCAGCAGTTCCATTTCTGGATATATATGCGAAAGGATTGAAAGCAGGATCAAACTCTTGATCTGAGCCCAAATCTTGACGTTAGGGTCGCGAGTTCAAGCCCCTCCTTGGGCTCCACACTAGGCGTGAAAGTCAAGCCATATGTGCCAATGTTGGAAAGCGTCCGCAGGGAGAAAGGCGGGAGATCTGCAATGCTGGCAGCTCCGGGAGGCTGGTGCTGGGCAGCAGGACGAGCGTCACTTCCTCTGTCCCCCACTGCCATGTCCTTCCAGAAGCAGAACCGAGCCTAGCTGGGAGTGCACCCTGGGACAGCCTGGGCTCCCTCGAGGGCCCCGGCGTCGCACACCCAGCCATGCATTACCCGGCGGTGCTCCTGCTTCTCCTGCCTGGTGGGGTCGAGGCCTTTCGCATCTGTGCCTTCAATGCCCAGCGGCTGACGCTCGCGAAGGCGGCCAGGGAACATGTGATGGACACATTGGTCCGGGTACGTTCATCCCTGAAGGAAAGCTGTGCCCACAGCCCGAAGCCCCCGCCCTGCCTGACCAGGGGCATTTCCGAGAGAAGAGGGGACAACGAGAGGCATGGGTCTGGAGATGTGGAGCACGCTCCTTCCCTGTCATCGGCCTCAGTCTCCTCTTCTGTGATATGGGTGCGGTGTGGATGGGGTGGCACTCGGTGTTCTCCCAGGTCCTCTCTGGTCTCCGTGCTCTCTGTGGGCTTCAGCCAGAGAGCCACAGCACCCTTGGCCACAAAAGTGCCAGTTCCCCAGGGACCACACCTTCCCCTTGGGGTCGCTGGCGCTGAGTGGGGCTGGCCCTCCTGGTGTCCTGCAGATCCTGGTTCGCTGTGATATCATGGTGCTTCAGGAAGTAGTGGACTCTTCTGGCAGTGCTATGTCCCTCCTGCTTCGAGAACTCAATCGGTGAGGAGGGCTCTGTGGGTCTGATCCGCCCCGACCAGAGCCGCAGGGTCCCTGAGCCTGGCTTTCCCTATCGCGGCAGATTTGATGAGTCCGGGTCCTACACCTTGCTGAGCAGCCCCTCGCTGGGGCGCAGCACGTACATGGAGAAGTACGTGTACGTCTACCGGTAAGCACGGAGGGCAGCTGGGGCAACTGGTGCTCCCCCCCCGGGGGTGGCCCTCACCTTCTCATTGCGCTTTTTCTCCTCACTGATTGTATCTGGGGATCTTACTCTCCTCTGCCCTACTCAGCTCTGGTGCCCATATGTCCCTACAGCAAGAGGCCTGCCTTCTCCGTGCACAGAGGCGGGGGCCCTCCGCAGGGCCGAGAGGCGCCAGGAACTCGGGCGCCAGCACGCACCGCCCGAGGCGGGTGCAGCTGGGAGTGAACCTGGGAATGCGGTTCAGGGCAAGGCTGGCGTCCTCTTTGGGAATTGGCTGACACTTCTGGGAAGAGACCCAACAACAGGGGCTCCCTGTGGGCCTTGGACAGGCCCGGTTTCTGGAGACAGCCCGAAGTCCTTAGGACAGCCTGGCGGCGGCAGAGCCCTCTAGGGTCAGGATGGAGAGGGCAAGGGGAGTGGTCAGGTCAGGAGGCCTATTTGTATAGATGAGATCATACGATGTGTAGAATTCACTTCAAAGTAATGGCGGAGGGGGGACAGAAACACAGCCACATGGGAACACTCGTAACGGCCCCAAAGTAAAAATGACAGTGCAAGTGTCCATCGGCTGCGCACTGGCTAAATGAAAGGCAGTATCCGTGTACAGAGACAGTAGATCAGTGGCTGCCGGGGGGGGGGCTGAGGAGGAGGGGACTGGGGAGCGGCTGCCACGGGTGCAAGGTTTCTCTTTGTGGCCATAGAAAGTTTCTAAAACTGATTGTGGTGATGGTTGCACAACCTGTGAATGTACTAAACACCACTGAATTGTGCGTTTTAAACAGGTAACTTCCAGGTATGTGAATTCTAGCTCAATAAAAAACAGGTTCTAGGAAAAAGGCGAGGAAGGTTGTGGCCACTTGCAAACCAGAATCCATGATGTGAGGCCACTGCTTCCCATCCCTTGCTCCCCCAGGTCACACAAGACACAGGTCCTGGATTCCTACGTGTACAATGACGAGGATGATCTCTTCGCCCGGGAGCCCTTTGTGGCCCGGTTCACCTTCCCCAGCAAGGGTAGGAAGGGGAGAGGGGTGACCCTGCTATCTGGGAGCTGGAAGGAGGACCTGGCTGGCTCTACTAAGCACTCGGTTACTGAGAAGAGTCGGGGTGGGCAGTGGCCAGGAGAGGATGTGAGTCCTCCGTGCCCGGGGTCTTGCAGTCCTCCCCAGCCTGGTGCTGGTCCCGCTGCACACCAGTCCGAAGGCCGTGGAGAAAGAGCTGAGCGCCCTGTACGATGTGTTTCTGGACGTCTCCAAGCACTGGCAGAGCGAGGTAGGGCGGGGCCAGCTTGCGCGGGAGGGCCGGGGACATGATGGCTGGGTGGCCCGGCCTGACCGCCACCCCCTCTCCAGGACATGATCTTGCTTGGGGACTTCAACGCTGACTGCGCCTCGCTGACCAAAAAGCGCATAGGTGAGCTGGTGCTGCGGACTCAGGAAGGCTTCCGTTGGGTGATCCCCGACGGGGAGGACACCACGGTGCGCGCCAGCACCCACTGCGCGTATGACCGCATCGTGCTGCACGGCGAGCGCTGCCAGAGCCTGCTGCGCTCCGCTGCCGCCTTTGACTTCCCCGGGAGCTTCGGACTCACCGAGGAGGAGGTAAAGGGGGAGACGGGAACGGCTTCCCAGGGAAGCGCCTCAGCCCTGGCACTGACGCTCTGTCTCGCGGCCCGCCCCCCAGGCCCTCAACGTCAGCGACCACTACCCTGTGGAAGTGGAGCTGAGCCGGGCGGCACGCAGGGTCCAGCCCCTCGGCCTGGCTGCCGCTCTGTTGCTGCTGCTGCTGCTGCTTCCCTAACTGGGCCTGCTGCCTACAGACGTGAGGACGGTGCTGCCTTCAGGACTCAAATCCTGGTCTCTGCCATCTGCTCTCGGACGGCTTTGGGGTCCAGAGACTCCTGAGGGCGTCATCTGCAGCCCTCCTCCATCTGACTAGAGCTCTGCCCCACTGGACTGTGGCTCTCCTCCATCTGTCTCTTCTTAGGTTTGGCTTGCGTTCTCTGATTGGGCTCCTGGCTGGCATTAGAATGTAGAAAAGGAAGGCAGGGAGGGGCCCTGAGGCTAGACCCATGCCACTGTGTCCCCAGCTACTGTCAGGCGTGGGGATAGAGCAGGCTCCGGGGCAGGGGGAGGAGGAGAGAGGGCTCTGGTGATTCTGGCTAAACTGGTCTCAGAAAAGGGAATCACAACAGACCCAAAGATTTTATTCTATGACAAAAAGGGAACTTACACATTGAGAACAAAAAGCTAAATTGTAGGGATATCGCGTACGGGTAGCGGATACGTCAAAGGGCCATTTCCATTGCACACAGGATTCATCTACATCAGTATTAGGACTACAGCAAATACAAGGATTGAGAAGCAGTTTACACACATACACATAGTAACTAGAGAACAGAAAATGTTTCAAACAGCCCCCGTGCTTGCCGTAGCCCATATTTGCAACCTTCTTGCAGCCCAGCCTTGCCGCACGCAGGGTCAATCCAGTGGCTAGCAGGGCTCAGGTTTACAGAAAATATCTATGTGTAGCATTGACCACGTAACTGTTGGTAGCAACTGTGTGGCTACCTGGTTGTGCAGCCAAAGGGGATACATGATAGGATACATAGCAAAATGTCAACAATGATCCTACTCGGGGTGTTGGTATCACAGAACCCTTCCTTCTCCAGCTCTTTTCCAGAGAGCAGTGCTCAGTAAAGCCCATTAGCAAGACATCAGAGCCACTTAAGCACAAATGTTTATGGTTTAGAACCACCTCAAGGTCAAAAATAAAGGTCATTTTAAACTTCATAAATGGCTGGAAGTAATGATTACAAAAGGACTCTCAGGAGCCACAAGGATTAAGTGCAGCACAGTCCAGCTCCAGGAAGCAGTACACAGCAGCTCTGGGGCCACCGTGCACAGCTCTGAAACCAGATCCCCTTATGCATGCACAGCCCCAGGCCATCCAGTCTGCTAAGAACTCCCCAGGCCTGTTTCTGCTGCTCCACGGATACCCAGCCTATTCCTGCTCTTGTAATCCTGGCCCTCAGAAGTGCTGGCCAGCACACCAGGAGCTCCAGGCCAGGGGAGCTGCATACTTGCCACGGTCTCTCATTGCCAAGCCTTTGGGCTGTTTCAGCTGGGGGAGCTCGAGGTCAGGGGACACTGGCCAGGGTGGTGAGGAGGGACCCAGAAATGAGGCCACAGGAGCGGTGGATGGTATGGGTCAAAGCTGGACAACTCCCAACACAGGAAAACCATTCAAGGGCTAACTGGAGGACCGGGTCTCCTCGAGTGCTGGTTAAAACATGGCTGGAACCATGCCTGGTCTGATTCACTTCTGTTTCCAGTGATGTTGCTGGTCTGGGACCTGTGGGGAAAGATTCCACAAGCAGCCAGAGGTCAACCTTAGGCCACCAGCCCTATTTCATCACTGGGCAGGGCACTTTACTAAGGCAGCATCCACTGGACTATACTGGACTAATCACAGCACGAACTTGGCAGGGAAAACCTGAACTGATAGCTTCTGATCTAGGCAGGTCCAAGTCAAAGTCCCAACCAGACAATTGAGAGGATGCTGGTCCCAGGCCATGTCGCTAGGTTTGTCTCCTTGCTGGCCTTGGCCAGCTCGTCAACCTTCTTCTGAAAAGACAAGGTAGTGAATCTAGAGTCCCCCTCCCAGCCCACCACCATTGAATCCAGATGCAAAGACAAATAGACAGGAAGCAGGATTTATTGGTGGGCATGAATGGGGAAGGGCAGTGCTGAGGTTCTCATGAGTGCAGAGCCCGCCATTTGTCCAAGGGGCCACGATTAGGGATGTATTTGACCCCACAGCCATCTGGGATGAGCCGCTTTTCAGCCACCATGTCTTCAAATTCGTCCGCGTTAAACTTAGTAAAGCCCCACTTCTTGGAAATGTGGATCTGTGATAAGATGAAAATAACGGAATTAGGAAACCTGGACACTGACCGGGGCAAGTAAAGCAGGACCAAGGTTTTGGCACAACTTACCTTCTGGCGGCCAGGGAACTTGAACTTGGCCCTACGTAGGGCCTCAATCACATGCTCCTTGTTCTGCAACTTGGTACGGATGGACATGATGACTTGGCCAATGTGGACCCTGGCCACTGTGCCCTGGGGCTTTCCAAAGGCACCCCGCATACCTGTCTGGAGCCTAAATTGGAGAAAGCATGAGGCCAACCCTCAATGTCCACTGGAACAAAACTGTCTCCAAGGTCCCTTAGGGCAACCCGTACAACCAACAGGCTGCATACACTACCAAGGAGGCTGCTGTTCGCAGCCATTGCACACTGGGCCCCATGGGGAAAGAGCACAGTCGGCTTAATTGGCTGCAGAAAATGGAAAACCTGAAAAGACTAGGCAGCCCCTACAAGGTGTCATTGGGCTCAGCTGAAAGCCTTCCAACTGGTGGCTGCTTCAGCTACCTGCTTGCTGGCAGATGGGTATCATCAGGATTAAAGCCTCTCCCTCAGAAGCACCTCCCTCCACCTGTCACCCAGAGGCTAAGACTTACTCATGATACCTTTTGTTTCGGGAACCTTTAACTTGGCTTTATCACGGGGGAGTCCCGTACGAGAGACCATCTCTTTGTTCCGATGGAAAAAACAAGGCAAACAAAAGCCTCAAGTTATGGGAAAACCCCTCAAAAGACAGACACCCAGGACTCAGCTCACCTGTCAGCTCCAGCACAGGACAACATCTTGTTGATACGGATGACATGGAAAGGGTGGAGCCGCACCCGGATGTGAAAACCATCTTTGCCACAGCTTTTCACCATGTACTTGTTGGCACAAATTCGGGCAGCCTCCAGGGCTAGGTTGGGGGCAGGTGGGAGGCAGCAGTGAGACAAGACAGGACAGAGCCATTTACTGTAACCGTCCCTGGCCCTCAGTGTACATCTGTATCGACTGGGTGAACTTCATAAAAAGGCTTGCCATCAGATACTCTTGATTAAATGGTGAATCTGGTGCAGTTTGTTCTGGGTCTGGTGGGGGAGGGGAGCAGTTAGAAAGGATGGGATTAACAAGGAATCCGGCCTCACCTTCAGAGGAGAGCTGCTCGTATTCATCTGACACCATGTGGCCACACAGTGGGAACTCATCCACTTTTGCCTTCTTACGCCCCAGGTCAAAAATTCGGATCTTGGCATCTGAAAAATATGGAGATAAGTATGTGGGGGAGGGGCACCGGAGGCAACTGAGTCAGTGCAGCCAAACCAGTTTGGGAACTCTCCCACTACTTACCAGGGACACCTCTGCAGAAACGAGACTTTGGATACGGCTTGTTCTTACAATACCGGTAACTGTGGGGAGGGGAGAAATCCAAGTTTATAGTTCACAAGTGAACCCAATAAGCACTTTGAGAACTCCCTTAAATTAAGACCAAAGGAGGGCAGGGAATGGGGACCGGGGGCAACATCTCAATCTCTAGCTGTCTCCACTTCTGGAATTTGGCTCTAAGCAAAACACGGTCAAAACAAAGTGACCAAAAATTAGAGAACGCTCATACAGAAAACATAGAAGCAAAAAATCTCCCTCAACCCCGTATTATTATGGTTCCATGCTTCCTATAAGGTCAACAGGTGGAAAGGCACTTTTCCAGTTAAATAAGAGAAACATCTCAAAGGCACTGCAAATTTCTTGCTAATTAGTAACATAATTCATGCCACTGATTTTTGGGCACGTGGCAATAAATCCGCCTTCGAAACCACATGTGAAAAGATTCTGACGCCCCCTGCAGGGCACACGAGGTGGCTGAGCCCTCTGGTCAGGGCGGCCCTTGGCGACCGAGGCCGAACGGGCATGTCGCCCGGAAATAAGATGGGGATGGCACACAAAGGCCCTGAGAGGGTATCGACTCTGAAAAAGGTGGCTAATTTCCAGGACGGAGACCAGATGTAAGGCGGCCGTCGATTTCAGCCCGTAAGTGGCGGAACACATGCAGGCCAAGGTAAATCTGGCACCCCAACAAAACAGAAGAAATGCTTAAGAAAGGCCTGAACTTTAAAAGAAACAGACAGTGTAAACGAAGTCCCCAATCGACCCGGAATATCAGTAAAAACGTGGAGTCCGTTCGCAATATAGAAAAGGTGCCCCGGAGGCCCCACCCCACAGTTAATTTTAGCGTTGAAATACAGTTCTCCCTCCATTTTTCACATCAGCGAAATCGCACGGGTTTGGCACTCACCACCGGGCGGGGCGGCGGCCCATGGCGACACCAAGATCTTCAGTGGCTGCAACGAAACAGACAGAGTCGGAACAGAAGACGCGGACAGGCCTCAAACCGGGACAGAGAACCAGCAAGGACAACGCACAACTCCGGAACCACGACTACTCACCCTGCCGAAGGAAAAGAGGCGCTCCCACGCCTGCGCATGCCTTATATAGGCGGCCGATCTTCGCGCATAGGAACCATAGAGTCCTGGCCAGAGCAGGTGGACGCTCTGTCACACTTCCGGACCATAGATGCAGCAGCTTTGTGCGCCTGTGTGCGGGCGGGGCTCCGCTCCAGAACTGAACCGGGACACAGCTGAGCGTTCAAACGCGGGCGGCCAGCTAGCCAATCTGGCCTTGCCACATCGGCGCGAGAAGCCTGTTTCCGGCCGGCCATCTTGGGTGTAGAACTCTTCCCCGAGGCTTTGCCGTAACTATAAACGCCATATACTCCTGGGGTTGAAAGAAGGAAAGTACCCCTGAGTGTGGCTTACTGTGGCTGCTTGCGTGTTCCCGGGGGTCACGGGGCTGGGATACGCCCCCCCACCCCCGAGCCTCCCTCTGAGCGCCAGGACCCCATGGCACATGCTGTGCTGGAGCCTAGGTCCACGTCCCTTTGTTGGCGGAGCGGCAGGCTCGCCCCGCCCCCGCACCACCACGCCGCCCCCCCCCCCCGCATTAACCGAAGATTCTGGAGCTGCCTTTGCTGTAAGCCATGCACAGTTTTCCGGTTCGTCGAAGACAAGTGGCAGAGCTGCGCCCTCTCGCTGGAGAAAGGGCAAGGAGAAGCCTCCCTCATGATCCAGGGCATGGCAGACCCCGTGTACACCTTTGGGCCCACCCTGACCAGGCAGAGAAAAGAGACGTTATGCTCCCCAGGTGACTTGGAGACAGAGGCGACAACCGCACCAAGGGTGGCAAAGGAGCACTGTCATTCCTTCTCCGGCTGTGCCCCACTCCTAGCCTTTGAGGGCAGCCTTGCAGTGCAGTTCTGGACGCTTCCGTCCTCCCAGGGCCCAGATTGTGGCACACCCCCACGCCTCCTCAACGCACTCCTTTCCCTGCCCACTGTGTTACAGCACATCGAAAGTGTGCCCCTGAGATGGTTCACAATAAGCCCCCCAACCCCCAACAAGAAGAGGATCCAAGAGAGGTGGGCAGAGTTAGTGCTTGAGTTACCAGCGATCTCAGTAAATCCCAGAACTGTCCACACTTCTGGAGGTGGGGACAGGAGAAAAGTAACAAAGCCTTTCCCATGTCACTTGATAGGTGTGGCCTGCCAAGGAGGGAGGCCTGCTTGCTCAAGCACACCTGTTCTCCGGGACAACCTGTCACTTGAGTACAGGCCTGCAGATCCCTTTGTGGTTTCCACCGGAGCAATGGTGCAGTGTGTGTCTCAGGGGACCCACCTCCCGGTCCATGAAGGGACTCTGGGTCTCAAAACTGGGTGAGAGTCTGTGACTCCACTGGAGCAGCTCAAGCCAGATTTTTGGCTCCCATACCTGGAGCATTTAGAGTTCTATATATCAAACATGCTGTAGCACTTGGCCTGTTTTATTTCCTTCATTTTCTTTTTTCTTTTCTAAAAAATGTTTATTTTTAAGAGAGAAGAGAGAACACAGGGGAGGGCCAGACAGAGAAAGAGAGAATCTCAAGCAGGCTCTGCACTGTCAGCACGGAACCCAATGCAGGGCTCAAATGTACAAACCTTGAAGATCCTGACCTAAGCCAAAATCAAGTGTCGGATACTTAACCGACTGGGCTATCCAGGCACCTGATCTTTTTTTTTTTTTTTTTTTTTTTTTTTTAACGAGGCTCCACACCCAATGTGGTAAACTAACTACCCAGAGGTCAACAGTTGCATTCTTTATCAACTGAGCCAGCCAGGGGCCCCCATGGTGATCTTTCCAGAGCTTTTCTAAGATGCAACTGTTCCTACTCTAATGGTTCTCTCAAAGCTTCACTGAAAGGAGCTGCTTCTGGACCATCCTGTGGAACATAGGGTGTGGAGTGTTCAGATCCAACGTGATCTTCTCTCTCTAACACTTCCCAAGTTGTTCTCTCTCTAACACTTGGGTTTTTTTTTCTCTTTTTCTCGTAACACTTTGGATTCCCTTCTCCACCTCATGCCAAGAGAGTCCTGGCATTGAAACCGATCAACTACAGGCCACCAGTGAGTCCAAGTTCAGTCAACCAAACAAGCACGGGGCTGTATTTCTTACCAGCTACAAGTGCTCCACGTTCCGTCAGTAACATTTAGTAAGTACATCCCTATCAATGAATCTACCCCAGTGAGTGCCTTAGCTCACCTCCTTAGCCTGGTAGCCTGAGAATCCATTCCCACAAATGTTCAAAGAGGATTAATCTGTTAGATACCAGTTACATCTGGGAATTTTTATTGACACGTGAACTATTTTCTCATGGTTCAGACTTAGCCGTGGGGCATACTGTGACTGCACCCTACATATGGGCTGAATGGCAAGCGGGATGTGGCACAGGATCTCAAGGACAACATGAATTGCATTACAAGGGACCAAGCCCACACGAGATAATGACAAATTCTTCTAGCGATGGGACACCAGTCCCTTAGACACGGGGCAGCTACTTGAACCACTATGGGGGGGCTCAGAGGGGCTGATGGCGTCCCGACTCTCAGCTTCGACTGAGGCCGAGCAGACGTCCCAGTTCCAGGTTTCCGGGCCACACTCCTCCAACCACGGCCATACCTTTCACACGAGAAACACAGAGAGGCTGGGAATTCAGTGGACTTTGGGATTCTGTAACCCGCACTGATAAACTTGTGTTTAATTTTCACCACGAGGAACCCTTGCAGGTACGGAAGGAAGGGAATTTTTAGGGCTGTCGGGGGAGTTCTGTGCGTGTCGTGCTGTGACTGGAGCTGAGAGGTAAAGGAACTAAAGTTGCCATTGTTTTCTCTGCGCGCTCCGGGATCACCACACCACAGTCTTCAGAGCCGTCCTTACCGCCGTGACAGTACAGCAGCCACGCCGGCTCCTCAGGGCTTCCCGCGGGTGGCCCTTCATCCCGGTTCACTGCGGGTGACAGCCTGATGAAGGAAGAGGTCCCCGCAGACCACGGGTGCTACGTACGCGCCCAGTTCCCATTGGCAGGGAGCCCGAGCCCTGCCCTGGGGCCCAAGGGCGCGACCACACCCATCCCCACATCCCCACTTGGCGGGCCCCTCTTCTGAGACCACTCCCAGGTCCGACTCTGTAGCAGTCGGGCAGGAGGAGGAGACGAGAAATAGACACGGTTTCTCAGCAGATGAAATCGAATACGAGCATTTGGTGGCTCAGGGCCCGGAGGGCTGAAGAAACAGATCGTATGGCAGAAAGCTGCCGTCCCGAAGGCGGGGGGAAGCGGGGAAGAGGTCGGGCTGAGCAGACACCTAGACGCCAGGATGAGGGGCCTGGAAGAGGCAGAGCCTGGATCGCTGAGGAGGGGCTGCCACAATTTCTCAGGGAAGGCGGAAGCATCCTTATCCACCACGAGGGGATATGGGGCAGGAGATGATTTCTGAGGACCATCTTCCAGGTCAGTAATTCTTTCTTCAGTGGCATCTGTTTGTGGTTTCATCCGTCTGTTGACGGATTTTATTCCAAAGGCTATGTTTTGTTACTCCTACGCTTTTTCATGTCTATTATAGAGAGACCGAGAAAGAGCGCGAGCAGGGGAGGGGCAGAGAGAGAGGGAGACACAGAATCTATGCTCCAGGCTCTGAGCCGTCAGCACAAAGCCCGACGTGGGGCTCGAACTCACGAACCGAGAGATCGTGACCTGAGCCAAAGTCAGACACTTAACAGACTTAGCCACCCGGGCGCCCGACTTCGACAGTTCTTTTTCAAAATTGACTGGGTGCTTTTGTTTTCTTTTAAGGAACCTCTGTGTGCCCAACGCGGGGCTGGAACTCACAACCCCGAGACACAGAGTTGCGTGCTCTAGTGAGTGAGCCGCCCGGGTGCCCCGTGCCTGGGCTTTTAAAATTATTCTTATCTGTTTGATTCCCTCTTCTGTGTTTTTATTTTGTTGTGTCTCACAGGCCATTGAAGACTTGGGGAGGTGGAGTAGCTGTCTATCACAATAACGCAAACAACGCGTAGATATCCACGAGCGCCGCTCTCTGATCTCCTGAGAAATCAAAGGTAATGCCAGTCTGGGTTTTGAAGTCCCCCCGCCCCGCCCCACCCCAGTTAAGCACAAGAGGGGAAGGCGGCTCTCTTTCTCACCCTGCCCCCTTTGCCGTGTGCTGGCCCGAGGAGGCTTCCGTGGGGGATGGCCACCTGGGCTCACCTCTCAAGCCTCCAGGACGTGCTGAGTGTGCCACACGTTCCCCGGGGACCTCCAAGTGAGGGAGCGAGCCGCGCCGTAGAGCACAGCCCCACAGAAGGGGATCTGGCTTGAGCCCGACGTCCTTGATCCACACCCCGCCTGGGCCACTTGCCAGCTAGTGGTGCCGAAGAAGCCGTGAATGGGGATCACGCCTCGAACGGGCTGCTAGGGCTGCGGGATGGGAGGAGCCGAGGCACACGGCAAGCTCGCAATGCCATGACCGCAAACGATGTCCTCTGGCCTCTGAGAGTTGCACCCTGGGAAGGTCCACAGGGCCAGTCCTGTCTTCGACAGGCCTGCCGATTCTCCACCAAGGTGGGCCGTGTCTTCAAGTCGAGGTTGCTGACGCGTGTCCCGCTGGGCCTCGGGGGGTCCTGGGCCGGAAGCCTGGGGTGAGCTACCCTTCCAGGGAGGGTGGATGTGCTCGGCCGGCCCGGAGCCCAGCAGTACCACGACGATGCAGGGGGAGCAGTTCCTCTCTCAGCCTGCAGCTAGGGGTGGGGGGAAGGCAGCCCCTCCCTGTTCGCGGCTGCTAGGACTGGAGTGGGGGGGGGGCGTTCGTCCCCGCTCCCTCAGACCCACTTCTCCTTATAGCACCATCCTGCCTTTGTCCCGCGGGGTCACCCTTCACCAACACGGGTTTTAGGTGGGGTCTCGGTTCTGCCCTCTGACCTTCTGAAAGCCCTTTGCTCCTGGCACCTGGGAACCCCACCCCAGGAGCTCCTCCCCACGGCCCTAGCGCATCCCTGCTCACCCACCCCTGACTTTGCATTGGCTCTGCGTCCTCTTCCCCGGGATTTCTCTTGCTTACCCGCGCGCCACCTATGCGTGTTTCTCATTCCGTATTCGCTGGTCTTTCTCCCAAACTGGACTGGCATCCCCGGAGGGCAGGGGCTGGCTGTCAGAGTGGCACCGCCCCCAGCCCCCAGCCTAGGCAGCCCTGCATCATGTGACCGGCGCCCAGGGCCACGGCCATTGGCCCAGCGGGTCAACCTACCAGCCGGGGTCACCGAGGACTTGGCAACAGGCTCATCAATGCCACCCCGAGTCTCCTTACTGTCATCACACGTGGGAGGAGGCCTTCGTGCCCACGATACGCAACCCAGAAATCGCCAATTGACGGTTCAATACCCTTGGCGGTATAAAAATGTGTAACTTTGGGGCGCCTGGCTGGTTCAGTCTGTAGAGCATGTGACTCCTGACCTCAGGGTTTGAAGTTGGAGCCCCAAGGCGGGGGGGTGTAGAGATGACTTAAAAACAAAAACTTTAGGGGCGCCTGGGTGGCTCATTCGGGTAAGCCTCCGACTTGGGTTCAGGTCATGATCTCACGGTTTGTGAGTTCTAGCCCCACATGGGGCTCTGTGCCGTCAGCATAGAGTCCGGTTTGGATCCTCTTGACGCCCTCTCTCTGCCCCTCCCCCCCTCGCGTTCTCCCTCTCTCTCAAAAATAAACAAACGTGGAAAGTCATTAAAAATTGGGGTGCCTGGGTGGCTCGGTCGGAGAAGCGTCCGACTTCGGCTCAGGTCACCATCTCACTCACGATTCGTGGGTTCGACCCGTGTGGGGCTCTGGGCTGACAGCTCCGAGCCTGGAGCCTGCTTCAGATTGTGTGTCTCCCTCTCTCTCTCTGCCCCTCCCCTGCTTGTTCTCTGTCTCTGTCTCTCAGAAATAAATCGCGTTAAAATTTTTCAAAGAAGGAAGATGGCGGCGTAGGAGGACGCTGGGCTCACCGCGCGTCCTGCTGATCACCTAGATTCCACCTACACCTGCCTAAATAACCCAGAAAACCGCCAGAAGACTAGCAGAACGGAGTCTCCGGAGCCAAGCGCAGACGAGAGGCCCACGGAAGAGGGTAGGAAGGGCGGCGAGGCGGTGCGCGCTCCACGGACTGGCAGGAGGGAGCCGGGGCGGAGGGGCGGCTCGCCGGCCAAATAGAGCCCCCAAGTCTGGCTTGCAAAAGCGGAGGGGCCTGACGGACTGTGTTCCGACAGCAAGCGCGACTTAGCCTCTGGGAGGTCATAACATAACAGCTCTGCTCGGAAAGCGGGAAGGCTGGAGGACAAAGGGAGGGAGAGCTGCTGAGCCCCCGGACGACAGAGCTCAGTTTGGTGGGGAACAAAGGCGCTCGCCAGCGCCATCTCCCCCGCCCATCCCCCAGCCAAAATCCCAGAGAACCAGTTCCTGCCAGGGAACTTCATCGCTCCGCGCAAACACCCAACGCTGTGCTTCTGGGGAGCCACCCCTCCGGCAGCAGGTCTGACTCCCTCCCGCTGCCACAGGGCCCCTCCTGAAGTGGATCACCTAAGGAGAAGCGAGCTAAGCCTGCCCCTCCTGCCCCCGTGCACCTTGCCTACCCACCCCAGCTAATACGCCAGATCCCCAGCATCACAAGCCTGGCAGTGTGCAAGTAGCCCAGACGGGCCACGCCACCCCACAGTGAATCCCGCCCCTAGGAGAGGGGAAGAGAAGGCACACACCAGTCTGACTGTGGCCCCAGCGGTGGGCCGGGGGCAGACATCAGGTCTGACTGCGACTCCGCCCACCAACTCCAGTTATACACCACAGCACAGGGGAAGTGCCCTGCAGGTCCGCACCACTCCAGGGACTATCCAAAATGACCAAACGGAAGAATTCCCCTCAAAAGAATCTCCAGGAAATAACAACAGCTAATGAGCTGATCAAAAAGGATTTAAATAATATAACAGAAAGTGAATTTATAATAATAGTCATAAAATTAATCACTGGGCTTGAAAACAGTATAGAGGACAGCAGAGAATCTCTTGTACAGAGATCAAGGGACTAAGGAACAGTCACGAGGAGCTGAAAAACGCTTTAAATGAAATGCAAAACAAAATGGAAACCACCACGGCTCGGATTGAAGAGGCAGAGGAGAGAATAGGTGAACTAGAAGATAAAGTTATGGAAAAAGAGGAAGCTGAGAGAAAGAGAGATAAAAAAATCCAGGAGTATGAGGGGAAAATTAGAGAACTAAGTGATACGCTAAAAAGAAATAATATACGCATAATTGGTATCCCAGAGGAGGAAGAGAGAGGGAAAGGTGCTGAAGGGGTACTTGAAGAAATCATAGCTGAGAACTTCCCTGAACTGGGGAAGGAAAAAGGCATTGAAATCCAAGAGGCACAGAGAACTCCCTTCAGACGTAACTTGAATCGATCTTCTGCACGACATATCATAGTGAAACTGGCAAAATACAAGGATAAAGAGAAAATTCTGAAAGCAGCAAGGGGTAAACGTGCCCTCACATATAAAGGGAGACCTATAAGACTCGTGACTGATCTCTCTTTTGAAACTTGGCAGGCCAGAAAGAATTGGCACGAGATTTTCAGTGTGCTAGACAGAAAAAATATGCAGCCGAGAATCCTTTATCCAGCAAGTCTGTCATTTAGAATAGAAGGAGAGATAAAGGTCTTCCCAAACAAACAAAAACTGAAGGAATTTGTCACCACTAAACCAGCCCTACAAGAGATCCTAAGGGGGACCCTGTGAGACAAAGTACCAGAGACATCACTACAAGCATAAAACATACAGACATCACAATGACTCTAAACCCGTATCTTTCTATAATAACACTGAATGTAAATGGATTAAATGCGCCAACCAAAAGACATAGGGTATCAGAATGGATAAAAAAACAAGACCCATCTATTTGCTGTCTACAAGAGACTCATTTTAGACCTAAGGACACCTTTAGATTGAGAGTGAGGGGATGGAGAACTATTTATCATGCTACTGGAAGCCAAAAGAAAGCTGGAGTAGCCATACTTATATCAGACAAACTAGACTTTAAATTAAAGGCTGTAACAAGAGATGAAGAAGGACATTATATAATAGTTACAGGGTCTATTCATCAGGAAGAGCTAACAATTATAAATGTCTATGCGCCGAATACCGGAGCCCCCAAATATATAAAACAACTACTCATAAACATAAGCAACCTTATTGATAAGAATGTGGTAATTGCAGGGGACTTTAACACCCCACTTACAGAAATGGATAGATCATCTAGACACTCGGTCAATAAAGAAACAAGGGCCCTGAATGAGACATTGGATCAGATGGACTTGACAGATATATTTAGAACTCTGCATCCCAAAGCAACAGAATATACTTTCTTCTCGAGTGCACATGGAACATTCTCCAAGATAGATCATATACTGGGTCACAAAACAGCCCTTCATAAGTTTACCAGAATTGAAAGTATACCATGCATACTTTCAGACCACAATGCTATGAAGCTTGAAATCAACCACAGGAAAAAGTCTGGAAAACCTCCAAAAGCATGGAGGTTAAAGAACACCCTACTAACGAATGAGTGGGTCAACCAGGCAATTAGAGAAGAAATTAAAAAATATATGGAAACAAACGAAAATGAAAATACAACAATCCAAACGCTTTGGGACGCAGCGAAGGCAGTCCTGAGAGGAATATACATTGCAATCCAGGCCTATCTCAAGAAACAAGAAAAATCCCAAATACAAAATCTAACAGCACACCTAAAGGAAATAGAAGCAGAGCAGCAAAGACACCCCAAACCCAGCAGAAGAAGAGAAATAATAAAGATCAGAGCAGAAATAAACAATATAGAGTCTAAAAAAACTGTAGCGCAGATCAACGAAACCAAGAGTTGGTTTTTTGAAAAAATAAACAAAATTGACAAACCTCTAGCCAGGCTTCTCAAAAAGAAAAGGGAGATGACCCAAATAGATAAAATCATGAATGAAAATGGAATTATTACAACCAATCCCTCAGAGATACAAACAATTATCAGGGAATACTATGAAAAATTATATGCCAACAAATTGGACAACTTGGAAGAAATGGACAAATTCCTGAACACCCACACTCTTCCAAAACTCAATCAGGAGGAAATAGAAAGCTTGAACAGACCCATAACCAGCGAAGAAATTGAATCGGTTCTCAAAAATCTTCCAACAAATAAGAGTCCAGGACCAGATGGCTTCCCAGGGGAGTTCTACCAGACGTTTAAAGCAGAGATAATACCTATCCTTCTCAAGCTATTCCAAGAAATAGAAAGGGAAGGAAAACTTCCAGACTCATTCTATGAAGCCAGTATTACTTTGATCCCTAAACCAGACAGAGACCCAGTAAAAAAAGAGAACTACCGGCCAATATCCCTGATGACTATGGATGCAAAAATTCTCAATAAGATACTAGCAAATCAAATTCAACGGCATATAAAAAGAATTATTCACCATGATCAAGTGGGATTCATTCCTGGGATGCAGGGCTGGTTCAACATTCGCAAATCAATCAACGTGATACATCACATTAACAAAAAAAAAGAGAAGAACCATATGATCCTGTCAATCGATGCAGAAAAGGCCTTCGACAAAATCCAGCACCCTTTCTTTTTTTTTTAATAGTTTTTTTTTTTCAACGTTTTATTTTATTTTTGGGACAGGGAGAGACAGAGCATGAACGGGGGAGGGGCAGAGAGAGAGGGAGACACAGAATCGGAAACAGGCTCCAGGCTCCGAGCCATCAGCCCAGAGCCCGACGCGGGGCTCGAACTCACGGACCGCGAGATCGTGACCTGGCTGAAGTCGGACGCTTAACCGACTGCGCCACCCAGGCGCCCCCAGCACCCTTTCTTAATAAAAACCCTTGAGAAAGTCGGGATAGAAGGAACATACTTAAAGATCATAAAAGCCATTTATGAAAAGCCCACAGCTAACATCATCCTCAACGGGGAAAAACTGAGAGCTTTTTCCCTGAGATCAGGAACACGACAGGGATGCCCACTCTCACCACTGTTGTTTAATATAGTGCTGGAAGTTCTAGCATCAGCAATCAGACAACAAAAGGAAATCAAAGGCATCAAAATTGGCAAAGATGAAATCAAGCTTTCGCTTTTTGCAGATGACATGATATCATACATGGAAAATCCGATAGACTCCACCAAAAGTCTGCTAGAATTGATACATGAATTCAGCAAAGTTGCAGGATACAAAATCAATGTACAGAAATCAGTTGCATTCTTATACACTAACAATGAAGCAACAGAAAGACAAATAAAGAAACTGATCCCATTCACAATTGCACCAAGAAGCATAAAATACCTAGGAATAAATCTAACCAAAGATGTAAAGGATCTGTATGCTGAAAACTATAGAAAGCTTATGAAGGTAATTGAAGAAGATTTAAAGAAATGGAAAGACATTCCCTGCTCATGGATTGGAAAAATAAATATTGTCAAAATGTCAATACTACCCAAAGCTATCTACACATTCAATGCAATCCCAATCAAAATTGCACCAGCATTCTTCTCGAAACTAGAACAAGCAGTCCTAAAATTCATATGGAACCACAAAAGGCCCCAAATAGCCAAAGGAATTTTGAAGAAGAAGACCAAAGCAGGAGGCATCACAATCCCAGACTTTAGCCTCTACTACAAAGCTGTCATCATCAAGACAGCATGGTATTGGCACAGAAACAGACACATAGACCAATGGAATAGAATAGAAACCCCAGAACTAGACCCACAAACGTATGGCCAACTCATCTTTGACAAAGCAGGAAAGAACATCCAATGGAAAAAAGACAGCCTCTTTAACAAATGGTGCTGGGAGAACTGGACAGCGACATGCAGAAGGTTGAAACTAGACCACTTTCTGACACCATTCACAAAAATAAACTCAAAATGGATAAAGGACCTGAATGTGAGACAGGAAACCATCAAAACCTTAGAGGAGAAAGCAGGAAAAGACCTCTCTGACCTCAGCCGTAGCAATCTCTTACTCGACACATCCCCAAAGGCAAGGGAATTAAAAGCAAAAGTGAATTACTGGGACCTTATGAAGATAAAAAGCTTCTGCACAGCAAAGGAAACAACCAACAAAACTAAAAGGCAACCAACGGAATGGGAAAAGATATTTGTAAATGACATATCGGACAAAGGGCTAGTATCCAAAATCTATAAAGAGCTCACCAAACTCCACACCCGAAAAACAAATAACCCAGTGAAGAAATGGGCAGAAAACATGAATAGACACTTCTCTAAAGAAGACATCCGGATGGCCAACAGGCACATGAAAAGATGCTCAACGTCGCTCCTTATCAGGGAAATACAAATCAAAACCACACTCAGGTATCACCTCACGCCAGTCAGAGTGGCCAAAATGAACAAATCAGGAGACTATAGATGCTGGAGAGGATGTGGAGAAACGGGAACCCTCTTACACTGTTGGTGGGAATGCAAATTGGTGCAGCCGCTCTGGAAAGCAGTGTGGAGGTTCCTCAGAAAATTAAAAATAGACCTACCCTATGACCCAGCAATAACACTGCTAGGAATTTATCCAAGGGATACAGGAGTACTGATGCATAGGGGCACTTGTACCCCAATGTTCATAGCAGCACTCTCAACAATAGCCAAATTATGGAAAGAGCCTAAATGTCCATCAACTGATGAATGGATAAAGAAATTGTGGTTTATATACACAATGGAATACTACGTGGCAATGAGAAAAAATGAAATATGGCCATTTGTAGCAACGTGGATGGAACTGGAGAGTGTGATGCTAAGTGAAATAAGCCGTACAGAGAAAGACAGATACCATATGGTTTCACTCTTATGTGGATCCTGAGAAACTTGGCAGGAACCCATGGGGGAGGGGGAGGAAAAAAGAAAAAAAAAAAAAAAAGAGGTTAGAGTGGGAGAGAGCCAAAGCATGGGAGACTGTTAAAAACTGAGAACAAACTGAGGGTTGATGGGGGGTGGGAGGGAGGAGAGGGTGGGTGATGGGTATTGAGGAGGGCACCTTTTGGGATGAGCACTGGGTGTTGTATGGAAACCAACTTGACAATAAATTTCATATAATAAAAAAAAAAATACTACTAAAAAAAAAAGAAAAAAAGGCGTATTCACATAGTTATTCATAATATCCTTTTCTTATCTCCTTAGTTAATGTAGGATTTTAGAAATGTTTTCTCTTTTCCCAGATCCTGATAATTTGTGTCTTCTTTTTCTTGATTATTCTATTTAGATGTTATCAATTATATTGATTTTTAAAAATAAAAATTTTTTTTTCAAAGAAAATAAGTAATTAAAAATAAAAGTAAAATAAAAACTTAAAAAAAAAAATGTATACCTTCTTGACTGCCCAAACCGGCAAGCCTTGTCCTTGAAGACAAAAGACATACTGGGGGCAAAATATTTGCAACATAGGTAACAAAGAACTAACAGCCCTAGTGTACCACCAGTGGGGTCTTTCGGTCGGGAAGGCCATCTCTTAGTATCTATTGACATTTCAAACGCCCATAGGTTTTGGCCTGTCAATTTCACTTAGAGGTAATTATCCTAGAGGGAGGCTGACACACGTTCACAGTTGGTACTTGCGGTGCTAATGCCAATGGCAGAGAGAAGAGGAAAGGTAAACGTACCATCCAGTTGGGGATTCATTATGTAAATTATAGTACCTGCATATAGTACATACATACAGTACATGCATCAGATACCACGCAGCCAGAAGAGAAATGAGCTAGACGTTTGTTTAGTGACATGGAAGGTTTTCAAAGACCTATTGCTAAGTAAGTGAGTAAGTAAGTAAGTAAGAGAAAATCACAATTAAATATATAGGATGTATGCTTTTTATTTTTATTCATTTTTGTGTTTCCCTGCCCGCCCCCCACCCCCGCCCCAGGGTATATGCTTTGTAAAACTCTGTAAATGACTATGTTGGTGATTGCATTAGAAGACTATATGTAGAAGAGAGAGACAAAATTGTTAACAATCTTGCTTAATATAATGTTGCATTGTAAAAATGTTCAGTGACGCGCTCTAAAACTGTGCAGGGTGCTAATGGAAAACGATAACAGCCAGGGTGGACCGCAAGTGGGCAGTTTCTCCTAAAGCTACACATCCAGGGGCGCCTGGCTGGCTCGGTGGGAAGAGCGTGCAACCCTTGATCCTGGGGTGGTGGGTTGGAGCCCCACGTTCGGTATAGAGATTACTTAAATAAATACCCTAAAATTCAATGAAATATTGAAAGCTAAACATCCATGTCCATAGGACCTGGCAATTGCACTCTTGGGCATTTAGGCCAAAGAAACAGAAGCTTAGGATCACGCGAAAACACGTACGCGAATGTCCATAGCGGGGGTATCTGCAGCAGCCTAGGACTGGGGACGAGCAGCGTGTCCTTCAGCGGGTGAATGTTTGAAGCAACCGGTCGATCCACACCAAGGACCGTAGCTAGCAATACGAAGGAAGAACTGGCTATGGATACACGCAACCATCTGGATGGATCTCAAGGGCATTATGAGAGTGAAGGGAAAAAAGCCCACCCGGAGGCACTGAGACCTACTGCATACCGCATCACGGTTCCATTTACCGAAGTGCTCAAGTGACCAACTTGTACACGAGCGAGCACACAACACTGGTGGTCGCGGGGTGGGAGGGAGCAGAGGGGAGGAGGCTGTGGTTACGAAAGGTTAACAGGAGGGGTCCTCGGGAGGGAACCAACTGGACGCGGATGCCCGTGGGAGTCGCCTGAATCTACACGCGTGGCGAAAGCGCAGAGCTACGCGCGGCCGCACACGCGGGTGCGGCACACACGGAGCAGCTCTCGGACGGCAGCAATGCCAAAGCCGGGTGTGCGATTGCACTAGATGTGCACCCTGCCGGTCCCAGGGAACTGCGGGAGGCGCCCTGGCGCTTCTCCGGAACTCCCCGTAAGGTCCGTCACTTCGAGATCCAAGTTCCAGCCGAAAGCACACAAGCAGGGCTTGGCGTGGACGGACACGACGACTTGCGCGACTCTGCACGCAGACGTCCCGCTCGTCCCGCCGGGACGTCTAGGCGTCGCGCGGCCCACCGGGCCCGACCGCTAGAAAGGAGCGCGCGGGAGCCGAGCCCAGAGGGGCGCGCAGGCGACCGGCTTGTTTTGATTGGGCAGGGGACACGTCCGTCAGGCCGCGGGGCCGGGGCTTCCGCGGGCGGCCTGGGAGCGGCCCCGTCCCGAGCCGAGCTGGGGCATTGGCGGAGCTAGCCGGAAGGGGTGGGCAGGAAGGCGGTGCCCCGCGACCTGTGGGGCGGGGCTTCCGGTGGCGCGCTGAGGGACAGGAGGAGACCGGTGCCGGGGCGGTGAGGGTGGGCGCGGCGTGCCCGGACGACGCCCCGGCCCTCTGGACACCGCCCTCCGTCCCTGGGCTCCGCCCTCCGCCCCTGGGCTCCGCCCCCCGCCTCTCCGGGTCCTGGCCCCTGCCAGAGTCTCCGTTCCCCGAGGCCTGGGGACCTGTGCGTTCCGCCGGGGCGAGGCCGACCTGACGGTGTCTGGCCCTCTAGACGGCCAGGGCCGGTGAATCGGGGCCCCCGGGGGCCTAGTGAGGGGAGAAGGGGGCGGCGGCCCCACCGGGATGACCAAGGGCATAGTCACCGCGTCTGCAGCCCCTCCCCGCCCTGGCCTCGGAGAGCGGCCTTGCTGTGCGGTCCGGGGCGCATCCAGCCTCCCGGGGACCGGATCGCGGCACCCCCGCCCCACTCCCCCCCCCCCCCGCCTCCACCCCTTCCTTGCCCGGCGCGCTGTGTGTTCCAGCGACCCTGAGTGCGTCTGGGACAGTTCTCTGTAAAGCATGGATCCCACCTCCACACACACACACAGGCCTAGTACCCGGTACCCGGGAAAAGGTGGGCAGAGCTGGTGCCCGTACCCGCGAGTGTGGTGTTGGCCAGGGGAGCTCTCCAGGCTCCTGCAGGTGAGGACGGCAGGAAGGTAACAAAGTCTTTCCCACGCCACTTGACAGGTGTGGCCCCCCTGGGAGAGAGTCCTGCCCGAGTCACCCTGTTCTCCAGGACCACCTGTGGTTGTCCCTGCCTGTCACCTGGGGAGGTCACAAGCAAGGGCGGCCCCGCAGAGGCAGAGAAAGCTCGTGGCTTCTCTACAAGTGGGTGCCATCAGGAACCATCCGTCCCCGTGGTTCTCAGGCTGGACGGCCGCGTGGGAACACCTGGAGGGCTTGTTCAACCTCGCGACGCCGGACTCCACCCCGGAGTCTCTGATCTGGCAGATCCGCGGTGGGGCCTGAGAACTTGTGACTCTAACAAGCTCCGGGCTGACGCTGCTGCCACCACCACGGGTCTGGGACCCCCTCTGTGAGGAGCACTGCTGCGGAGACCTGAGACTCACTCCTAGGTGTGTGCGTGCCCCGTGCCCTCCCTACCTGGGCATGGCCCCTTGGCCGGGTCCCCACGGGCCTGGGAAACGCCAGGAGGCTGCTAGCCCTCGAGGATTCGGGGACTTCCCATCGAGGGGCAGTCAGCGTTTCCTGCCCCGGTTTGTCTGGAGGGCACCGTCCACAGCCCGGGCGGGGAGAAGGTGTCTGTCGGGTTTGTACAGGCGCCCGGCAAGTCCCAGACCGGAGCGGATAGGTCCGGACACGTAGGAGAGAGAGGGGCGGAGATCAGAGTGGGGCCCGGCAGCGGGGATGCAAAGAACCCTTGGATGAGGCAGACGACAGAGCCGCACCCTGAGCTCGGGGCCGGGGGAGGACCCTGGGCCCTGAGACCGAGAACGTGGACTTGGGGGGAGCGTGCAGACGGGAAAGGGGGTCGGTCGTCCGCCCGGGACCGGCCCTGCCAGTCGTCTGGTCCGTGGGTGCCGTCGGCCCTCTAGCTGCTGGGAAGCCACTGCCTTTCTCCAGCAACATGGCCTCCCAGGTCCCCGGCGGTGCCGCCCGGAGCTGCTCGGCACCCGGCGCCACGACCGCCACCCACGCACTAGGGCCGGTCTCTTTGGTGGTCGCTGTTCGTTTGACTCCGCGGTGGCTTGTCCCCGGCTGGTGGGGGCAATGCAGTGCCCGGCACCGGCCGCCATTTGTCTCCAGAATGAGCAGCTCTGCAAGGTGGCGCACGAGCGTGTTCTGGCCGTGGGGTCAAAGGGTGTAGCCTCTGCCTTTCCTTCTCCCTGCACGCGCCCCCTGCCTCTAGCTACCTACCGGGTCCTGGCGCTTTTCCTGCTGGACCGCTTCAAGCTCTCTCTATAGGTTAATGCTACGAGGCCTGAGTCACGTCTTGCTAATCTTTCCCCGAGCTGCGCTGTCACTTGTCTCTTGACTGTGGTTTTGGGTTTGTTCAGGCCAGGCAGACGCGTTTAGTTTCTGTGTCATCGGGCTTTCCAGGCTCTTCCTAACGGCTTCCGGGCTTTCTCGTGGGTTCCTTTGCTCCAGACTTACTCAGAGAGGCTTTCTCCACGTAAATACCTGAGTGGCTCTGCGACGTGGCACACGAGCGTGTTGTGGCCGTGGGATCAAACGGACTAGCCTCTGCCTCTCGTCCTCCCTGCTCCCCCCGCCCCCAGCGACCGGGTCGTGGCGCTTCCCTGCTGGACCGCTTCCATGTATTTCCCACCCATTGCTGCACACCGAGTTACCCCGACGTACCCCTGCCACCACTAATCCCTGTGATCTGACCTCCACACTGTCTGAGGACAGGCTCCTAGAGGGCTCGGTTGGGGGGCTCCGGCTCAAGGTGGCTCACAGGCCGCAGTCCAGGCATCAGCTAGGGCCCAAGCCACCGGGTCTGCCTGTCGGGCGGGCCCTGCGTCCAAGCTGGCTCCCGTGGCTGTGGCGGGGCCTCGGTGCCTCCCCCGTGGGGCCCCTCCATAGGGCAGCACAGGGCAGGGCTTCCCAGAGCCAGCGATGTGACAGACGGGAGACAGAAAGAGACAGAGAGCGAGGGGGCGGGGGGGGGGGGAGAGAGAAGAGAGGGGCCCCGAGATTGAAGCCTCAGCCGTTTTACAACTTCAGGTCTGTGTTCCTGTTCCCTCCCCTCTGCTGTGTCCTTCTAGGTCACACGGGTCCACCTGGAGCAGTGCTGGAGGGGACGACACAGGAGGAGCGTCCTGGCTCCTGAACCTGGGTGCGGGCGTCCTGGTCTCACAGGGCCCCTCAGGAACACGTCCTTTGTCTAAAGGGGGGGGGGGGTGGCACGTTCCGGCCCGCGGACCAAGGCAGGCAGGACCCGCATTTGTATAGGCAGAGGGTGGCTCTTCGTCTTTAAAGGCTTGCAGACAAAACGCACAAAGAGCCAGAGACAGGAAGAAGAATATGGGACCGGGTTCCCGGGCGGCCCACGCAGCCCAAGAGGGGCGCTTTCTGCCCTTTGCGGGGCAGCGTGCAGCCCTGGCGGCCGTCCGGGCACAGGGGCGGGCAGCTGTCTGTCGTCACGGCAGCCGGTCAGCACCGTTGCCAGCGTGCTGAGTCCTGCCCGGGCCTGAGAGCAGGAGGCTCCGGACCGCCGGTGCTCCCGCCCGGGCGCCTCAGTCCTGCCCCCGCATCCTCTCCTTCCCGCCCCGTGAGGCAGGCAGGGGTGACCTCTCTCCGCACACAGGCGTGCCCCCCCTTCTGCCCCCTGCCCTCCGCCGGGCGGCTGGCAAGCGGGTGAGGGCAGGGAGTGGAGAGGAGTGGGCCCCTCCTCAGTGATGGTTCGGGTAGCCGGGTGGCCCCGTGCTGGACTCCGGTGGCCCAGGTGGTGGCAGGCACCGGCTTGCGGTGGGGGAGGGGCGGGGTGCAGCTGTCAATTCAGGAAGGAGCTCCCACCGTGGCCACAGGAGGCCAGCAGCATCTGGTTTCCCTGGGGAAGTGCCCACCCCGTCCTTCCTGGCTGGGCCTCAGAGATGAGTTCGCCCTGACACGCTCTGACATGCTCCCGAGCTCTGTGTGTCACGCCGGTTCTGTGGGCCGGACCTTTCCCGTTGGCCGTTGCTGCCGCGCAGGGCCAGGGCCCGGGGTGCAGCTCCTGGCACCGTGGGGGGGGGGGGGGGCGGGCGGCCGCCGTGTGCTTTTTGAACCCGAGGACAGAGGGTCTCGGGGCAGCCGGGCCGTGTCCCGGGAGCAGCGGCAGAGACCAGGGCGTTGCTTGCTGGGCCTGACCTCGGGGATCGTGGTCGTGGCTCCTGGGGACATCCCCCGGCCAGCGTGTCGGGTGGCTTGGTCCTGAAGACGGCCCCCCGGAGACCCACAGGCCCAGTGTGGCCCCACACGCCGGGGCCATCTGACCGGCGTCGTCGCCAGCCCCCTGGCGTGTGTCTGAGCTGAACGGCTTTCCCGTCCCTCGGCCCCGGCAGGAGGAACAGCAAGGAGGGCCCGGCTTCTCCCGGCGGCCTTCCCTCGGAGGCCTCCTGCCCCTGGTGGCGGCGGCGGCGGGGGCGGGGGGGGGGGGGGGGGAGGGGCGCGGAGTCTTCCCTTTCCCTCCCGGGGCCGCGCAGGCGCTCCCCCTGGTGGCCGGCCCTGTGGGTGGGCGCAGCCCCCCCGGCAGCCAGATCCCGCGCCCGCTCACCTGCCCACCCACCTTCGGTGCCCATCCCTGCACCTCACCGTCTCTGCCCGAGGACGTCTGTGCCCGGCCGGTCCTCGGCAGGTGTGCCGGCTCAAGGGCAACCCCCCACCCCACGCGTGGCTCAGGGGTTTGCTCAACCCCGCCCCCGCCGCCGCCAGTGGCCTGGCTGGGCTCCTGGAGACCTGCTGAGAGACCCGGCCCGGCCCGTGGGGAGCCCGTGGGGAGCCCGTGGGGAGCGCCAGAGGCGGCGGAAGCCGGCCCCACCTCTGAGCCGCACGGCACAGCGGCCCCAGCTGGGGACCGCCCTCCCCTGGATGCACCTGCCCCGGAGGAGGAGACCCCACCCTCTGGGGGAGCCGTCTGCACTTGCCATGGGCCCGCTCCCCCACACCCACCCGAGCGGGAGCGGGAGGAGACCGACCGTCCAGAGCTGCAGAGCGCTGAGCGCACGGGAGGTGCCTGTGGCGGGCACCTGTCGCTCTGCTCTGCGTGCTCGCTGGCCCTGTCTTAGCGGCCACCCCATCCTCTTTCCCTTGGTCCCGCCGGGGTTCCGTGGGGTTCCGTGGTCGGGGCTGCCCTGGAGCACCTTGGCCCTATGCCCTGGAGCGGGGCGTGGCCACCCGCGCTGGGGTGGGGCCCACAGGATCCTAAGGGGCCCCGGACTAAGAGGTGCTGGGACTCCCTCGCTGGCTCCGGTGAGCGGCAGCAGCCCCACCCACCCTGAGGGGCCGGGTGCCCCCCTTTCCTCACCCCAGTCCCCTTCCAGCCTCTTTTGGGGGCATGGGGGGCGGCGGGCGATGGGGCAGAAGGGCGACAGGCAGGGCCAGGTGCAGAGGTGTGGCCGGGGCGGGCTGGAGGCTGGCTGTGGGGTGGGGCCGGTCAGCTTCCCCCTGCCCTGTGCTGCCTGGACTCCAAGGATGGGGGGCGGGGGCGTGCTGCTCCCCACCGGGGTGGCCAGCGGTCCCGTCCCTACACTTAGAAGATGAGATGGGGCCAGCCTGCGGTCGCCGTGTGGCCGGGGACCGCTCCTCTGCTCCTGGCGCCCCGCCTGGCAGGCAAGGCCTGGGCGCTGGTGCGGGTGCGGCGGGGCTGGGCCACCATCCCCGCTGGCTCCGGGCAGGTGGCCAGGCCTCCACACCCTGTGTGTGAGCCCGGTGGCGGGCCCGGGCCTTGCCCCTCCCTGTCTCCTCCTAGCACCTAGCGGCCGGGGTGTCCTGCCGGGACTCTGCCAGTGCACCGGGTGGGTCCCAGCCCGCTTGCCGCTCGTAGGACGGAGTCCCGGTGCCGTGCGCCCGTCCTACCCCAGAGCCCTCTGCAGGGATGGAGCCCCAGCCCTGCTCCCTTCTGCCCCCTGCCTGGGCAGGGCCGGGTCTGTCCTGTAGCCTCCCCCCGGGGCGGAGCCTTCCCCCCGGGGCTTGTTCCCCACCCCCAGGCTGGCATCTGTCGCCCTTGCTTCCCTGCGTCTGTCACAGCTGCCTGGACAGGATGTGGCATCCGGGGAGGGACAGGGGCTCCTCCTCAGCTCAGCCCAGCTCTGGAGCTGTCCTGTGGGGACCCTGGCCAGCATGCCCCGCAGAAGTGGTGGGGCCTGACTTTATTCACCTGCGTGCGGCCTGCCTTGAGAGGGCGGTGTCGCCCGGGACTGGCCACCGGGCGCCTAGGGTGGCAGGGCCGCCGCCAGTTTCCAGAACAGTGAGGAGGTAGTGCGACTTTCCCATCCGTTAGGGTCTTAAGGCCTGGGGTAGTACATGCTCGTGGAGGCACTGGGACCAAGTGGCCTGGCCACTGCCCTCTCTAGCCGTAGCTGCTGGCCTCTGTCCAGTGGGCGTGTCAAGGCAGGCCCAGTCCTATGTTGTTCCCGTGCGGTCCTCCTCTTCCCCTGGACATTCAGGGGCCCTCCTTGCAGACCACGTTTGTAGGGCCCTCCTCTCTGCCCCTGTCCTGGGATGCTGCTGTGCCCAGTCTGGCGGCCCCTGCCTGCCGGGGCCTCTCCTTTCCAGCAGGGCTGACATCCCTGGACCAGCACAGCCGCTGTGCCCTGGACCGAGGGCAGCCACTGTCCCCCTACCGTGCCCCTGGCCGCCTCGCAAGCCCTTGGAGGGGGAAGGAGGATGTCCTGAACCGTTGGGAGTGGGAATCCTGGAACCGCAGCTGCCCTGGTGGGGCGACTCCGGAGCCCTAGGTAACTTCAGGGCGGGGGCCCGTGGGAGCTTTCCCAGAGTCCTAGAGAGCAGTAAGTAGAGACCTCGAAGCTCAGTGCTCCAGCAGGTCCCCCGGAGCCATCAGCGGCCTTAGGATCAGGGCCCCCAGAGCAGTAGAGAGCACTCGGGTGCCTGCTAGGGATGGGGCACAATAGCACGTGGAGGCCCGGAACCTTCGGGGCACTGGGAAAGGGGTGGGAGTCCACGGGGACCCACAGAGCCCTGGGGCAGGGGGCCAGGCTCGAAGTGGAGTCCTGGGGAAGGCCCAGTATCCTCCCAAGCTCTCGAGACTGCATGTGACAGGGGTGTCTCTGAGCCCTAGGGCAGGAGGCTCAAAGGGGGAGCTCTCTAGGGACTGTGCGAGTCCTCAGCAGTCCTCCACCTGGCCCCAGGGGGGTGAATGCAGGTCACCTCGGGGAAGAAATGAATAGAAAGGGGGAGACTGCGTCACATGGGTAGGACCGTTTCCTCCCTCTCCTCTCTTCTCGCATCCAAGAAACCACAGTGGTTGCCAAGCACACCTTGTCGCCCCCTTTCCCGCACCAGATAGAGGCCTACAGAGGGCCATCACGTCCAGAAGCCATGCCCCGTCTCTGTCCTTTCCTTGGGATGTCTCAAGCTCAGCTCCCCTTCGCCTCCCGCTGTGCCTTCACTCTGCCCCAACCACTCCAGAGTGTCACCGCGTCAAGCCCGCCACTCCCCCAGGCCCTATGTTGGGTCCGCTAGGCTTCAGTTGCGTCTCTGCCTGGGTGCCAAGTGCCTGTGGGGTAGCTGCCCTCCCAGGCAGGGTCAGTCCCTCCTCTCAACACACCCGACTGGGGATCAGTGGGTGAGACGAGTTGCATCACTGAGCCCCTCTGGGGTCTTGGTGCACTGGCGGCCTGACATGGGCTCACTGATCTGATCATCAGGCCCCTTCGTCATCGGGAAGGAGGCACCGTCTCGTGTCCGTGCCCACCGCCCACCCCAGAGCAGCCGGGTCTAGGTGGACGGTAAGGGGCAGAGGCAGGGAGCCTGGGGAGTCCTCCCCGAAAGTGGCTGGGCCCTGGGGGGGGAGGGGTGGGGAGCAGGGGTGGGAGTGGCTTGGAGCAAACAAGGGAGGCTGAGCTGTGGGGGTGGTGAGAAAATGAGAAGCCATTCATTTCTTTCATTTTGTCCCCTAAATTCTAAATGCACGTGTTACTTTAAGAAAACACACACACACACACACACACACACACACACACACGCACACACGTGGGAGAAACACTAGCATGCAGGAAAAAGAAATGGTCAGGAGCACAGGGTGGGGGGGGGGGTCCCAGTTCCAGCCCTGACCCAAGTTCATCGTGTACCATGAATAGGGGCCCGCGGGTGCTGTGCCCAGGGAGGTAGGCCTGGCCGAGTCCTACTGCCCAAGCAAGGAGCTGGTCAGAGGTGAGGGACTGATGACAGGGCCCCACCCGTCGGGGACCCGTGCCAGGGACTCTGCTTGCCACCTGAGCGCTCGGAGTGCTTGCCCGGACCACCCCCCACCCCCACCCCTTGCGCCTTCCTCCTCAGCTGGCATGCAGAACCAGGATGCAGGGCCTCACGCAGTCTGCTGCCCTCCGGCTCCTTAGCACTTGCTTTAAAAACTACATGTAAAGGCATCTGGGTGGCTCAGTCAGTTGAACGTCCGATTCCTGATTTCGGCTCAGGTCACGATCCCACAGTCGTGGGATTGAGCCCTGATTCGGTCTCCATGCTGAGCGTGGAGCCTGCTTAACATTCTCTCTCCCTCCCCACCGCCTGCTGCTCCCCGGCTTGTGCTCTCTCTCTCTTAAAAATAAATCAATAAATAAAATAAAAAATACATGTAAACTTTGGGGCACCTGGCTGGCTCAGTCAGCAGAGCATGTGACTCGATCTCGGGGTTGTAAGTTCGAGCCCCACATTGGGTGTACGAAATCTTTAAAAAAAATATATATATATATGTATGTCAACTTTGAAGATTATGAAACACCCCCCAGCCCCGCAGAAAACCTGGAGATAGGCAACAATATAGGCAGGTAAGGGGTTGGATTAGACCCAGAAGCGATGAGGCATTTGAGTACCGTGAGCTCGCATGCCACTAAGCAAGCAGCTTTCCAGGAGAAACCCCAGCAAACAAACATGTCTCCTTTCCTGCCCACGTCCCTGCCCTTGGACACGGAGGCCCGTTGTCAGCTCTCCGAGGTTAAAGCCTCTGTAAGTAGCGTTGTGCCCGTGCCCTCGCCTGCATTCCCAAATGCACTCTCCGTGCCCCGTGGTGGCAGTTACTGTCCTAAGTAGTTACGGCAGCTTTGGGTAAGGAGTCAGGAACCCTACAAGTAAAGTGCAAACACGCCTACGGGTAGCATGCGATCCCTACCCCAACCCCAAAGCAAAAGGGGAGAAGCAACAAAGCCAGATGTCGACCCCGGAGGCCCCTAGCCAGGGGAGCCCGACCCATACCCAGCAGAAGGAGCCCACACGTTAAAAATAAATGGTCTTTTTATTGCGTGTCCACGAAAACAAAGTCAGGGTGGCTTTTGGCTGACCCCCCCAACGAGGTGACAACGGACAGGAGGCATGCAACGACAACAACCATGTTCTCCTCTCCGGGAGAAGAGTCTTGCCCTCCTGGGCCCTAAGGGTCAGAGGCAAGCAGGATCCAGAAGGCTCCAGAGGAAGGCCTGCCCAAGCCCACCGTGCCACGGAGGGCCTGGGCCTGCCACCTACCCCGCAGAACGAGGGGAGCGAGCGGTGCCCGGGGCCAGGCCCGGCGCTCCCAAGCCAGAACACACAGAAAAGCCCCCACCCCCTCCCCCAGCAAACACTACTAAGGCAGTCAGCCAGGACTTCTGAGAACAGGCGGCCACGAAGCCAGAGCCTCAGGGCTCCGTCCAGAAGGGATTGCCGTCCTCAGCCTGCAAGGAGTAGTAAACAAAGAGCAGGAAGGCGGCAAAGACCAGGAACAGGAGCAGCTGGCCCCAGAGGGGGACCTGGCGGTCCTGGCCCAGACCGGCCCCAGGGGCCTGCTTTTCCGGCCGGATAGCTCGACGAGTGAGCCACGAAGTGGGGGAAGATGGAGAGGAGGACATGGGGGAGGCGGAGGAGGAGGTGGGATAATAGGAGAGGCCCAGGGAGCTTCTGGACACGCTGGACACAGGGCGGTAGTGCGCGACGCTCTGGTAGGCGCCGTCCCGGCCATACATGGGGCGCTCCCTGAGGCAGAGAGGGGAGCCGGTGAGCCGGGCGGGGGGCGGGGGGGGGGGCGCCAGGGCCTGGAATCGCACCCAGTGCCTGGTCCTCCCTCCTACTCACCTATCCTTGCTCTCCTCTTCAGAAGAGAAAAGACTGTCCTCACGCACCTGTAGGTGAGAGTCAGGAAAGGGGACCAGCGGGCAGGTCGGCGTGGCCTGTCCTCTCCCTCAGTCCAAACTCTCCCAACCGGCCTATTCTGACCAATGCTTAAAGGCCCCGACCCTGCCCCTCCCGGGACCCTCCTGAGGTCCGAGCCCTGTGTCTGTAGGGCTTTGTTGCTTGCTCCTCGCCTGTCCTGGCTGCCTGCACCTTACTTTCTGCCCCGAGGTTCCGAGAAAGAGCTCAAAGCTAGATCCCAGACCAGTGTGGAAGGCCGGTCCCAAGTGCTCTAGTCTTTTTCTTTTAACGTGTATTCATTTTTGTATTAAAATTTTTTTCTAATGTTTATTTATTTTTAAGAGAGAGAGAGAGCGCGCGCGTGCGCGCGCGCGCGAAAGGGGGAGGGGCAGAGAGAGAGGGAGACACAGAATCCGAAGCAGGCTCCAGGCTCCACGCTGTCAGCACAGAGCCCGACGCGGGGCTCGAACTCACGAACTGCGAGATCATGACCTGAGCCGAAGTTGTGGGCGCTAAACGGACTGAGCCACCCAGGTGCCCCTAATGTTTATTTATTTTTGAAGGAGACAGAGACAGAGCGTGAGATGGGGAGGGGCAGAGAGAGAGGGAGAGGGAGATACAGAATCCCAAGCGGCCTCCGGGCTCCGAGCTGTCAGCAGAGAGCCTGACCAGGAGGCTCAAACCTACAAACCATGACATCGTGACCTGAGCCGAAGTCAGACGCTTAACTGACTGAGCCGCCCAGGTGCCCCACAAGTGCTCTATTCTTAACAGTTCTGACAGCCCCCCAAAGAACGGTCCTGACCAGGAAGGTGTCTGCTGACCACACCTCTCTGGAGGCACGGGGGCCACCATTTGTCCCAGCAGCCCCCCCGTTTTATCCGAAGGCAGCTACGACCCCCTCAGGTAGCACCCAAGTGCTCAACGGCCAGCTCACCTGGTGGTGAAAGGTGTCTGTGTCTGAGAGCGAACTTGGGGGCTGGCGGAACCCCTTCGAGGCGCCCACAGGCTCGGGCTCCCCATAAGTCCTGGTGCTCAAGTAGCTCTCCTCATAGTAGTCATCACCGTAGCCTTGGGAAGGGGTGGGGGACAGGGTAGCAGAGGGGAGAGCAGTGCCCCACACCTCGGCCCAGTGGACCTAATCTGAATCCCATTTGCCAGCCTGTGGCACCGTTTTGCCCCTCTAGGGCTGCCGAGGGTGATGGGGGTCGAGATCCCAGGTTCCCCCCGACACCAGGGTCCCTGAGGGAGTGCCATAAAGGTGGCTGGGTGCCCGGCCCATCCCGGCCTTACCCTTGCTCTGGTAGAGTAAGGCGTCCTCTTTCTTCGGCAGATCGTACATATCCGAGTCCACTGATGCCGAGTCTAAGTCTGAATGGGGGGGGGGGGGGGCCGGGACCATTTGCCCCCGAGGCCCCCCTCCTTTCCCCCGTGCCCCTCCCTCCCGGCCGGCGCCCCTGCTGCACCCTCCCGACCCCGGCCTCCGTGGCGCCCAAGCCCCGTCCCCACGGGAGGCCAGGTGGGGCTCTGGGGCGGGGGCCTCACCCGAGAACCGATAGGAGAAAGACGACGCGGACGAGTTCGGGGGCGAGAGCCTCCGCCTCTGGGTCTCGTACTCGAAGATTTTCTTTTCGTAGAGCTTGCGGGTGGAACCTGGCCAGACACGGGACGCGGGGCGGTCAGGGGCGCGGGCCGGGAGCCCGGGGGCGGCGCGGGGAGGGGGCTCGCTCGCCGCCGCGTACCCACGACAGGCCCGTGCGGGATGTTGTACTGGCGCAGCACGGCGGCCAGCTCAGCGTCCGACAGGACCGCGTAGTCGTCCATGGCGGGCGGCGGGCGGCGGGGACCCGGGGGCGGCCCGGGGCCTAGCGACGCGGGCCGAGCTACGGCTGCCTCGGAGCGCGGCGGGGACAGCGCGAGCGCCTCGGGAGCGGCGGCACTCGCGTCACGGCCGCGTCACGCCCGCGTCACGGCCGCGGGCTCTGCGGACGGCGCGCGCTGTGCGGGGCGGGGCCGGGCCGCGAGCAGCAGCCGGTGCGGATCGGTCGGGCCGTGGGAGCAGGCGGGGCGGGCCTGACGAGCCCTGACGTCACAAACGGGCCGGATAGGCTAGAGGCAGAAGGGGGCGGGGCGTGCGCGGAAGCCCGGACCGCGCACGCCCGACAGGCCGCGGGAACGGGCGGGGCCGCGCGCCCCGGGAAGGGGGCGGGGCCGGCGACTCTAGAGACCCCGCCTGCTGGCGCGTTCGGGAGGGACTCGAGAGGGGAGCTGGGCCTGCGCGCGAGAGGAAAGAGCGTGGGCTCATCGGGACGTGGGAGCGGGGCGGGGTCTGCGGCCGAGGCGTCACCGGCTGGTGTGTCACGGCCAGAAGGGAGGAGGTAGGGGGGTGCCTACGCAAATCGAACCGGTAGAAACCGGCCAGGACAGGAAAGCCGCGCGGGACCGAGGCGCTGGGCGTGGCTCGCGCTCCCCGAGTCACGTGGACTCCGTCCCGTCCCCGCAGCCCCCGCAGCCCCCCGGCCCCCTCCCTACTCGGGACTCCCGCGCCTGGGGTTCCCCGACCGCCCCTGCAGCAGCGGGACGGGACCCGATCCTAAGAGCGAGCCCTTGGAGACCGCGGGTCCCAGGCCCGGCGCTGCTGCCAGAGCTTCACGCCCGTGCCCCCACGCCAGGGAAGCGGCCGCGCCACAACGCCTGTGCCAGGCCCGCCTTCCCGCTCTACGCGGTCCTGGCCCGCGCACCTGCGCCCGCCGTCCCGCCGGTCCCCACCGCCTCCCTCCTTCCCCACTCCACTCGGGAGGAAATGGGGCACTGGGCCAGGAGGCCGCCGGCACTCCAGGAGCAAGCAGCCTTGCAAGGGACTGGGCGTGCCAATGGGCACTGGCAGAGGGCCGAGTGAGGCGCGCAGACGGCGAGTGTACGCCTGACCCACCATGCCATCCACCTGGGGCGCTGGGGGTTTGCTCTCCTCTTGCAATGCCTGCCCACCCCCACCCCCCCGCCCCGGTAGCCCCAGGAGGCAGCCTGGTGGTGGGGGGGGGGCGTCGGGGCGCCTTCCAGACCCAGAGGGCCTGCTCACGAGTTCCAATAAGGGTTGGCAGGCTCTGAGTACTTGGGTCTGGGTGGGCCTCGGCCCCGTTGCAGCACAGGGGCAGGTGCAAAGACAGGGATCCGGGGTCCTGATGTGGGCGAACCATGGAGGGCTTCAAGGCCTGCGGAAGAGCGTGGACTGCTATTAGGAAATGGTGGGGGCCTTGGTCAATAAAGAGCTGTCCTTGGGGAGATTGCCAAGGCGTGATTATAACAATCATATCGTGAATGAAGCCAAGCTCATGGAGTGTCGGTCCAACTGATGTACTCCTCCCTGGGTAGGGCCAGAGCTGGGAGCATAGGGAGAGGAGGTATTGTGTCTGATGTCAGATGACAGCTGGCGACCAGGAGACGAGGGGAGGGCTCTGGTCAAACCCAGGCTGCTAGGTCCAGCTGGTGAGGGTCACAGACTGGTTCTCTGTGAGTCATGGGGTGGAGAAGAGGTAGCCACACACGGAGTGGTGAGGAGATGTGGTCCTGATGTGAGCACACGCAAAGACCCCCAGAAGAGTTGCAGCTGGCTGGGTTTTAGAGTATATGCAAAGCCTGTTCTGTCTCTCGAAATCGGAGGCGGAGGTGTGTGGCTGCCGAGATAAATGCATGGCAGCAGCAAGGGGACAGCCGGGGCAGGGCGGGGGCTTGCTGTTCATCTTTCAGAGCAGGGAAACACATGGCATTCGGGCTCGGGGCGCTCAGAGGCTGCCTCATGGAATTGTGAGTTTTGGCAAGATCTGATTCCCGAGCACCTCTCCAAGCCTTCTTCTGCAGTGCTGGCCCCTGTCCCAGAGGCCCGGTCCTCCTCCACGCCACCCCTCCCCGTAGGGATCCAAGCTGTTTCCTTATGAGGTCAAGGAATTCTAGGTTTGCCTTCTCCCCAAGGAACACCCCTTCCCCCGGCACCTGCCTCGGCACTCTGCCTTTTATGTCCCACCCATTGCCCCGCTATGGGGTCCCACCACGGATGGCACCAGGAGGCTGAACCGTGACGGTCCCCTGCGCCCACCCCGCGGGCACCTGTAGCCCCGATCCAGCCCCACTGCCGTGCAGGTCTATTCTAGACACCAGAAACCAGGAAAGCCCTTGACCATTGGAGCTGAGAGGCCCTCTGCACCACCCCCATCACACAGAGGAGGAATTGGAGGCCTAGACACGGAGGCGACTATGCGCAGGGATCGCCAGTGCAGCAATTCCAACATGGACGTCCCCACAGCTAGTATTTAGTTCTCGGGACAGTGACCTGGACGGTCTGGGGTTCTGAGTCATCACAGGGGCTGTTGGGGGAAATCTTGGGCCTCCAGCAGAGTCTTTCCGGGAAGGGTGTGCAGAGGTAAAGAAGAGGAGGAATTTCTCTGGAACTTCAGCCAGACGATTGTTGACTGAGCTCTTTAATGTTTTAAGATCAGAATCTTCTTGATACTTTAGTTTGATATAAAACTTAACTTTTCAAGGATGTTAAGGATACTTTGGATTTACCTAGTGGTATTCAAATACTTTGAAACATTGCTCAGATAGGAACAAAAGTCGTAAGGGCAGGACTACTGTGAAAATAAGTACGTGAAAGATCGTCACAACCGATATCAAACCTTCGCCAGAGAACAGCGGGCGCCGTACAAACATTCGCTTCCCCCCAGCCTGTCTGGGTTGTGTACGGAGGAGGAGGGAGGCAGCAGTGTAAAAAGAGGATTCAAATGGAGGTGGGGGTCCCAAGATCCGGCCACGTGGCCGTAGCCTCCGTGGTGAGCTCCACCATTACAATGTCTGTTTCCATCCCTGAAGGACAGTCTTGGCCATAAGCGCCGGCACAGCCACCTCACAGGCCTGAATTCATGGTGGCCATCCACGCTCATCTATCAAGTGACAAAAATCCACTGGTCTCCCCAGCAGTGTGTGTGTGTGGAGGCGGGGGGGTTCCCACAAGAGGGAGCAGCAGGAGACCCTGGCCCTGCTGGGAGATCCCACTCTGGGTCAGGGTGGAAGGTCATTGCCAGTGGAGCCAGCAAAGGCAGCAATGAATGCAGGGAGGCCAGGAGGACGATCGGCGCCTTGCTGTTAGTGTTAAACTGCAGATGGACGGCCAAATTCATTTAGCGGGTATGACCTACTTTTTTCCCCGTCCCTCCTTTTCTTCTTTTCTTTTTCTCTCTTTTTAAATGTTTACTTATTTATTTATTGGGAGAGGGAGAGGGAGAGGGAGAGGGAGAGGGAGATAGATAGAGAGAGAGAGAGAGAGAGAGAGAGAGAGAGAGAGTCCCAAGCAGGCTCCACGCTGTCAGCACAGAGCCCAATGTGGGGCTCAAACTCATGAACAGTGAGGTCATGAACTGAGTCAAAATCAAGAGCCAGATGCCTAACCGACTGAGCCACCCAGGCGCCCCTCTCTTTTTCTTTTAATGAGGTAGCATAGAATAAAAAAATATCAGAGTGCTTTGCAGGTAGTAAGGAGAAGTCTCATTTTGTGAAACGTTTCCTTCAGTTACTTGGGTCAATCTGTGTGCGTGTGCACGGGCAAGCACATAATACTGGCTCAGGATGTAAAATGTAGTTCTTATTGGGCTTTGTGGGCAAAATGTTAAAACGACACTGCTTTACGTGGCCTTCCCCAAGGAAATGACATTTGAGCCGAATCTGAAGCTGCCAGGCTGTAGGCATGTAGAAGAGGAACAGGAGCCCCGATACTTGGCTCTTCGGCTGCACCGCCCTGGGCCCTCGCAGACTTCGGGACCGCACCTAATCGTGCTCCCGAGAATCGGTGTCTTTCTGCCGCTGGCTCCCAGGCCAGGCCTGGCACCCAGCAGGGGCCAAATCGGTGGCAGCGGGATGCTCGCTCGGCACGGGGCTCGGGGCTCTGACCCACTGTGGCCTTGCCGGTGGTAGGAGCTCAGCGAACACCTGCAGCGGACTGTTGTCCGCCCCCCCACCCCCCACCCTAGGGGGCAGAAGCCAACTTGCCCGGCCAGCCCAGGCTTGGGGCAAATGCAGGGGGCCGTGACTGTGGGCGGCTCCCTGGAGGGAGGGGCCTTTCCCGCTGAGCTGAGATGTGGGCCCCGTAGACCCCGCGGGATCTTGAGGCAGGCACCCCCACCCCCAGGCGGACCTCGCCGGGCGGTGAGCTCATCGGGGGTGGGGGGGTAGCGGAGTCGCCAGGCGGCCCCGGCGCTCGAGCTCGCGGCGCGCCCCCGCCCCCCCCACCCCCCCCTCCCCCCCCGGCTCCTGGGCGATTTTACCAATTAAGGCTTTCTCGCCGGGCCGGGCGCGGGGCGGGCGCGGGGCGGGCGCGGGGCGGGCGCGGGGCGGGCGCGGGGCGGGGGTGCGGCCAACAAGAAGGCGGGCAGCGGTGGCCCATTCGCGTGGAGGCGCGCGGCGCGCAGCGGACGCCAGCGGAACCCCGAGGCTCCTGGCGCGGGCGCGAAGGCGACCCCGGCGCCACCCCCGCCGTCGCGGGCCGCCCGCGGCGACAGCAGGTGAGGCCTCCGCGCGAGACGGTCACCGCGCAGCTCGCGGACCGGGAACGGGGGTGGCGAAGGAGGGCGGAGAGGCGCCGAGAACGCGGGCGCCGGCGCGCATCGCGCCGGAGCCGGGCGCAGCTGGGAGTGAACCTGGGAATGCGGTGCCCAGGAGCTGCCCTCCCTAGTTTACCCGAGAATGCGTGCTGGTGCCCAGGAGTGTGGGCGCCCTGGGCCATAGAGGTCCCTCAGAGGGACGGCGTCTGAGTGTTTGGCTGGACACGGGCTAAGCGGGTGCCCATGAGCTAACCACCGCATTGCTGGGAAAGAAGGGCTCCCGAGAGCAGGAGATTGTATGGGCTGAGACGGAGTGGTCACCTAGAAGGACGCTTCGCAGCCAGTATGACCCCCGGGGAGGGTAATAGTGGGGTCGTCGCTGGCACCAGTCCTCAGGGCACCAGCTGCCTCGGGCACGGGGGAGCTGGTTCCGGGGCAGCTACGCTCCGTGGGGGCTGGGGCAGGGGTGTGGCCAGGCACAGGCGGCAGGGGCTCCTCCTACGGGCCGGATTCCCCGGCTGGGCCCTATCCCAGGTTGGCTCTGAGCTGGATGTTCAGCGCCAGTCAGGATGTGAGCAGCAGCATCCCCAGATTCCTGCGCCAGCTGGGTCTGGGAAAAGTAGGTGAAGTCCCCTGGCAGGTCCACCTGCACGTGCTCCAGGCCAGCGGTCAAGGTGGGAGCTCAGGAAGTGAGCGTCCACACCTGCCGCACCTGGACTTGCCTTTCCAGCCCAGGTCTCTTCTCACCGGGCCACCCGGCAGCTTTCCGCCCCAGCCGAAGCGCCCATGTGGGAGGGCCTGGCCTGGGGTCTGAGGGCCGGGGGTGGGGTGGGGGCGGGGTGTGTCTAACGTCCAAGAATCTACTCCAAATAAGGGAAAATATGAAAGAGCTGGATTTTGGCTTCCGAGGGCTGCCCGATCCGGGGGCTTGGAGATGGGGCGCCATCTGGTGGCGATACTGTGTTTCCTGAGGACGAGAACCCTCTACACCCACCTCCCTGGTCTCCCCCAAACCGGGAAAGCTTAGGGCTGGAAGCCTGGATGCCCAGCTTCTGTTCCCCTTTCTGCTGGGGCTGACTGCCGCTCAGTTGTGCTGACTTAGTTTGCCGGGTCTCTGAAGATTACAGAATGGACACAGATGACCCAGTGGGATGGCACTTGGTGGAGAGAAAATCCAGTGATTTCCCGTCATCCTGTCCTTGGGAACTTGCTTTTCCAGTGGGGCATGGGGACAGACCAGGTCACATCTCACATCGTCCTGACGGGGCCTGGTAGGGAGGGGTCCATATGGGTTCCCTCTTTACAGCTGTCACTGCCACTCCCAGCCCAGGTCCCAGACACCATGTCGTGGAGTTTTGTGCAAGCGTGTTTGAAAGTGGTCGGGAGAGGGAGGAGCGCAATAGGGTGACAGGCAGCCCCACAGCGAGCGTGCCAGAGGGCGGGGGACGTGCTGCCTGGGACTGCAGCCCTACCGCGGGCAACACAGACCCCCGGGGCTACTTCAGTCAACCATATTTGGGCACGACCTGCTGGCTGACCCAGGGCCTCCTCCTGCACTGGTCTTTAGGAGGTTAACTTAAACCCTGCTAGTGTGCAGTTCAGTCTCACAAGCACGCAGGAGGAAGAGGCATGGCTTTCTTGAGAGAAGACGTAAGGAAGGGAACAGGTTGCAGAGGGGAGGCGCACAGGCCTGGGAGGAGTCCTGGTAGGCTGGCTTCTCTAGACTGAAGAGGGTGGCAGCGAGGGTCCCCAGAAGACCTCTTGCCTCTGTTCCTTTGGTGGTCTCTGTCTCCCCACGGCAGCCTTCCCACTGTCTCCAGACCGATCGACCAGAAAATTGATCTTGACTGAATAGCTTCCCATTGCCCTTGCAGCCCTCCATGCTTCGCCCACATTAGGACCCTGGATCCCTGTCTTTGCCCCCCCCCCCCCCCGCCCCTGTGCTGCAACGGGGCCGAGGCCCACCCAGACCCAAGTACTCAGAGCCTGCCAACCCTTATTGGAACTCGTGAGCAGGCCCTCTGGGTCTGGAAGGCGCCCCGACGCCCCCCCCCCACCACCAGGCTGCCTCCTGGGGCTACCGGGGCGGGGGGGTGGGGGTGGGCAGGCATTGCAAGAGGAGAGCAAACCCCCAGCGCCCCAGGTGGATGGCATGGTGGGTCAGGCGTACACTCGCCGTCTGCGCGCCTCACTCGGCCCTCTGCCAGTGCCCATTGGCACGCCCAGTCCCTTGCAAGGCTGCTTGCTCCTGGAGTGCCGGCGGCCTCCTGGCCCAGTGCCCCATTTCCTCCCGAGTGGAGTGGGGAGGGAGGGAGGCGGTGGGGACCGGCGGGACGGCGGGCGCAGGTGCGCGGGCCAGGACCGCGTAGAGCGGGAAGGCGGGCCTGGCACAGGCGTTGTGGCGCGGCCGCTTCCCTGGCGTGGGGGCACGGGCGTGAAGCTCTGGCAGCAGCGCCGGGCCTGGGACCCGCGGTCTCCAAGGGCTCGCTCTTAGGATCGGGTCCCGTCCCGCTGCTGCAGGGGCGGTCGGGGAACCCCAGGCGCGGGAGTCCCGAGTAGGGAGGGGGCCGGGGGGCTGCGGGGGCTGCGGGGACGGGACGGAGTCCAGGTGACTCGGGGAGAAGGAGCCACCCCACCTCACCTCACCCAACACCCACCCCCACCCCCGCCCCCCCCCGCAGGGGACTTGGGGAAAGAAAGTCCCTTGTATGGCGTGCCCGCTGGCGGCCAAGTGGTACGGCGCCAGACGCTGTTCACTCGTTCCTTGCTGCAGCGTTTCCTGCAGCGCTGGTGCGAGGCCATGAGGCGAGGGCGCGTCCTTGCCCCCTTCGGGGCCCAAAGACCCTCCCCGGAGCCTCGGTGTCGGGTCGTCCGAACTGACGGGACTGGGGGCTGAAGGGGGCATTCCGACGGGCGGGGCGGGGCGGGGAGGGTGCGGCCCGAAGCCCCACCCCGGGGCCCCGCCCCGCTGTGGCTCCTCCCCTACGGAACCCGCCCTCCTCCCGCATTTAAAGGGCTCGCTCTCTCCGCAGCACAATCTCCGCTGTCCGCCTCGCCCTGCGTGTGCCGAGGTGCCTGCGACTTTAATTAAAGGGCCGTCCCCTCGCCTAGGCTGCAGCACCGCCCCTCGGCTCCTCGCGCCTCAAAATGAGTAGCTCCCACTCCCGGGCGGGCCAGAGCGCGGCAGGCGCGGCTCCGGGCGGCGGTACCGACACGCGGGACGCCGAGATGCCAGCCACCGAGAAGGACCTGGCGGAGGACGCGCCGTGGAAGAAGATCCAGCAGAACACGTTCACGCGCTGGTGCAACGAGCACCTCAAGTGCGTGAGCAAGCGCATCGCCAACCTGCAGACGGACCTGAGCGATGGGCTGCGGCTCATCGCACTGCTGGAGGTGCTCAGCCAGAAGAAGATGCACCGCAAGCACAACCAGAGGCCCACCTTCCGCCAGATGCAGCTGGAGAACGTGTCGGTGGCGCTCGAGTTCCTGGACCGCGAGAGCATCAAGCTCGTGTCCATCGGTGAGGGCGCGGGTCGCCCCTGTGGCACCGGGAGGTCGAGGGCGGGGGCTCCACGCGTCCTCCCCTCTCTCCCAGGCCAACCCCTCTCAGCCACCCCCGCCAAGCCGCGGCGCTGCCCCCCGGCCGCCGGGCTCCAGCGCGCAGGCCTCGAGAACAAAGGCGCGCTGGCAGGCCGGCCAGGCATGCAGACCGCTACGCGCCCCCGCCCGCCGCACCCCGGCTGGCCCGCGCCCAGGCTGAGCTCACATCCTCCGCAGGCCGCGCCCCCGCCACCGAGCCCGCGGTGGGAGAGGGCCTGCGGAAGGCGGGCACTGGCCAGGCTCTGGCTCTGCGCCCAGTGCCCCATCCCTGAGGAGGGGGAGTCTCGGGCTCTCCACCACCTCCCCTTCGGCAGTTTGGGAAGGGCCCTCTGGCCTCCCGCGCCCCTGTAGTTCCTAAACAGGGTCTTGGAGCTCGTGGGTCCCATTGTCTAGGGCTCTTGGCTCCTTTTGGCCTTGGGAGATGGGTCCTTCTATTGGAGATGGTTCCAACCCCCAGTTTAGATCTCCCCTCGGGGAACTCGGGGCCACAGAGGATGATAGCTAGCCAGAGGGCGCGTGAGATGAGTCGGCTGGCGAAGGGAGCTGGTTTGTAGTCTACTTCAACTCCACGTTACCGTTGAGCTTGGGCCAAACTCTTGCTTCCATGTAGGACTTGCTTTTCTGCATCTAGAATGCAGGAGTTGGCTGGGAGGTACTCCAGCGTGCCCTGGGCTCACCGCCAACCTAGTGTCCGTGTCACTGGACGGGTGAGGCTGGTGAGGCTGGCATTGACCGGACCTACTGTGGCATCCCAGGTTCTTTTCAAGATGGGGGCTGCTCAGAGACAGGCACCGGAACTGGTGGGACACTGGGGGGGGGGGGGCAGCGTGTTGCCGAGAGAGAAGGAAAGCTTTCTTTTCTTTACAGTTCTTCTAGTTGTCCCTACGGCATGGTCCTTGCTGAGCCTCAGTCTGAGTGACGGAGACTCAGATGCCCCCAACCACTCCGAGGGCAGGTCTCCAGGGCCCCACCTCTTTCTTTGGAATGCCAGTCGGGGATGAGGCCCACCCCTCAGTCCCAGCCTCAGTCTAGCCAAGCTGAGTCATCTCTGAGCCTTGGGTGGGGGGGCAACCGGATGTGGGGAGGCAGGCCACACCCCAGCTGTCTGGGGGGGGTCTCCTCCTCCCTCCTCCCTTCTTCTCCTCCTCTTGTGAGCTGGCTGGAGCAGGCCTAGTTCCCAGAGCTTTGCCATATAAGGCAAAAAAATGTTGGAAAGCAGCAGTGATTAGGGGAGGGAGGGGGCAGGCTAGCCCCAGGGCTGGGGAAAGGGGGTGGGATGGGGCGGGGCCATCCAATCGGGCTGTCTCCCAACCCCGGGCCCTGGTTCTTCCCTCCCTCTTTTGTGAGGGGGATGGAGGAGGGCTTAGGCCAGCCTCCTACTGATGATCGAGGGGAGGGCCCAGCCCAACGACTGAGGCTGATGAGCTTGGCCTGATGTGTCCTCTCCTAAGTCACAGCAGGACTCGAGGTGGGGGCTTGCTGGGAAGCCCTGGCTAGGCCTGTGCCTTTGGTCTTCTCTGAACCTTCCATTCACCCGCAGCCCGAGGCCCCTCCTCCACCACGTCCCCTTGCTGTCTGGGCACAGAACAAGGCAGGGGTACAGAACTAGGACGCCTCAGTCTGGGAGCAGAGAGGCTGCTTCGCTGAGTGGCTTGGCCGGTCCTCGAGGCTGCCTGCCACTGATGGCCCTTTTGGTGGCGTCCATCTCCTTCTTCCCACCCTCCAGTTGACTCATCACACAAGTATTTTCTCCTGATTTTGATGGGGGTGCAGGACTCCGGTGGCTCCCGGAGCCCTCCCCTTTTCAGGGCCCCACCCCTGAGGAAGCTGAGACCCAGAAGTGCCTTGGGTGGGGCCCAGAGCCTGGAGGGGTTGCTGGGGTGACGGGGTGCCGGGTGCCCGCCCTAACCGCTTCCCCTGTGGTGAGTTTGGCAGCCACCCCCCTGAGGCCCAGGGCCCCGTTAGGTGGTGAAGAGGGCAGGCGGCCGCCGGCGAGCTCTGCTGAGGCAGCAGGAGTCAGGGACCCCACCCATGCTCCCAAGCGGGGCCCTGGCTGCCCCACCCAGGCTGGCTAGCTCTGCCCTTCTCCTCGGACTGGGTGAAGGGGCTCCCTGGCATGTGTCCTGGCCATCATCCTGGGTGGCAGGCCAGCTGCTGGCTCTCAGTGAGTCAGGGCCATGCAACCCAAGCATTGGCTCTTGTGTCCTCCGCACTCCCCACCCCGGGCCTGCTCCCAGTTTGGGTCTGTGGGGGGGGGGGGGTGGGAGGCGCTGAGGAAGTGGGGGTAGGGCTCACATCCTCCACACAAAGGGTCCTTGCCCAACGCCTCCACTTCCCCTGTCCTGCGTGGCCCTCGGCCCACCCAGTCATCCTGAGGCAATGGTTTTCTTTCTCAACTGTCCCGCCGGCCAGCTTTCCTCTTCCTCAGCCGCAGCCCCAGTCCGCAGCCAGTGCCAGGGTCAGCTCAGGGGCTCTCTCGCATCTAGGCCCGCCGGGGCCAGGCTGCTCCCCCTGCCCGATTCCTTGGGGACCCTGGAGGCAGGCAGCTGCAAAGCACCTTCAGGAGAAGGGCTCTTCCAGAGCCGCCACCCCCCCCACCCCCCCACCCCGGGCCCTGTCTGCAGACTGGGTCCATCGTCGGGGCTGCCTCTGGGCCCCCAGCAACACCCTTCATTGCACCGTATCGGCACCACGTGTCAGCGGGTGTCACCCCGTCCGTCCCCAGAGGTCTCTCTCGTCTCCTTCACCCCGCACAGGGACCCTGGGCAGAGGGCACGACCCACACCCCACGCCCTCGGGAGGGCTCTCCCGTCCCCCTGCTCCCCCCGCGCCACCTGTGAGCGCCCGGTGCCCTGCGGGCGCGTGCTCGGGGACGCTCGAGCTCGGCCGCCTACGCGCTCAGTGCGGCCACTCGCTTTCCTCACAGACAGCAAGGCCATCGTGGATGGGAACCTGAAGCTGATCCTAGGCCTCATCTGGACCCTGATCCTGCACTACTCCATCTCTATGCCCATGTGGGATGAGGAGGAGGACGAGGAAGCCAAGAAGCAGACCCCCAAGCAGCGGCTCCTGGGCTGGATTCAGAACAAGCTGCCACAGCTGCCCATCACCAACTTTAGCCGGGACTGGCAGAGCGGCAGGGCCCTGGGCGCCCTCGTCGACAGCTGTGCCCCAGGTGAGGGGCGAGGGGGTGCGGGGCAGGGGGCTGAGGTGACGGGCAGCGCTCTCGTCGGGGGGCCCGCGGGTCCCTCCCCTCTCCTCCCAGCCTTCCTTGCGCCGCAGGCCTGTGTCCTGACTGGGACTCCTGGGACGCCAGCAAGCCCGTGAACAACGCGAGGGAGGCCATGCAGCAGGCCGATGACTGGCTGGGCATTCCTCAGGTACGCCCCCGCCCGGCCGCGTGCAGGCCGTCCAGGGGGTGCGGTCCCAGCGGGCAGCCCGGCTGTGTCGCGTCCCGGGAGCCTGAGGCTTGGAGGTCACGTGGTTTCTGTCTTCCGTCTGTGCTAGGTGATCACGCCCGAGGAGATCGTGGATCCCAATGTAGACGAGCACTCCGTCATGACCTACCTGTCCCAGTTCCCCAAGGCCAAGCTGAAGCCAGGGGCTCCGCTGCGGCCCAAACTAAACCCAAAGAAAGCCCGCGCCTACGGGCCAGGTGAGGAGGGGGGGGGGGGCAGGGATGCTCTGAGTGCTTACCTCGTTCCCCGCGGGACCTGGAGGTCTTGGGAACTCTTTGCTTACGTGGCGGCTAGGTTCTCAAGCGCCCCCTCAGAATCCAAGAAGTGGGCCAGGGCTGCTCAGGACTGGCCACTTGGCTAGAAGTCCCCGAGTCACCAGCGCAAGGTGGAGCACGTTCAGGAGGGAGGACCCAGCCGTTCTCCTGTAAACAGAGATAAGCCAGCCAGGGCGAAACACGGGAACTAGGGCCCAGGTCGACCGAGTGAGGGTACTAGGAAACAGACCCGGGCCCGGCCCACAGCAAGAATGCAGCGGGGGCACGAGGGCAGGCTGTGTGCTGGGCCAGGATTCGCACGGAATCGATTCACCCAGTTCGGAGCCCGCCTGACGGGGAGAGGGGGGAATGGCAGGGGAGGGATGCAGGGGCGAGGCGGCGGCCCTGACGGCCGGCTCCCGACTCCCTGACCCTGCCTGGCAGGCATCGAGCCCACGGGCAACATGGTGAAGAAGCGGGCAGAATTCACGGTGGAGACCAGAAGCGCCGGCCAGGGAGAGGTGCTGGTGTATGTGGAGGACCCGGCCGGCCACCAGGAGGAGGTAGGGGTCCCGGCGGACCGCGGTGGGCTCGGCGGTGCCCCCGTTCCGAGCACGGCTCACGCGCTCCTTCCCGCTACAGGCAAAGGTGACGGCCAATAATGACAAGAACCGTACCTTCTCTGTCTGGTACGTCCCCGAGGTGACCGGGACTCACAAGGTGAGCCCTCAGCCCCAGGGGAGGCGGGGGGGGGGGTGGGGGGGTGGAGGCGGTGGCCGGCAGGCCCAGAGCTCGCCCCTCACGGTCTGCCCCTCCTGGGGACAGGTCACCGTGCTCTTTGCCGGCCAGCACATCGCCAAGAGTCCCTTCGAGGTGTATGTGGACAAGTCCCAGGGTGATGCCAGCAAAGTGACTGCCCAGGGCCCCGGCCTGGAGCCCAGTGGCAACATTGCCAACAAGACCACCTACTTTGAGATCTTCACGGCAGGTGAGGGGGTTTTGCTGAGGCTGGCAGTTTCTGAGGCGGGAGCTGCCGGGGTCCTGGAACGGCCCGGGCCTGAGCCGGTGCCTCGTGGCAGGAGCTGGCACGGGTGAGGTGGACGTTGTGATCCAGGACCCCACGGGACAGAAGGGCGCCGTGGAGCCCCAGCTGGAGGCCCGGGGCGACAGCACATACCGCTGCAGCTACCAGCCCACCATGGAGGGCGTCCACACGGTGCACATCACTTTTGCCGGCGTGCCGATCCCTCGCAGCCCCTACACTGTCACTGTTGGCCAAGGTAGGCCGGTCCCAGCCGCCCCCCCCACCCCCCCCCCCCCGAGCGGGGCTGCTGTAGACTGGGCCTTCCTCAGGAGGCGGTAGCTAGGGCGAGTCTCCGTGCGGCCCCGGCCCTGGCCCCCTGGGTCTCTATGCTTCCACTGTCCGGGCTCTCTGTCATCCCCTACTGGGGCCCTTCCTCCTCCTTCTCCGGCTCTCTCTCCACGCTTTCACCTTCAGAAGAGCTCGCTCCAGCTGTTTAGAAACCTGCTGCTCTCTGCTCTGCCCACAGGGTCAACGGTACTTGGATCTGTCTTCCTCTGGGAGGGGGTGGGCTGGGTGGGGGGGCGGGGTGCTGGTGTTGAGGAGCTGGGAGGAGGCCTGGCCTGCAGGTCCTGGGGTCACGGTCCCTTGCAGTTCCTTCTTGCATGTCCCTCGCCATCCCGTGGGACCAAGTTCTGAGGGACCCCCAGCCCTGTGCGGGGGGCGGGGGGGGGGCGGGGTCGCCCACAGCCCGCTCCCAGTGGCTTAGCCGGCCCTGTACCCACAGCCTGTAACCCGGGTGCCTGCCGCGCCGTCGGCCGGGGCCTGCAGCCCAAGGGCGTGCGGGTGAAAGAGACTGCGGACTTCAAGGTGTACACGAAGGGCGCGGGCAGTGGGGAGCTGAAGGTCACCGTGAAGGGTCCCAGTAAGTTGGGCCACGGCTGGGATGGGCAGCAGCAGACCCCGGGGCTGCTGCTGGCCAGGCCTGAGGCCCTCCCTTGTCTTGGGCAGAGGGCGAGGAGCGTGTGAAGCAGAAGGACCTGGGGGACGGCGTTTATGGCTTCGAGTATTACCCCATGGTCCCCGGCACCTACACTGTCACCATCACGTGGGGCGGCCAGAACATTGGGCGCAGGTGAGGCCCCGGGCAGAGCCCTCAGAGCCCGGGCAGCGCGCTTTTCTCCCTGCTGGGCCCTCAGCGCTGCCCTGCGTGGCTCTCTTTTCACAGTCCCTTCGAGGTGAAGGTGGGCACGGAGTGTGGCAATCAGAAGGTGCGGGCCTGGGGCCCTGGGCTGGAAGGGGGTGTCGTCGGCAAGTCAGCAGACTTTGTGGTGGAGGCCATCGGGGATGACGTCGGCACCTTGGGTAGGTTGGAGGCTGTGATGTGGACACCTCGGGGCGGAGGGCGGTGAGGCCACCCGACCGGGTTCCAGGGTGCTGATGGGACCGGCGGCTGTCCTCAGGCTTCTCGGTGGAGGGCCCATCGCAGGCCAAGATTGAATGCGACGACAAGGGCGACGGCTCCTGTGATGTGCGCTACTGGCCCCAGGAGGCTGGCGAGTATGCAGTGCACGTGCTGTGCAACAGTGAGGACATCCGCCTCAGCCCCTTCATGGCCGACATCCGTGAGGCGCCCCAGGACTTCCACCCAGATAGGGTGAGGGGCACGCGCTGCTGGCCTGGGTCTCGGCCCCCTTCTGCCTCTGCTTGGGGCCTTGGGAGGCGTGGCCGGGCTGGTATCCCCAGGGGTGTGTTCCTGCCACTCTGGGTCCTTGGTGGCCTGAGACCCGGGTGGCCTCTCATCAGGTGAAGGCGCGCGGGCCTGGGTTGGAGAAGACTGGTGTGGCCATCAATAAGCCGGCCGAGTTCACGGTGGATGCCAAGCATGGCGGGAAGGCCCCTCTCCGGATCCAAGTCCAGGTGGGGTGCCCACCCGTGGTGGGGGTGGGGTGGGGTGGGGTGGGGTGGGGTGGCCAGGTGCCCGGGCTGATCGGCAGGCTGCTTGTCCCTGCCCGCTTTCCAGGACAACGAGGGATGCCCCGTGGAGGCGTCGGTCAAGGACAACGGCAACGGCACTTACAGCTGCTCCTATGTGCCCAGGAAGCCTGTGAAGCACACGGCCGTGGTGTCCTGGGGAGGCGTGAACGTCCCCAACAGCCCCTTCCGGGTGAGCCGGCCTTCCCGGGGCCTCCAGTGGGCCTGCAGCCCGTCTCCCCGGGGCACCTGCTTCCCTTCTGTCCTCCACCTGTGTCAGATGACAGCCACGCAGTTCCCCCGTCTCAAGTGTGCAGCTCGGTGGTTTTGAGTACCTCCAGAGTTAGGCAGCTGCGGTTACGATCAAAGCGGAGTGCATCTTCATCATCCCCAGAAGAAACCCCTCTACCCTCCAACTCCCCCTCCCCCAGCCCTAAACAACCACCCATCTTCCTGGCCGTGTGGGTTTGCCCGTCCTAGACGTTTGCTATAGATGCACCATCCGCTATGGGGCCTCGTGTTCCTCGCCGCTTTCACTCAGCATCACGCTCTCGTTACGGTTCACCCACGTCCTCGCGTGAATCAGCACCTGCCGCCCTTTTAGGGCCGAATAACGTGCCAGTGTGTGGACAGACCACACGTTACCTATCTCTTTGTTGGTGGACATTTGGGGGTTCTGTGCCTTTTGGCTGTTGCGAATAGTGCCACCGTGAACATTCGAGGACGAGTGTTCATGGGGACGAGTCGTCTCCTTCCTCCCGATACACGGACACCTAAAGGTGGCATCGCGGCATCAGATAGTCACTTCGTGCTCACATTTCGTGTGCTTGTCGGCAGTGAGTGAAAAAGCTCGGCCTCTCCCCCAGGTCGGTCATGCCATTGCACTTGCCCCCTGTGCCTTGCAGGTGAACGTGGGAGCTGGTAGCCACCCAAACAAGGTCAAGGTGTATGGCCCCGGAGTAGCCAAGACCGGGCTCAAGGCTCATGAGCCAACGTACTTCACTGTGGATTGCACAGAGGCCGGCCAGGGTAAGGCCCCGCCCCAAGCGGGTGGGCACGGGGGTGAGGTGTCCCTACGCGATCCCAGCCTCTGCTCCCACCACCACCGCAGGTGATGTCAGCATCGGCATCAAGTGTGCTCCTGGCGTGGTGGGCCCCACTGAGGCCGACATTGACTTCGACATCATCCGTAATGACAATGACACCTTCACGGTGAAGTATACACCCCGCGGGGCCGGTAGCTATACCATCATGGTCCTCTTTGCCGACCAGGTGGGTGCTGCTCCTGCCAGCCCCTAACACTGCTTGCTGGGTGTTGGGGTGCTGCTCTCCTCTGAGCCTGTCTCCTCCCGCCCCCTGCAGGCCACACCCACCAGCCCCATCCGGGTCAAGGTGGAGCCCTCCCACGATGCCAGCAAGGTGAAGGCTGAGGGCCCTGGCCTCAGTCGCACTGGTGAGAATGAGCAGCACCCCGTGGGGAAGTCGGGGGCCCACAGGGAGGCTTGGGGCAAGGGGCCCCTACATGGCTGCCGCGTTTCCTCAGGTGTTGAGCTTGGCAAACCCACCCACTTCACGGTCAATGCCAAAGCTGCTGGCAAAGGCAAGCTGGACGTCCAGTTCTCAGGACTGGCCAAGGGGGATGCGGCGCGTGATGTGGACATCATTGACCACCATGACAACACCTACACGGTCAAGTACACTCCCGTGCAGCAGGTAGCTGCCTTGACTTCCCAACAGCCGCGTTCCTCAACTAGCCACACCGAGCCCGTGGGCCTCCTCGTCAGTGGGCTAGCTGGGCTGCTTCCGAGCGCTTCCTACACACTCCTGATTCCTACCCGGGAGAGAGCCAGCGTGGAAGGCTGGGGGCGGGGGAGCGGAGCCAGCGTTTCTCTCACGCTCCCTCCGTGCCCAAGTGGGGAAGGCACGGGCCGGGGTGACCAAGGTCCTCACTCCTTACCCTGCCTCTCTGCACCGTTTCCAGGGTCCGGTCGGCATCAATGTCACTTACGGAGGGGATCCCATCCCCAAGAGCCCCTTCTCGGTGGGAGTGTCTCCAAGCCTAGACCTCAGCAAGGTCAAGGTGTCTGGCCTGGGAGAGAGTAAGTAGTTGGGGCTCTGTCACAATCAGTGAGGGTGCCCGGGGGCACGTGGGCTGGATGCCACAGTTTTCTCCCTCCTTTGGTCGTCTCAACAGAGGTGGACGTTGGCAAAGATCAGGAATTCACAGTCAAATCGAAGGGCGCTGGTGGCCAAGGCAAAGTGGCATCCAAGATCACGGGCCCCTCGGGCGCCGTAGTGCCCTGCAAGGTGGAGCCAGGCCTGGGGGCTGACAACAGCGTGGTGCGCTTTGTGCCCCGGGAGGAGGGGCCCTATGAGGTCGAGGTGACTTATGACGGTGTGCCTGTGCCCGGCAGCCCCTTTCCTCTGGAAGCCCTGCCCCCCACCAAGCCCAGCAAGGTAATTGGGGTTTGGGAGCCCACCCCCTCTCCTCCAGGCTCACCCTCCCCCTTGCCCAGTTTTGTCCTTAGGACCAGTGGCCCTGCCTAAGCCTGCTGGTGCCCCTAGCTGGTGGGGGAGGGTAGCCAGCACTAACGAAAGTAGATGTGAGGTCAGGCTGGGGGTCTCGGGTCAAAGGCCAGGGAGGCGGTCTGGGTTCGGCTCCTGACGTGCCCCTCTTCCCTCAGGTGAAGGCGTTTGGGCCGGGCCTGCAGGGGGGCAGCGCAGGCTCCCCCGCCCGCTTCACTATCGACACCAAGGGTGCTGGCGTGGGCGGCCTGGGCCTGACGGTGGAGGGCCCCTGCGAGGCCCAGCTCGAGTGCCTGGACAACGGAGACGGCACATGCTCCGTGTCCTATGTGCCCACCGAGCCCGGGGACTACAACATCAACATCCTTTTTGCTGACACCCACATCCCTGGCTCCCCCTTCAAGGCTCACGTGGTCCCCTGCTTCGACGCGTCCAAAGTCAAATGCTCAGGCCCTGGGTTGGAGCGGGCCACCGCCGGTGAGGCGGGCCAGTTCCACGTGGACTGCTCGAGCGCGGGCAGCGCAGAGCTGACCATCGAAATCCGCTCCGAGGCAGGGCTGCCCGCCGAGGTGCACATCCAGGACCACGGCGACGGTACCCACACCATCACCTACATCCCGCTTTGCCCCGGGGCCTACACCGTCACTATCAAGTATGGTGGCCAGCCCGTGCCCAACTTCCCCAGCAAGCTACAGGTAGAGCCCGCGGTGGACACTTCGGGCGTCCAGTGCTACGGGCCCGGGATCGAGGGCCAAGGTGAGGCCCCACCGAGGATCATGGGGGGGGCGGGGGGAGGCCGGTGCCCCCGGGGTCCCTGGAGCCCCACGCTTCCTCCCCGTGCCTGCCCCTGCAGGTGTCTTCCGAGAGGCTACCACCGAGTTCAGCGTGGATGCCCGCGCTCTGACGCAGACCGGAGGGCCGCACGTCAAGGCTCGTGTGGCCAACCCCTCAGGCAACCTGACCGAGACGTACGTGCAGGACTGTGGTGACGGCACGTACAAAGTGGAGTACACGCCTTACGAGGAGGGTACGCGCCGGGGCTCCCAGGGGACGGTGGCTCAGAGATCCGGTGGCCCGGGCTCCTCCTGACCCAGCCTGCCCTCCTCCAGGACTCCATTCTGTGGACGTGACCTATGACGGCAGCCCCGTGCCAAGCAGCCCCTTCCAGGTGCCTGTGACCGAGGGCTGTGACCCTTCCCGGGTGCGTGTCCATGGGCCAGGTATCCAAAGCGGCACGACCAACAAACCCAACAAGTTCACCGTGGAGACGAGGTGAGCAAGCGCCCGGGAGGGCTGGGGCTGTGAGGGGCCCCGGGACCCCAGGACGTAACGGGCTGTCTGTTTGCACCAGGGGAGCCGGCACTGGTGGCCTGGGCCTGGCCGTAGAGGGCCCCTCCGAGGCCAAGATGTCCTGCATGGACAACAAGGATGGCAGCTGTTCGGTCGAATACATCCCCTATGAGGCTGGCACCTACAGCCTTAATGTCACCTATGGTGGCCACCAAGTACCAGGTAAGCACACAAGTTCGCTAGGGCTGTGCTGGGACTGCCCGCTGGCCCTCGACTCTCTCACACGGCTGTCCTCCTTCCTCACTCCCCAGGCAGTCCCTTCAAGGTCCCTGTGCATGACGTGACGGACGCATCCAAGGTTAAGTGCTCCGGGCCTGGCCTGAGCCCCGGCATGGTCCGCGCCAACCTCCCTCAGTCCTTCCAGGTAGACACGAGCAAGGCCGGCGTGGCCCCACTGCAGGTCAAAGTGCAGGGGCCCAAAGGTGAGTGTTCTTATGCCCGGGGGCGAGTGGGGAGGGAGACCAGAGGCCCAGCGCGGAGAAGTCAGTATGCGAGGAGAAGTCAGTATGCGAGTAGTTCACGGGGGAGTCTCACGTGACAGTGAAGCCAGTGCCCCGGGGGCAGAGGACCAGAAGGAGGTCTGACAGACAGGACTTGGCCACCGAGCAGATGTGGCAGCAGGGAGGGCAAGCAAGGGCCCGAGATGGCACGCAGATCAGTGTCTGGCGTCTCGGGGGGGGGGGGGGCTCAGGGCCATCCCCAGGGATGGGCAGGTGAGGGCGGAGCACGGCCCAGGCCCGGGGTGGGGGCTGGGTGCACCGCCAAGCCCGGCTGCTCCGGTGTGGTAGGGCTGGGGACCCAGGAGACGGGCTGAGTCTCTTTCTGGGCCTGGAAACAGGCCTGGTGGAGCCTGTGGACGTCGTGGACAACGCGGACGGCACCCAGACTGTAAACTACGTGCCCAGCCGGGAGGGGCCCTACAGCATCTCCGTGATGTACGGGGAGGAGGAGGTACCCCGCAGGTAGGAAGCAGGGCCTGCTGCCCGGGGGAAGGTGCCCGGGCTGAGTGCCGAGAGCCTTTCTGACCATTCACGACACCCTGGCCTGACAGCCCCTTCAAGGTCAAGGTGCTGCCTACACACGATGCCAGCAAGGTGAAGGCCAGCGGCCCCGGGCTCAATACGACTGGCGTGCCCGCCAGCCTCCCTGTGGAGTTCACCATCGATGCAAAGGATGCAGGAGAGGGCCTGCTGGCTGTCCAGATCACGGTGAGCTGGCCACCTGGGACGCTGTGTGGCCCTGCTGGATTACAGCTCCAGGCACAGAGGCGGCCAGGGAGGAGGGGGCTGAGGCCAGAGGGCTGTGCAGTGTAGGGCAGGAGACTAGGGTAGATGGACCGGTCTGGGTCTACGGTCTCCCCTGGAGCCGTGCCAGCCGGGCCAGGCCCCCTGCCTCTAGGATGGTGGTGGCAGGCACGGGCTTCCCGGGCACACGCTTGCTCACTGCTGACTTCGAGCACGTGACCGAAGCCCTTAGTGCCTGGGCTTGCGCACCTGTGACCCTCTCGTGGGTCAGGGGTCAGAACAGGACCTTGAGAGCTCTCGGGGGAGCTGTTCCTAGTGCCAGGGCAGGCCCTGGGGCGGGGGATGGGAGCCAAGAGGCGGTCACGGGGATAAAGCAGGACGGGCACCGAGCTCCCTGCCGTACGCGTCGTCACCTGGGGGCGCGCTGGGCGTTTGGGACATCCCTCGCGTACCTTGGCCACACCAAAGTAAAGGGCAGTGCCGCAGTGCCGGGTGCGGGCAGTCGTTTTGGGCCGTGGCGGTCGAGTGACTCGGAGGCTGTCCCTGCAGCGGCGGGGCTTGACGCCTGCTCCTTTGAGAGGGTCCGAGGTGATCCTGGGCCTGGCTGGGCTCGGGCCAACCACCTCCCCTGTGCTCTGTGGCACAGGACCCTGAGGGCAAGCCCAAGAAGACGCACATCCAAGACAACCAGGACGGCACGTACACCGTGGCCTACGTGCCGGATGTGACCGGCCGCTACACCATCCTCATCAAGTACGGTGGTGACGAGATCCCCTTCTCCCCGTATCGCGTCCGGGCCGTGCCCACCGGAGATGCCAGCAAGTGCACAGTCACAGGTGAGCCAGCCTGCCGGCGGCCGCGACGCTCGGCACGGGGCTTGGGTGTGCCTGTGTGCAAGGGCTCGCTGCTTGGGGCGGCGTGTGGGAGTGGGGGCCGCCCCCCTGAGTGACTCACCTGACCTTTCTCCTTGCTCTCTGCCCTCTCACCTCAGTGTCAATCGGAGGTCACGGGCTAGGTAAGCTGCTTGCCGGGGGCCCCGATGCCCCTCCTGCCCAGAGGGCAGCTTCCTTCCTCTTCCGTGCTGACTCCCAGGGCGGGGTCCAGCTGCAGCTCTCGGCAGGGACAGAGGGGGAGCTGGAGGGTTAGTGTCCAGGGGGGCCTCCAGACAGAGCACGAGCGCTCCGGCCCTCCCTCTCTCTGGGCCTCCGTTTCCCCATCTGAGATGTCGGGTTGCAGCTGAGAGCTTGGGGGTGAGGCGCATCCTGAGAGGCACCCCACTGGGGGCTCCGGGGTCTGGGGATCACGGCACCCTGGGGAAGCCCTGGGGGCGGGCAGCAGGCCCTTCCTTCTCACTTCTTCCTTCCGTGTCAAGGGCTCCTGCGTGGGCTGAGGGGACAAGGGGTCTGCCCTGACCGGTGGGAGTCCCCGGCCCTGGCCGGATCCACAGACCCCGCATCCCCCTCTCCTGGGGGCCTCGTGTCCCAGGCCGGGGGAGGTCCAGGCTGCATGAGTGGGTGGGATGGGCTGGTAGTGCGATAGCACCAGCGTCGACTGCTTGGGCGGGCAGCATGGCTGGGCCCAGCCCAGCCTCAGAGCCCCAAAGTGCACTCGGTGGCCTGCCCGCCCTCCCCACCTCCTTCCTTCCCCTTGCCCCCTACCCAGCAGTGACGTTATTCAGATACTGCCCAACCAGGCATAGAGATTCTCCTGCTTGGGCATGGGAGGGGAGCTCTAGCACCAGCCAGGGACACCAGGGACTCCAGTGAGAGGTGCCAGTTACGTGGAAGCCTCCAGACGCTCCTGGCCTGGAGCTTGGGTGAGGTAGCCAGGACAAGATTGAGAGGGTGGCTAGGGTCTTGGGGGCAAGGGCTCGGTGGCTTGGTAGGTAGAACAGTTCTAGGGTCTGAGATGACAGGCATGTATGCCTAGGGCCGGGGAACAGGGCCTTGGGGACAGGGACAGGGCCAAGACTTGGCTAAGGGAGTGGTTTCAGTTTATCTGGCCACTGTATGCAGAATGGAGGCAGAGAGCCCAGTAGGGGAGCCAGAGTCACTTCTGGATCGGTCAGAGTGGCGGCCTGGGCCAGGCTGGTGGCGATGCGGCTTAAGTGGGGAGCGAACGTGGCAAGTGCAGTTGGAGGATGGGGCAGCCGAGACCTGTGGATGGGCTAGGCGCTGAGCGGGGAAGGTGGGGAACTGGGGGGACCTGTGGGGTCGGGGCTGAAGCCGCTAGCTAGATGGCGGGTCCAGATGACGAGCTGCGGAGAGCGGGTGTGGGTGTGAGGTGAGGCCTCCCAGGGCAGGGTGGGCAGCAGGCGGCCGGGTCTACGGCCTGAGAGAGCCGTGCAAGGCCAGCAGGGAGCTTGGCCCGGCAGGAGCCCTCACCTAGCAGGGAAGCTCAGTGGCAGGCCGGCCAGGGGGACCCCTTCAGCTTAGCCCTCGAGTGGGTCCAGTGCTCCCGGCTGCTTCCCCGCAGGGGCCGGGCTGCAGGAAGCACACTCACCGCCGGCCCTCGCAGCCCACAGCCCCCCCCGCCCCCCAGGCCTTCACGGCTGAGCCCAGATCATAACGTCACTGCCCCTCCCCTCTCCTCGGGCACTCTGGGGCCCTAGAGGCTGCTCAGCTGCTCTGCCCTTGCAACGTAGTGGCGGTGGCTGCGGCTTGGGCCTCCCGTCCCCCCCACCCCTGTCGCCGCTGCCTGCTCTGCTGTGCCTCGCCCCCCCCCCTTCCTCGCCACCCTGCCCCCCCCCCCCCGGATGCCGCCACTGCCTGCTGTGCTGTGCCGCTTGGGGGCCAACCCTGCTGCTCCCTGCTTCCTCGCTCCCGGCTCCCTGCCTGTGCCGGGCCGCACTGGCCACCCCTCACCACGAGCCTCTGGTCGAGCGAGTGTTCTCAGTCGTCAGGAAAGCCCGGTTTCACCTTCAGGCCTGGGGGGCGGGAGGCGAGACTCACACGCCCCCACGCTGCAGCAGGACCCTGCCTCACCGCATCTGCACACAGCGCTGGGATCCAGGGCCGGGCTGCAGGGACGAAGGCGGCCGTGGGCCCGGCCAGGGCACTGGTGTCGGTCCACTGTACCGGCTGAGGCCCAGTTGGCCGGGAAGGTGGCAGCAAATGCTTGTGCCCTGACGGTGGCGGTGGCCTCCTGGGCCTCCAGGCCCTTCCTTCCTCCGAGACACCTGTGCGCCACCTGTCAGGCCTTTCCCACGTGGAGCTATCCCCAAGACAGGGTCCCCGGGCTCGAGGCGGCTCAGGGGAACCTTTCCTGCCTTCTGAGAAACCACTCACCGCCCCAGCTTGGGGGGTGGGGGCGGGAGGCCTGGCTGCGCTTGGTGGTGGCAATGAGAGGCCTGGGCGGGTGGCAGGCAGACGGGAGCAGCTCAGGTGCCAAGCTCACGCGCCGGCCCCCCTCTGGGGACCCACCCCGCCCCACCAGGTGCTGGCGTTGGCCCCACCATCCAGATTGGGGAGGAGACGGTGATCACCGTCGACACCAAGGCAGCAGGCAAAGGCAAGGTGACCTGTACCGTGTGCACACCCGACGGCTCGGAGGTCGATGTGGACGTGGTAGAGAACGAGGACGGCACCTTTGACATCTTCTACACGGCCCCCCAGCCGGGCAAATATGTCATCTGCGTGCGCTTTGGTGGCGAGCACGTGCCCAACAGCCCTTTCCAAGTGACGGTCAGGAGGGGCCGGGGCTGAGGGGTCTGGGTGGAGGGAGCCTGGCCTGTCCCTCCCCCTGGGGCCATCTCTACAACAGTAGACTCACCGACTCTTCTGTGATGCTCTGCAGGCTCTAGCTGGGGACCAGCCCACAGCACAGCCCCCGCTTCGGCCTCAGCAGCTGGCCCCACCATACACCTATCCCCAGGGTGGCCAGCAGACCTGGGTATGACCTCGCGTGCCTCATTCTGGCTCTCCCGGCCCTAGGGGACATGTGGGGCTGGCCAGCTGGGTATCCCATGAGGCCCCCTCCTGCCACGTGTGAGGAGGGACCTCCAGATGCTTCCCTTGGGACTTCCTCGTATGCCCACCCATCCTACAGCACCTCACTTGGGCCCTCTGTCTCCACTACAGGCCCCAGAGAGACCCTTAATGGGTGTCAATGGACTGGATGTGACCAGCCTGAGGCCCTTCGACCTCGTCATCCCCTTCACCATCAAGAAAGGCGAGATCACTGGTGAGTGGGAGCAGGAAGGGGCTCGGGAGCCACAGAGGCTTGGGTTTGCCAGCGGCTGCCCTGACCCTGGCCCCGTTGCCCTGCAGGGGAGGTGCGGATGCCTTCGGGCAAGGTGGCGCAGCCAGCCATCACTGACAACAAGGACGGCACTGTGACCGTGCGCTATGCACCCAGCGAAGCAGGCCTGCACGAGATGGACATCCGCTACGATAACATGCACATCCCAGGTGCGCCCCCACGCTGTACTGCCAGCGCCCTGGGAGGAGCCTGGGGAGGTGGCACAGAGCCCCATTCCACCTGGCCCCTTTTCCTGCCTCAGGAAGCCCCCTGCAGTTCTACGTGGACTATGTCAACTGCGGCCATGTCACCGCCTATGGGCCTGGCCTCAGCCACGGAGTGGTGAACAAGCCCGCGGTCTTCACCGTTAACACCAAGGATGCGGGAGAGGGTGAGCCGCTCGGATCTTAGCCTCACGTTGTGCCGTGGGACGCCGTCATCCAGCGGAGACGCTCCCTAAGTGGGGCTCCGCACCTGCCACCCCGGCCTCTGCCTGTCGGGGCTCTGTGCCATCAGTGCGGGGGCCCCGGCGTGCTTCCCATCCTCACCCACGACTCTCCGCAGGGGGCCTGTCCCTGGCCATCGAGGGCCCATCCAAAGCAGAGATCAGCTGCACCGACAACCAGGACGGCACGTGCAGCGTCTCCTACCTTCCCGTGCTGCCCGGGGACTACAGCATCCTGGTCAAGTACAACGAGCAGCACATCCCGGGCAGCCCCTTCACCGCCAGGGTCACGGGTATGTGGCACTGGGAGCAGTGACAAAAGTAGGCGAACGGTGGGGCGGGCACCCTCTCCCCACCGCACCTGGACATGCAGCGACTGTCCCCTGGCAGGCGACGACTCGATGCGCATGTCCCACCTGAAGGTGGGCTCCGCCGCTGACATCCCCATCAACATCTCCGAGACGGACCTCAGCCTGCTGACGGCCACGGTAGTGCCACCCTCGGGCCGGGAGGAGCCCTGTCTCCTGAAGCGACTGCGCAACGGCCACGTGGGTAAGAGGTGGAGGGGCAGGGCCTCCCGGGAAGGGGGAGGCCGCGAGGGGTGGGCCCGCCTTCCCCTGGCTGACGGCCCTGCCCTGCGCCCAGGGATCTCATTCGTGCCCAAGGAGACGGGGGAGCATCTGGTGCACGTGAAGAAGAATGGCCAGCACGTGGCAAGCAGCCCCATCCCAGTGGTGATCAGCCAGTCGGAGATCGGGGATGCCAGCCGTGTGCGGGTCTCAGGCCAGGGCCTCCACGAGGGCCACACCTTTGAGCCTGCAGAGTTTATCATCGACACCCGTGATGCAGGTAGGTGGTGGCCACCTACCAGCTGGGGGGGGGGGGACCCCCGGGCTCGGCCCCCTGGCTCAGGGCCGTCGCTTTCCAGGCTACGGCGGACTTAGCCTGTCCATCGAGGGCCCCAGCAAGGTGGACATCAACACAGAGGACCTGGAGGATGGCACGTGCAGGGTCACCTACTGCCCCACAGAGCCCGGAAACTACATCATCAACATCAAGTTCGCTGATCAGCACGTGCCTGGTGAGTGGGGCATGCACACGTTGCCCCCCGTGACGGGGCCACCCTCCCTGCCACGCACCACAGCCTGCGGGCAGAAACGTAACCTGCGTGGGGCACGGGCTGTGCTCTCTTCCTGCAGGCAGCCCCTTCTCTGTGAAGGTAACAGGAGAGGGCCGGGTGAAAGAGAGCATCACACGCCGGCGACGGGCCCCCTCGGTGGCCAATGTCGGCAGTCACTGTGACCTCAGCCTGAAGATCCCTGGTAGGAGCCCTAGGGAGCCAGGGAGGGGGCCTTGGGGAGTCCTGGGTACCAGCCCCACGGGGCCCTGAGCAGAGGGGTGGGGCCCGGGATTCTTGCTCACCACGTTGTCCCCCACCTGCAGAAATTAGCATCCAGGACATGACAGCCCAGGTGACCAGCCCATCAGGCAAGAGCCATGAGGCTGAGATCGTGGAAGGGGAGAACCACACCTATTGCATCCGCTTTGTGCCTGCCGAGATGGGCATGCACACAGTTAGCGTCAAGTACAAGGGCCAGCACGTGCCCGGGAGCCCCTTCCAGTTCACCGTGGGGCCCCTGGGGGAAGGGGGAGCACACAAGGTCCGCGCTGGAGGCCCTGGCCTGGAGAGGGCTGAAGCCGGAGTGCCAGGTATGCCTGCTGCCTGCCAGGCTTTTGCTCTTACGGGCTGGGGCGGGGGGTGGGGTTGAGGAAGTAGCTAGCAGCACGTCAGCCATGCTCGGAGGGGACTGAGGCCAGGATAGCAGCCCTCCGTGAGGACACACTGCTCTTTCTACAGCCGAATTTAGCATCTGGACCAGGGAAGCTGGCGCCGGGGGCCTGGCCATTGCTGTCGAGGGCCCCAGCAAGGCCGAGATCTCCTTCGAGGACCGCAAGGATGGCTCCTGCGGCGTGGCCTATGTGGTCCAGGAGCCAGGTGCTGAGGGCGTGCCCAGGGCCACGGGAGGTGGCATCGGGGTGTGTGGGTGTCGGTCTGGGTCTGAGCGGACGGCTCCGCCTGGCTCCCGCCCTCCCCTCAGAGGTCCCAGGGCCACCCAGGCTGTTTGTGGCAAGTGGGGGCCTCCCAGCATGCCCTCTGTGCTCTCTTCCTGCCCAGGTGACTACGAGGTCTCAGTCAAGTTCAACGAGGAGCACATCCCTGACAGCCCCTTCGTAGTACCTGTGGCTTCTCCGTCTGGCGATGCCCGCCGTCTTACTGTTTCTAGTCTTCAGGTGAGGCACCGAGAGAAACCGCCTGCCTGGGGCTCCTGGGCCCGGCCAGACCAGAGCCGTCGCACAGAGCAGGACTTGGCCCCGTGTCAAGTGACCCGCCCAGCCCAGCTCAGGGCGCCGGGCCTCTGCTCTGGCCGGGCGCAGCCCACGCTTGGGGTCGGCAGGAAACACCCCTGCCCACTGTGTGGAGTTTTTCTCGTGTCTCAGGTCTAAAGGCTTTGAACAGAAGCCTGTGCCCGTTGAGCACCAGGGCTGAGGTTTAAAGAGGGACAGCCTGCCAGGGCCCAGTGCTGCCCACAGGGCAGGGCTACCCTCCATTCCTGCCGCCTGGCTGTGTGACTGCAGAGTGTGGGTCTGGGGGCGGGGGCGTGTGCCTGTAGCTTACTGCCCCTCAAGAATCAGTGGCTCTCCCTCTTTAAACCAAATCGGACGCCAGATGGGTAAGTGTAACCCCCGTGGGCCTCCCGCCGCTGGGACCCTGCTCTCCTGCACCCCGGCCACCCTGTCTAACCACGTCTGCTATGCTTCCAGGAGTCAGGGCTAAAGGTCAACCAGCCAGCCTCTTTTGCAGTCAGCCTGAACGGGGCCAAGGGGGCGATCGATGCTAAGGTGCACAGCCCCTCGGGAGCCCTGGAGGAGTGCTATGTCACAGAGATCGACCAAGGTGAGGCCCTGTCCCTGCCCGGGCCACCCACCCATCTTCCCTGGCCCTGCTGGGAGCAGCAGGCCTGCCCAGCTGGCTGGAAGCAGACTGAGAGTACAGAAGGAAGGTACAGATTCTGCAAGCAGGGCCCAAGCGCTGGGGCTCTCCCAGCCGGGCAGCCCCTCCCCTGCTCACGACCCCAGCCCTGGGGGGGGGGGGCGGCGGGTCTGCTTGGAAGCCACAGCTTCTAGGAAGGAGAACGCCTTCTGCAGGCAATACGATGCGGTCTCCTGAGGGAGAGGCCCGAAGTCTAGCCACGGGGCTGGCACCTGCAGACAGGCCCGAGGCAGCCAATGTCGCCAGTCCCACAGCTAGTCGGGACCCTGCACAGCCCCATGACCTCCGTGCCCCTGGTAACAGGCAGGGGATGGCATCTGTGGTAACCTTTTTCCGGAGGCAGAGAGGCAAGTGCTTTGCCTGTAGATTTCCGTCCAAGTGAGCACCGACAGCAGGCTGCTTGGGCGTTTACCGCTTCAGTCCTCCGGTTTGGGGAGGCCTGTGCCATGGGGTGTGGGTGCCCGGTGTGGTCCCCAGAAGCAGCGGAGTGGGCCACGTGGACCTCCTGGACTGGTGGGAGAGGGAACCTCTTCACAGAAGCCACCTGCTCGGTTTTCGGGGAGGGAGGTCAGGCCCTCAGCATGCCCTTCTGTCCCTCAGATAAGTATGCCGTGCGCTTTATCCCACGGGAGAACGGTGTCTACCTGATTGACGTCAAGTTCAACGGCACCCACATTCCTGGAAGCCCCTTCAAGATCCGAGTTGGGGAGCCTGGGCACGGAGGGGACCCGGGCCTGGTGTCCGCCTACGGAGCCGGCCTGGAAGGTGGTGTCACAGGTAGGTCAGTGGATGCGGTTTCCGCTGTGTGGACACCGATGCCAGGCCCCCTCCTCCAAGCTGTCAGTGACAAGAGGAGGTGCAGAGGTGATGAAGCTACGCCGGGAGGCTGGGGGGCTGGGAGTGGGGGGATGGGGAAGCAGGCCGGGCCAGCTCTTCCTCACCGCCCCCCGCCAACCCCAGGGAGCCCAGCTGAGTTCGTCGTGAACACGAGCAACGCGGGAGCCGGCGCCCTGTCTGTAACCATCGATGGGCCCTCCAAGGTGAAGATGGACTGCCAAGAGTGCCCTGAGGGCTACCGGGTCACCTACACCCCCATGGCACCTGGCAGCTACCTCATCTCCATCAAGTACGGTGGCCCCTACCACATCGGGGGCAGCCCCTTCAAGGCCAAAGTCACAGGTAAGCCTGGCAGCAGACTGCCGGTGCCCAACGCAACGCCTGGCACTCTGGCTACCTCTTAGCGCCCCCCCCCCACCGCCCCGCAGGTCCCCGTCTTGTCAGCAACCACAGCCTCCATGAGACATCGTCAGTGTTCGTGGACTCCCTGACGAAGACTGCCAGTGCCCCCCAGCACGGGGCCCCAGGCGCAGGTTCCACTGACGCCAGCAAGGTGCTGGCCAAGGGCCTGGGGCTGAGCAAGGCGTACGCGGGCCAAAAGAGCAGCTTCACGGTGGACTGTAGCAAAGCAGGTGGGTGCCCCGGCCCCGGCCATCACCCGTGCCCTCCAGAAAGACGAGGCCAGAGATGAGATGGGATGACCAGTGCCTGGGAACATGGGAAGAAGGGGGTGGATGGGGTGGGAGTGCCTTCAAGGGCATGGTTGTCACTTCTTTTTTTGTTTTTGGTGTTTTTTTTAACACGTATTTTTGAGAGACAGAGACAGAGCATGAGTTGGGGAGGGGCAGAGAGGGAGGGAGACACAGAATGCGAAGCAGGCTCCAGGCTCCGAGCTGTCGGCACAGAGCCCGACGCAGGGCTCAAACCCACAAACCGCGAGATCGTGACCTGAGCCGAAGTGGGCCGCTTCACCCACCGAGCCATCAGGCGCCCCCAGGGCGTGGTTGTCACTTCTGAAGCCACTTCCCATCTGCGCCTCCCCGCCATCATTTTTACCCTTCGGGAAGCTGCCTGGGGAGGAGCTGGGTCTCCTGTGCTGGCAGCTCTTTTTAGGAAGGGCCGTCACCCCTGAACACAACAGGGTGGTGGGGGCAGGATACCAAGACAGAAAGAGGGCTCGGGGGATTCTCAGTAGGAGGGAGAGACTTGGGGTCTGGAACTGAGGCCCCTTCTCTACCAGGCAACAACATGCTGCTGGTAGGGGTGCATGGCCCCCGGACACCGTGCGAGGAAATCCTGGTGAAGCATGTGGGCAGCCGGCTCTACAGCGTCTCTTACCTGCTCAAGGACAAGGGAGAGTACACGCTGGTGGTCAAGTGGGGTGACGAGCACATCCCAGGCAGCCCCTACCGTGTCCTGGTACCCTGAGCTCTGTGCCTGTGCCAGCTGGCAGCTCCCAGGATGAGAAGTGCTCCCACGCCCATCCCCCCAACCTGAGCAGCCCCCCCTGGTCTCCTTGGCCCCGGAGCCCCGGCCGGCCCTGGCCGCCCCATCACTGCAGCCACCCCAGCCCTGCGTTGCACTCACCTGCCTCCACATGGGCAAAGGAGAGAGGCGAGCAGAGGTAGCCCTTTGGTGGCTCCGCCTGTCTTCTTTGGTTCTGGGAGGGGTGGGGGGGTACTCTGCACGACCACCCGCTAGTTCTCTTCCCTAGCCAAGAAGAATAAAGTTCTGCTTCCATTCTCCTGAGACTGGTTCTGGCTTTCTTGCAAGGGTGCCTGCAGGATGATCGAAGTGTGGGCGCAGGCCCACAAGTTGCTAGAGCTCCAGGCCTAGCACCAAGGGGCTCCCGCTTTCCCAGACCCGTGCCCCGCCCCCAACTGTAAGAGGCCCACTGGCAAGTCTTCTCTGCCTCCCTGGGTTCAGACCAAGGTCAGGTGAGAGACGTGTCCCACCCCCAGAAAGGGATGTGACGCTGGTGTACTTTTCCCGGGGCCGCACCGGGAACAGAGACTCTCCTAAGGGAAAGCCAGGCCATGACCAGACTACAGGAGGCAAAGTACTGGATGTCGGGACCAGATAAACAGGCCTTGAAATCACAGCAGCCCCTGGCCATCTCCCAGGCTTCTTGTGTCACCATCTCCCTGGATGAGGGACTGGTCATGAGGACCTCTGTCCCAAGGGATCTCGAGGCCACTCGGTGGACAGGCGGCCCCGATCAAGGAGAGGCAGACTGGCTGCGGTGTGCTGGTTCCCTGCCCCAGGCGGCCTCGCGGGGAGCTCGGAGCCCCTCGCTTAACTCCTGCACTGTCTCCTGGCGTGCCATCGCTCGCCACGTCCCTCACCACAATCTCCCGCTCTGAAAAAAAAAAAATGGGTGCCTCGCTTCAAGTCCTTGTTTTGCCGCCACCTACAAAACACGGTCACTGACATGCCACTCATAGCCACCCCCCCTCCCTCTGAAGTCAGCCTTGCCCCTCACATGCAGGGAAGGGTTCTAAACCCAGCCAAGCCTCACCTTGCAGGCCTCCCCTTACTGGCCGCTCCAGGCTCGCTGGCCGTGCTCTATCTGGAAGCATGTCCGGGAACAGCAGAAGCCCAGAGCAGAGGGCACAGTTCTGATACTGTCTGATGAAAAAGAACTGCAGCCAGGAAGGGAGGAGAGAACCAGGATGTGGCCAGCTGTGCAGCGGCAGACACGATCGGCAAAATAGAGTGAGAACAGACACTCCCTGAACTGCAGAAAAGTCGCACTACCTCCTCACTGTTCTGGAAACTGGCGGCGGCCCTGCCACCCTAGGCGCCCGGTGGCCAGTCCCGGGCGACACCGCCCTCTCAAGGCAGGCCGCACGCAGGTGAATAAAGTCAGGCCCCACCACTTCTGCGGGGCATGCTGGCCAGGGTCCCCACAGGACAGCTCCAGAGCTGGGCTGAGCTGAGGAGGAGCCCCTGTCCCTCCCCGGATGCCACATCCTGTCCAGGCAGCTGTGACAGACGCAGGGAAGCAAGGGCGACAGATGCCAGCCTGGGGGTGGGGAACAAGCCCCGGGGGGAAGGCTCCGCCCCGGGGGGAGGCTACAGGACAGACCCGGCCCTGCCCAGGCAGGGGGCAGAAGGGAGCAGGGCTGGGGCTCCATCCCTGCAGAGGGCTCTGGGGTAGGACGGGCGCACGGCACCGGGACTCCGTCCTACGAGCGGCAAGCGGGCTGGGACCCACCCGGTGCACTGGCAGAGTCCCGGCAGGACACCCCGGCCGCTAGGTGCTAGGAGGAGACAGGGAGGGGCAAGGCCCGGGCCCGCCACCGGGCTCACACACAGGGTGTGGAGGCCTGGCCACCTGCCCGGAGCCAGCGGGGATGGTGGCCCAGCCCCGCCGCACCCGCACCAGCGCCCAGGCCTTGCCTGCCAGGCGGGGCGCCAGGAGCAGAGGAGCGGTCCCCGGCCACACGGCGACCGCAGGCTGGCCCCATCTCATCTTCTAAGTGTAGGGACGGGACCGCTGGCCACCCCGGTGGGGAGCAGCACGCCCCCGCCCCCCATCCTTGGAGTCCAGGCAGCACAGGGCAGGGGGAAGCTGACCGGCCCCACCCCACAGCCAGCCTCCAGCCCGCCCCGGCCACACCTCTGCACCTGGCCCTGCCTGTCGCCCTTCTGCCCCATCGCCCGCCGCCCCCCATGCCCCCAAAAGAGGCTGGAAGGGGACTGGGGTGAGGAAAGGGGGGCACCCGGCCCCTCAGGGTGGGTGGGGCTGCTGCCGCTCACCGGAGCCAGCGAGGGAGTCCCAGCACCTCTTAGTCCGGGGCCCCTTAGGATCCTGTGGGCCCCACCCCAGCGCGGGTGGCCACGCCCCGCTCCAGGGCATAGGGCCAAGGTGCTCCAGGGCAGCCCCGACCACGGAACCCCACGGAACCCCGGCGGGACCAAGGGAAAGAGGATGGGGTGGCCGCTAAGACAGGGCCAGCGAGCACGCAGAGCAGAGCGACAGGTGCCCGCCACAGGCACCTCCCGTGCGCTCAGCGCTCTGCAGCTCTGGACGGTCGGTCTCCTCCCGCTCCCGCTCGGGTGGGTGTGGGGGAGCGGGCCCATGGCAAGTGCAGACGGCTCCCCCAGAGGGTGGGGTCTCCTCCTCCGGGGCAGGTGCATCCAGGGGAGGGCGGTCCCCAGCTGGGGCCGCTGTGCCGTGCGGCTCAGAGGTGGGGCCGGCTTCCGCCGCCTCTGGCGCTCCCCACGGGCTCCCCACGGGCTCCCCACGGGCTCCCCACGGGCCGGGCCGGGTCTCTCAGCAGGTCTCCAGGAGCCCAGCCAGGCCACTGGCGGCGGCGGGGGCGGGGTTGAGCAAACCCCTGAGCCACGCGTGGGGTGGGGGGTTGCCCTTGAGCCGGCACACCTGCCGAGGACCGGCCGGGCACAGACGTCCTCGGGCAGAGACGGTGAGGTGCAGGGATGGGCACCGAAGGTGGGTGGGCAGGTGAGCGGGCGCGGGATCTGGCTGCCGGGGGGGCTGCGCCCACCCACAGGGCCGGCCACCAGGGGGAGCGCCTGCGCGGCCCCGGGAGGGAAAGGGAAGACTCCGCGCCCCTCCCCCCCCACCCCCCCGCCCCCGCCGCCGCCGCCACCAGGGGCAGGAGGCCTCCGAGGGAAGGCCGCCGGGAGAAGCCGGGCCCTCCTTGCTGTTCCTCCTGCCGGGGCCGAGGGACGGGAAAGCCGTTCAGCTCAGACACACGCCAGGGGGCTGGCGACGACGCCGGTCAGATGGCCCCGGCGTGTGGGGCCACACTGGGCCTGTGGGTCTCCGGGGGGCCGTCTTCAGGACCAAGCCACCCGATACGCTGGCCGGGGGATGTCCCCAGGAGCCACGACCACGGTCCCCGAGGTCAGGCCCAGCAAGCAACGCCCTGGTCTCTGCCGCTGCTCCCGGGACACGGCCCGGCTGCCCCGAGACCCTCTGTCCTCGGGTTCAAAGAGCACACGGCGGCCGCCCGCCCCCCCCCCCCACGGTGCCAGGAGCTGCACCCCGGGCCCTGGCCCTGCGCGGCAGCAACGGCCAACGGGAAAGGTCCGGCCCACAGAACCGGCGTGACACACAGAGCTCGGGAGCATGTCAGAGCGTGTCAGGGCGAACTCATCTCTGAGGCCCAGCCAGGAAGGACGGGGTGGGCACTTCCCCAGGGAAACCAGATGCTGCTGGCCTCCTGTGGCCACGGTGGGAGCTCCTTCCTGAATTGACAGCTGCACCCCGCCCCTCCCCCACCGCAAGCCGGTGCCTGCCACCACCTGGGCCACCGGAGTCCAGCACGGGGCCACCCGGCTACCCGAACCATCACTGAGGAGGGGCCCACTCCTCTCCACTCCCTGCCCTCACCCGCTTGCCAGCCGCCCGGCGGAGGGCAGGGGGCAGAAGGGGGGGCACGCCTGTGTGCGGAGAGAGGTCACCCCTGCCTGCCTCACGGGGCGGGAAGGAGAGGATGCGGGGGCAGGACTGAGGCGCCCGGGCGGGAGCACCGGCGGTCCGGAGCCTCCTGCTCTCAGGCCCGGGCAGGACTCAGCACGCTGGCAACGGTGCTGACCGGCTGCCGTGACGACAGACAGCTGCCCGCCCCTGTGCCCGGACGGCCGCCAGGGCTGCACGCTGCCCCGCAAAGGGCAGAAAGCGCCCCTCTTGGGCTGCGTGGGCCGCCCGGGAACCCGGTCCCATATTCTTCTTCCTGTCTCTGGCTCTTTGTGCGTTTTGTCTGCAAGCCTTTAAAGACGAAGAGCCACCCTCTGCCCATACAAATGCGGGCCCTGCCTGCCTTGGTCCGCGGGCCGGAACGTGCCACCCCCCCCCCCTTTAGACAAAGGACGTGTTCCTGAGGGGCCCTGTGAGACCAGGACACCCGCACCCAGGTTCAGGAGCCAGGACGCTCCTCCTGTGTCGTCCCCTCCAGCACTGCTCCAGGTGGACCCGTGTGACCTAGAAGGACACAGCAGAGGGGAGGGAACAGGAACACAGACATGAAGTTGTAAAACGGCTGAGGCTTCAATCTCGGGGCCCCTCTCTTCTCTCTCCCCCCGCCCCCCGCCCCCTCGCTCTCTGTCTCTTTCTGTCTCCCGTCTGTCACATCGCTGGCTCTGGGAAGCCCTGCCCTGTGCTGCCCTATGGAGGGGCCCCACGGGGGAGGCACCGAGGCCCCGCCACAGCCACGGGAGCCAGCTTGGACGCAGGGCCCGCCCGACAGGCAGACCCGGTGGCTTGGGCCCTAGCTGATGCCTGGACTGCGGCCTGTGAGCCACCTTGAGCCGGAGCCCCCCAACCGAGCCCTCTAGGAGCCTGTCCTCAGACAGTGTGGAGGTCAGATCACAGGGATTAGTGGTGGCAGGGGTACGTCGGGGTAACTCGGTGTGCAGCAATGGGTGGGAAATACATGGAAGCGGTCCAGCAGGGAAGCGCCACGACCCGGTCGCTGGGGGCGGGGGGAGCAGGGAGGACGAGAGGCAGAGGCTAGTCCGTTTGATCCCACGGCCACAACACGCTCGTGTGCCACGTCGCAGAGCCACTCAGGTATTTACGTGGAGAAAGCCTCTCTGAGTAAGTCTGGAGCAAAGGAACCCACGAGAAAGCCCGGAAGCCGTTAGGAAGAGCCTGGAAAGCCCGATGACACAGAAACTAAACGCGTCTGCCTGGCCTGAACAAACCCAAAACCACAGTCAAGAGACAAGTGACAGCGCAGCTCGGGGAAAGATTAGCAAGACGTGACTCAGGCCTCGTAGCATTAACCTATAGAGAGAGCTTGAAGCGGTCCAGCAGGAAAAGCGCCAAGACCCGGTAGGTAGCTAGAGGCAGGGGGCGCGAGCAGGGAGAAGGAAAGGCAGAGGCTACACCCTTTGACCCCACGGCCAGAACACGCTCGTGCGCCACCTTGCAGAGCTGCTCATTCTGGAGACAAATGGCGGCCGGTGCCGGGCACTGCATTGCCCCCACCAGCCGGGGACAAGCCACCGCGGAGTCAAACGAACAGCGACCACCAAAGAGACCGGCCCTAGTGCGTGGGTGGCGGTCGTGGCGCCGGGTGCCGAGCAGCTCCGGGCGGCACCGCCGGGGACCTGGGAGGCCATGTTGCTGGAGAAAGGCAGTGGCTTCCCAGCAGCTAGAGGGCCGACGGCACCCACGGACCAGACGACTGGCAGGGCCGGTCCCGGGCGGACGACCGACCCCCTTTCCCGTCTGCACGCTCCCCCCAAGTCCACGTTCTCGGTCTCAGGGCCCAGGGTCCTCCCCCGGCCCCGAGCTCAGGGTGCGGCTCTGTCGTCTGCCTCATCCAAGGGTTCTTTGCATCCCCGCTGCCGGGCCCCACTCTGATCTCCGCCCCTCTCTCTCCTACGTGTCCGGACCTATCCGCTCCGGTCTGGGACTTGCCGGGCGCCTGTACAAACCCGACAGACACCTTCTCCCCGCCCGGGCTGTGGACGGTGCCCTCCAGACAAACCGGGGCAGGAAACGCTGACTGCCCCTCGATGGGAAGTCCCCGAATCCTCGAGGGCTAGCAGCCTCCTGGCGTTTCCCAGGCCCGTGGGGACCCGGCCAAGGGGCCATGCCCAGGTAGGGAGGGCACGGGGCACGCACACACCTAGGAGTGAGTCTCAGGTCTCCGCAGCAGTGCTCCTCACAGAGGGGGTCCCAGACCCGTGGTGGTGGCAGCAGCGTCAGCCCGGAGCTTGTTAGAGTCACAAGTTCTCAGGCCCCACCGCGGATCTGCCAGATCAGAGACTCCGGGGTGGAGTCCGGCGTCGCGAGGTTGAACAAGCCCTCCAGGTGTTCCCACGCGGCCGTCCAGCCTGAGAACCACGGGGACGGATGGTTCCTGATGGCACCCACTTGTAGAGGAGCCACGAGCTTTCTCTGCCTCTGCGGGGCCGCCCTTGCTTGTGACCTCCCCAGGTGACAGGCAGGGACAACCACAGGTGGTCCTGGAGAACAGGGTGACTCGGGCAGGACTCTCTCCCAGGGGGGCCACACCTGTCAAGTGGCGTGGGAAAGACTTTGTTACCTTCCTGCCGTCCTCACCTGCAGGAGCCTGGAGAGCTCCCCTGGCCAACACCACACTCGCGGGTACGGGCACCAGCTCTGCCCACCTTTTCCCGGGTACCGGGTACTAGGCCTGTGTGTGTGTGGAGGTGGGATCCATGCTTTACAGAGAACTGTCCCAGACGCACTCAGGGTCGCTGGAACACACAGCGCGCCGGGCAAGGAAGGGGTGGAGGCGGGGGGGGGGGGGAGTGGGGCGGGGGTGCCGCGATCCGGTCCCCGGGAGGCTGGATGCGCCCCGGACCGCACAGCAAGGCCGCTCTCCGAGGCCAGGGCGGGGAGGGGCTGCAGACGCGGTGACTATGCCCTTGGTCATCCCGGTGGGGCCGCCGCCCCCTTCTCCCCTCACTAGGCCCCCGGGGGCCCCGATTCACCGGCCCTGGCCGTCTAGAGGGCCAGACACCGTCAGGTCGGCCTCGCCCCGGCGGAACGCACAGGTCCCCAGGCCTCGGGGAACGGAGACTCTGGCAGGGGCCAGGACCCGGAGAGGCGGGGGGCGGAGCCCAGGGGCGGAGGGCGGAGCCCAGGGACGGAGGGCGGTGTCCAGAGGGCCGGGGCGTCGTCCGGGCACGCCGCGCCCACCCTCACCGCCCCGGCACCGGTCTCCTCCTGTCCCTCAGCGCGCCACCGGAAGCCCCGCCCCACAGGTCGCGGGGCACCGCCTTCCTGCCCACCCCTTCCGGCTAGCTCCGCCAATGCCCCAGCTCGGCTCGGGACGGGGCCGCTCCCAGGCCGCCCGCGGAAGCCCCGGCCCCGCGGCCTGACGGACGTGTCCCCTGCCCAATCAAAACAAGCCGGTCGCCTGCGCGCCCCTCTGGGCTCGGCTCCCGCGCGCTCCTTTCTAGCGGTCGGGCCCGGTGGGCCGCGCGACGCCTAGACGTCCCGGCGGGACGAGCGGGACGTCTGCGTGCAGAGTCGCGCAAGTCGTCGTGTCCGTCCACGCCAAGCCCTGCTTGTGTGCTTTCGGCTGGAACTTGGATCTCGAAGTGACGGACCTCACGGGGAGTTCCGGAGAAGCGCCAGGGCGCCTCCCGCAGTTCCCTGGGACCGGCAGGGTGCACATCTAGTGCAATCGCACACCCGGCTTTGGCATTGCTGCCGTCCGAGAGCTGCTCCGTGTGTGCCGCACCCGCGTGTGCGGCCGCGCGTAGCTCTGCGCTTTCGCCACGCGTGTAGATTCAGGCGACTCCCACGGGCATCCGCGTCCAGTTGGTTCCCTCCCGAGGACCCCTCCTGTTAACCTTTCGTAACCACAGCCTCCTCCCCTCTGCTCCCTCCCACCCCGCGACCACCAGTGTTGTGTGCTCGCTCGTGTACAAGTTGGTCACTTGAGCACTTCGGTAAATGGAACCGTGATGCGGTATGCAGTAGGTCTCAGTGCCTCCGGGTGGGCTTTTTTCCCTTCACTCTCATAATGCCCTTGAGATCCATCCAGATGGTTGCGTGTATCCATAGCCAGTTCTTCCTTCGTATTGCTAGCTACGGTCCTTGGTGTGGATCGACCGGTTGCTTCAAACATTCACCCGCTGAAGGACACGCTGCTCGTCCCCAGTCCTAGGCTGCTGCAGATACCCCCGCTATGGACATTCGCGTACGTGTTTTCGCGTGATCCTAAGCTTCTGTTTCTTTGGCCTAAATGCCCAAGAGTGCAATTGCCAGGTCCTATGGACATGGATGTTTAGCTTTCAATATTTCATTGAATTTTAGGGTATTTATTTAAGTAATCTCTATACCGAACGTGGGGCTCCAACCCACCACCCCAGGATCAAGGGTTGCACGCTCTTCCCACCGAGCCAGCCAGGCGCCCCTGGATGTGTAGCTTTAGGAGAAACTGCCCACTTGCCGTCCACCCTGGCTGTTATCGTTTTCCATTAGCACCCTGCACAGTTTTAGAGCGCGTCATTGAACATTTTTACAAAGCAACATTATATTAAGCAAGATTGTTAACAATTTTGTCTCTCTCTTCTACATATAGTCTTCTAATGCAATCACCAACATAGTCATTTACAGAGTTTTACAAAGCATATACCCTGGGGCGGGGGTGGGGGGCGGGCAGGGAAACACAAAAATGAATAAAAATAAAAAGCATACATCCTATATATTTAATTGTGATTTTCTCTTACTTACTTACTTACTTAGCAATAGGTCTTTGAAAACCTTCCATGTCACTAAACAAACGTCTAGCTCATTTCTCTTCTGGCTGCGTGGTATCTGATGCATGTACTGTATGTATGTACTATATGCAGGTACTATAATTTACATAATGAATCCCCAACTGGATGGTACGTTTACCTTTCCTCTTCTCTCTGCCATTGGCATTAGCACCGCAAGTACCAACTGTGAACGTGTGTCAGCCTCCCTCTAGGATAATTACCTCTAAGTGAAATTGACAGGCCAAAACCTATGGGCGTTTGAAATGTCAATAGATACTAAGAGAGGGCCTTCCCAACCGAAAGACCCCACTGGTGGTACACTAGGGCTGTTAGTTCTTTGTTACCTATGTTGCAAATATTTTGCCCCCAGTATGTCTTTTGTCTTCAAGGACAGGGCTTGCCGGTTTGTGCAGTCAAGAAGGTATACATTTTTTTTTTAAGTTTTTATTTTACTTTTATTTTTAATTACTTATTTTCTTTGAAAAATTTTAACGCGATTTATTTCTGAGAGACAGAGACAGAGAACAAGCAGGGGAGGGGCAGAGAGAGAGAGAGGGAGACACACAATCTGAAGCAGGCTCCAGGCTCGGAGCTGTCAGCCCAGAGCCCCACACGGGTCGAACCCACGAATCGTGAGTGAGATGGTGACCTGAGCCGAAGTCGGACGCTTCTCCGACCGAGCCACCCAGGCACCCCAATTTTTAATGACTTTCCACGTTTGTTTATTTTTGAGAGAGAGGGAGAACGCGAGGGGGGGAGGGGCAGAGAGAGGGCGTCAAGAGGATCCAAACCGGACTCTATGCTGACAGCACAGAGCCCCATGTGGGGCTAGAACTCACAAACCGTGAGATCATGACCTGAACCCAAGTCGGAGGCTTACCCGAATGAGCCACCCAGGCGCCCCTAAAGTTTTTGTTTTTAAGTCATCTCTATACCCCCCCGCCTTGGGGCTCCAACTTCAAACCCTGAGGTCAGGAGTCACATGCTCTACAGACTGAACCAGCCAGGCGCCCCAAAGTTACACATTTTTATACCGCCAAGGGTATTGAACCGTCAATTGGCGATTTCTGGGTTGCGTATCGTGGGCACGAAGGCCTCCTCCCACGTGTGATGACAGTAAGGAGACTCGGGGTGGCATTGATGAGCCTGTTGCCAAGTCCTCGGTGACCCCGGCTGGTAGGTTGACCCGCTGGGCCAATGGCCGTGGCCCTGGGCGCCGGTCACATGATGCAGGGCTGCCTAGGCTGGGGGCTGGGGGCGGTGCCACTCTGACAGCCAGCCCCTGCCCTCCAGGGACGCCAGTCCAGTTTGGGAGAGAGGCCAGCGAATACGGAATGAGAAACACGCATAGGTGGCGCGCGGGTAAGCAAGAGAAATCCCGGGGAAGAGGACGCAGAGCCAATGCAAAGTCAGGGGTGGGTGAGCAGGGATGCGCTAGGGCCGTGGGGAGGAGCTCCCGGGGTGGGGAGGAGCTCCCGGGGTGGGGTTCCCAGGTGCCAGGAGCAAAGGGCTTTCAGAAGGTCAGAGGGCAGAACCGAGACCCCACCTAAAACCCGTGTTGGTGAAGGGTGACCCCGCGGGACAAAGGCAGGATGGTGCTATAAGGAGAAGTGGGTCTGAGGGAGCGGGGACGAACGCCCCCCCCCCCACTCCAGTCCTAGCAGCCGCGAACAGGGAGGGGCTGCCTTCCCCCCACCCCTAGCTGCAGGCTGAGAGAGGAACTGCTCCCCCTGCATCGTCGTGGTACTGCTGGGCTCCGGGCCGGCCGAGCACATCCACCCTCCCTGGAAGGGTAGCTCACCCCAGGCTTCCGGCCCAGGACCCCCCGAGGCCCAGCGGGACACGCGTCAGCAACCTCGACTTGAAGACACGGCCCACCTTGGTGGAGAATCGGCAGGCCTGTCGAAGACAGGACTGGCCCTGTGGACCTTCCCAGGGTGCAACTCTCAGAGGCCAGAGGACATCGTTTGCGGTCATGGCATTGCGAGCTTGCCGTGTGCCTCGGCTCCTCCCATCCCGCAGCCCTAGCAGCCCGTTCGAGGCGTGATCCCCATTCACGGCTTCTTCGGCACCACTAGCTGGCAAGTGGCCCAGGCGGGGTGTGGATCAAGGACGTCGGGCTCAAGCCAGATCCCCTTCTGTGGGGCTGTGCTCTACGGCGCGGCTCGCTCCCTCACTTGGAGGTCCCCGGGGAACGTGTGGCACACTCAGCACGTCCTGGAGGCTTGAGAGGTGAGCCCAGGTGGCCATCCCCCACGGAAGCCTCCTCGGGCCAGCACACGGCAAAGGGGGCAGGGTGAGAAAGAGAGCCGCCTTCCCCTCTTGTGCTTAACTGGGGTGGGGCGGGGCGGGGGGACTTCAAAACCCAGACTGGCATTACCTTTGATTTCTCAGGAGATCAGAGAGCGGCGCTCGTGGATATCTACGCGTTGTTTGCGTTATTGTGATAGACAGCTACTCCACCTCCCCAAGTCTTCAATGGCCTGTGAGACACAACAAAATAAAAACACAGAAGAGGGAATCAAACAGATAAGAATAATTTTAAAAGCCCAGGCACGGGGCACCCGGGCGGCTCACTCACTAGAGCACGCAACTCTGTGTCTCGGGGTTGCGAGTTCCAGCCCCGCGTTGGGCACACAGAGGTTCCTTAAAAGAAAACAAAAGCACCCAGTCAATTTTGAAAAAGAACTGTCGAAGTCGGGCGCCCGGGTGGCTAAGTCTGTTAAGTGTCTGACTTTGGCTCAGGTCACGATCTCTCGGTTCGTGAGTTCGAGCCCCACGTCGGGCTTTGTGCTGACGGCTCAGAGCCTGGAGCATAGATTCTGTGTCTCCCTCTCTCTCTGCCCCTCCCCTGCTCGCGCTCTTTCTCGGTCTCTCTATAATAGACATGAAAAAGCGTAGGAGTAACAAAACATAGCCTTTGGAATAAAATCCGTCAACAGACGGATGAAACCACAAACAGATGCCACTGAAGAAAGAATTACTGACCTGGAAGATGGTCCTCAGAAATCATCTCCTGCCCCATATCCCCTCGTGGTGGATAAGGATGCTTCCGCCTTCCCTGAGAAATTGTGGCAGCCCCTCCTCAGCGATCCAGGCTCTGCCTCTTCCAGGCCCCTCATCCTGGCGTCTAGGTGTCTGCTCAGCCCGACCTCTTCCCCGCTTCCCCCCGCCTTAGGGACGGCAGCTTTCTGCCATACGATCTGTTTCTTCAGCCCTCCGGGCCCTGAGCCACCAAATGCTCGTATTCGATTTCATCTGCTGAGAAACCGTGTCTATTTCTCGTCTCCTCCTCCTGCCCGACTGCTACAGAGTCGGACCTGGGAGTGGTCTCAGAAGAGGGGCCCGCCAAGTGGGGATGTGGGGATGGGTGTGGTCGCGCCCTTGGGCCCCAGGGCAGGGCTCGGGCTCCCTGCCAATGGGAACTGGGCGCGTACGTAGCACCCGTGGTCTGCGGGGACCTCTTCCTTCATCAGGCTGTCACCCGCAGTGAACCGGGATGAAGGGCCACCCGCGGGAAGCCCTGAGGAGCCGGCGTGGCTGCTGTACTGTCACGGCGGTAAGGACGGCTCTGAAGACTGTGGTGTGGTGATCCCTCCCGGAGCGCGCAGAGAAAACAATGGCAACTTTAGTTCCTTTACCTCTCAGCTCCAGTCACAGCACGACACGCACAGAACTCCCCCGACAGCCCTAAAAATTCCCTTCCTTCCGTACCTGCAAGGGTTCCTCGTGGTGAAAATTAAACACAAGTTTATCAGTGCGGGTTACAGAATCCCAAAGTCCACTGAATTCCCAGCCTCTCTGTGTTTCTCGTGTGAAAGGTATGGCCGTGGTTGGAGGAGTGTGGCCCGGAAACCTGGAACTGGGACGTCTGCTCGGCCTCAGTCGAAGCTGAGAGTCGGGACGCCATCAGTCTCTGAGCCCCAGCAGGCTGTGGGAGGACAGGCACACACTGAGGGGGAGGGCAGAGTTCCTGTCAGCCTGCAGTTCCCCTTGTGGGCTCTGGGCTTTCTATTTTGATCGTTCTGTGACTCTGCTGTTTGTCGCCCTCCCCAGTAGGGAATGATTTGGTATCATTTTAGGATTCCAAAGTTCCAGGCCGCTACTTTTCTGCTCCCAATCACGACTGGCATGGTAGCGCAGGAAGGAGATGGAAGTAACCTGTCTTATGCTCCGGGGGCAAGCAAGGCCACAGCTGGACTGCCATGGCTGTGGGTGGGTTGCTCTGGGCAGAGAACTCCTCTCCCAGGCCCGCTTGCTTCAGAGGTGTGAGTGTGACAAGGCACGCCGTTTCCAATCATTTTCCTTCCGCTTTGGTAGCACAGGAGGGCCTGTGCCGCACACCTCTGCCCCCACCCTACCTGCACCTCCAGCCATCTCAACCTTCAACCTTCCCATCCCTGCTCCTGCGGGGCCGCCGTCCCCCAACCCCCCCCCCCCCCCCCCGTGTCCCCTTCTCTCTAGGCATTCCCCTGTCTCCTGCTGGTCAGGCCGCACTTAAGAGCAGCGTTCCATTTCCGACTGAGCCCAGGGTACCAGGGCAGTTGCCCACCCTTGTCAGCGTGCGGTTTCCAGCCTGGCCCCCGCTGACGCCCGCCGCTCGGGGCGTTGCCGGCCTGGCGCAGACGACGCTGATTGGCTGGAGCCCAATGAGCGACGGGAAAAGAACCAATAACGTGGCTCTGCTGCCGCCAGGGATTGGGTCGGCGGTGTCCTGAGCGGGTCGGGGGCATAGGGCCGGCCTGCCGGGCGGGCGTGGCGGGAGCGAGGCGGTGTCAAAGGTGGGTAGAGGGAGTCCCTGTATGGCACAGGAGGTTTGGAGGTGGGTGCGAGCAGCCAGGGAAGCAGAGGAGGAGAGGGCTGGCCAGGGAGGGGAAAGGCGGGGCCTATTCGATGCGGAGCCCGGGACCATGCCAGTGAGGCCCAGAAGGGACTGAGGAGTAGAAACATGCCAGGAAGGAAGGGAGGCCCTCCATTGGGACATTTCGATGGCACCTCTAAAATCCTGGCCTCGGCCCTATGACATAGACACTATCACCGTCATCAACACAAAAAGGTTCATCCCCCTTCGCCCCACAACACCCAGCCGTCTTTCACCAACTACACCATTTGACAATGTGCTCCCGCTCCCCCCCATAACCTTGGCCATACTTTGTAGTCAGGAGGCCTAGCTGCGCGCAGCTGGCCACAAGGCTGTACCCTTCTCCGCGACGTCGTGGCTCCTCTGGGCCCATTACCACATCAGTCCTACCGCATTTGCCTAGCACCTGTGGGGGCCTGCAGGCTTCTGGAATGGTCCTTGAGTCGTGCATCACCCTTGTTACTCTACTTTTGATGTGGATCTCATATGATGGATGCAAGCAGGTGTGGTGCCCCCGCGTGGCCACACATCCCCGCTGTATTCAGGACGGATTTCCTCAAGAATGTGGGGCTCCAGAGGTCACAGACTCTTTCACTCCACACAAACCGTTTTCACACACACGCACATGAGTGAATGGACGTCACAGGGCCCTACAACTCCACTCCCACGTTTATATACGCTCAAGAGAAGTGAAAATACACATCCACAAACCTGAATGGGAAGGTCTGTAAACGTATGTCAGCAGAAGCAACCCACATGTCCATCAACTGATGAACCGATAAAATATGGTCTACATATGGGACGGATGATGTGGTCACAAAAAGGAATGAAGTCTCAGCCAGCACACGCTACGATGTGGGCAAACCCCAAATGCGTTAAAGAAGCCAGACCTCCGAAGGCCGCATGCTGTATGACCGCAGTCCTAGCAAGCGTCCAGAAGAGGCAAATGCACAGAAACCGAAAATACAAGAGTGACCGCCAGGCGCTAGAAGGGGAATGGAATGACTGCTAAGGGGTTCAGGGATTCTCTTTGGAGTGATGCAGAGGTCCTAAACTTGACCAGGGTGAGAGTCGCAAAACTCGGTGAGTATACGAAAACCCACTGAATTGTGCAGTTTAAAAGGGTGAATCGTATGAAGCGTGAGAGGTCAGAATTTCCTCTGCTTTTCTAAACTTTCTACAGTGACCCTTGTGTTTTACCAAAGATCCAGTGACATTTTTAGTATTTGTGTGTGTTTATAGATTTTTGTATCTTGTATCCACGGTCAACTGTTTTATAGAAAAATACAGGTTTTCAAAATCTTCGGAAACAAGTACAGCAACGGCCATGCGAATGGTACAGGCCAGGAAACCAGTTCACAGTGATTTAAAAGGGCAGGAGCAGAAGCGGGACTCCAAGTGCCAGGCCAGTTCTTTGGGCTCTCTACCATACATTCTAGAACAGAGACCCCCTGACGAGCACTTCATGAGGGCAATGAAGATTAGAACCGTATCAGACACTTCCAGTCAATCTTAGTTTTCAAGTTTGGCCCGACCTCTAAGTTCCCTGGCTGTTTTCTTCCTGCGTACCAGCCACATGAGTCCTGTGCTCATAGCTGAAGTAACGAGTCTGCTCCGGCCCTACACCATCCTCGAGCGGCACACCTCCCATCCAGTACCCTTTCCATACCCTCCCTTTCCGAGGTTTCTGTTGTGGGAGAGCATGGCTCGCTCCCCTGGTTGAGATAAAATTCTAATTAAGGAAGGAGTTTCTAGCAAACAGAAACCGAATCGCACAAATGGAATCGAGCAGCTGCTTTTTAGAATGCTTTATTAACAGTAACTAGTATTAACAGTAACAAGTATTAGTAGAGGAATGCAATCGAGCTATCAGTTTTGGTCTGGGCACTGGACAAATGAGACATTTCTGAGACCTCACAAGGGAGTGCAGTGTGGGGACTAGAACTAGTTGGGTCCCCTCTGCAAGCAGCACAGGACATCCTAAGAGATTTTGCCGCTGCTCTGCGGCCTCTGCACCAGGCCATGGAGGGGAGATGAAATGAAGCACCGGGAGGACACTGCAGGGCAACTACAGTCACACTGGACCCGGGAAGCTGCAGGTAGGATGGCAGTGCACAAACTCTCGAACTCAGACAGCAGGGTGTGGCAGGGTGCTACAGTGTCCCAAGCCTGAGGGGCTGCAGTGCACGGTTCAATTTGCCTTTCTTCACTTCTACACACATTTGGGAAATTTACACTAGCTGATGCCCAATTCGGTTACATGTTGTCCTCTCAGAAAACTTCATATTAGGTGGTTGTTTTGTCAGCTCCTCTGTTATTTTTAACCTTATAACACACTATATAATGACTAAAAGATCAGTGTTACACTTGCATATGTAGTTATAGCCTAAGGTAGTTAACTTGCTTTGCTTTTAAAAACAAAGCACAACAGTATAGATTTAAACGGTAGTATGTCGGAAGTTAACAGCTATTTTAGTTCAACATACATTTCACAGCCACTATGATGTGTTTTGCACTGATTCCAAACATATCTAGCAGCTCACTGGGCTTCCCACTCCGAGGGATTCCTGTCACTGCCAGCTGATGGACCAAGATGTCAGGCTCCATAGAGACAGCTGCAGCAACGGCCTCCCCGATGCCACCTGGGGAAACAAGAGACATGAGGTTCTGTTCTGGAAGCAGCTGGTCAGCCTTAAAGCCTCAAGGTATAGAAGCCTTTGAATTTGCTGGCTCCTAGGGAAAAATATTCTTCAGCAGCCATTGATTCACGTCAACAGCCACCCTCTGGCTAGCCAAAAGAAGTCTCATTCGAAACTGTGGGTCTCCAAATTCCTCCCAGCCCCACTACAACAGGAGCTCAATAGGGGCTCCATAGATGCGGGGGTCTGCAAGCTGAGATACTTAAAGCTGTCAGGAAACCCAAAACGATTATGCCAACAAATAAACCATACAGAAAAGAAATGACCAGCAGGCCACCAGCTTCAGCAAGGCTGCTTGCAAGGCTGGTCCTCAGGTGACACCTGGGCAATGAGCTGGTGCGAGTACCCAGGAACACCTGCTTTGCTGTGTGCCCGGCAGAGGGGGCCCATGTGGCCAGTGCCCAATAAGACCCATGCTGCGGAGTCTTGAGTGGGTTCGCTGGTCTCCAGGGACGCATCTGTCACTGCTGGAGAAGGGAGAGCACTCAGTGGTCCCCCCACGGAAGGGAGGGAGGGAGGGAGCCCAAGACATGGGGTCCTTCACCCTGACCTGTGTCTTCTGTCCTTGCAGGTTCTGGTGTGTGTTCTCCCCTCGTAATAACCTCAGCTGTGAGAGCACAGAGTGCTTCCAGAGGATCACTAAAGCCATTAAGTGCTCAGTGATCATGCGGGGGGGGGGGGTGCTCTTGGGGCCCCTGATACACGAACACATGCAACTTTCCACTCCCTCATGTGCCCCACCTGACATTCCCAGTTCCCTCCCTCTCCCTGTCATGCACTTTTTTTTTTTTTTTTTTTTTTTTTTGCAGTTGCCACGTTCTCTGCTTGCAAGGCACTATTTCCCATTTTGAGAGGGGAACAAATTAATCATTCAAAACTCAAGAGCAACTGTGAAGCTTTTCATTCTGATCCCTTCCTGCCCGCAAGAGAGTTACAGACACTCCTTTGTGCTGCCACTAAACCACCTGGGGACCAGGCACTGTGCCGGGGCCACACAAATGAGTATGGGCATGCCCCCCCCCCCCGCCCTCCGCGAGGAGCTGGTGTAGGTGGGCAAGAGACCCGTAAGATGATATACTTGCAAAGAGCAGTAATAAAGACTGTTGTAGGAGTGGCTGGCTGGCTGACACCCTGAAGCAGGTCACGCTTCCCCCATCATGGTAAACAAGAACACTTCTAACCAAAGCAGACTTTCAACATGACCCTCAAAGGCTTGCACATACCTTCTGAGTAGTGATCCTCCACTGTGATAATACGGCCACCTGTGGCTTTTGCACTGGACATGATGGTGACAGTATCCAGCGGTTTAATGGTAAACAGGTCAATGACACGGATGGAAATATCTGGAAAACCGCAATAGCCAGGTTTATGTGTGAAATTGACTTAGAACAAAAAGACCAACTGGGGCACATGAAGCAGCCCAAGTCCTACCTCTGCCCAGCTTAAACTTCAATGTTCACCAACCACCAACTGACCTTGCTTGGAAAGATCTTCGGCAGCTGCTAAGGCTTCATGCAGTGTAACTCCAGCTCCAATAACCGTGACTTTGTCATTGACACTGTGGCGGAGGACCTGGTATTATGCCCATTGAACAAAAAAGCCGTGGTTACTATGCATGGAGCACATCTCAAAGATAACACTCTGCTACATTGCTCTTCCCTGATCCTACCAATTTTACTGCTTAATAATTCACTATAAAAAAAAGCTGCATCAACACACTGACAAATGACACTCTTTTTGATAAATCCTACTTCATATTCACTTTACAAATTCACCTATCATGCTTCATGATATACACGGTGCCAAATCACTAAGTTCTTATAGAATAACAAAATGCCCCTTTAGCAAAGAAGGTGGACTTCAAATCGGATCTGAAAGGCAGAGGGCCAGAAACAAGTTGTATGGGACACATGCTGCAGACCACAGACTCATACTCACAGAGGGTCTGTAAACAGCACTATTTCTGGACCACCCGCAACATCTCGTTGGGGCGTGCACACAAACTGGACTCTGACGATGAACACGTCAATGGGGATAATTTGGGGGCATTTGCGACATGTTCTGTGCAAAGCACCTTGCATGTCCAAATGCCCTATAAAGCCCACGCATTAGAGGGCTCATTCTGTGGCTGGAGAAAGCAAACCTCAGAGTGGGAGGAACTTGCTCAGGATAAAGCTGAGGCAAACAGCTAACTAAGCCCGTCTGACATCGAAGCCTACATGCTCACCCACTAGCTATTCTGTAAGCAAGGACAGGGGCCTGGTCTTTTTTTTCCATAGACTTCTATTTCCTCCAAAGTCACTCAACCAAAGGCATCTGGAACTATTCTGCACTTCATCCTTTTGTATAGGTTTCCTTGTAGCTTAAGCACTGCTGACAGTACAAACTATTCAGGGCTTTCTAAGCCACCCCATTCTTTGAGAATATCCTTTTTCATCTACGTCCATATAAATACATAACGCACACCCCCCTTTGCAAAACCTAGCCCTTGAATTATCCATGCCACGCACATTATCACACGCATTTTAACTCACATCCTTTACCATCAGGAAATGTACTTCATTGTGTCAGGACCGGGCAAATATTAGGGGAAAAAGACAAGCTATGAGAAAGCTCTGCCAAATTACAGGTCACTCACCAAGACCCCTACCTCCACCCTCAGGGACATTCAGCCTTGAGTTTCCGCGGGAGAGTAAGGGGAACAACAGAACCTGTGGTTAACACTGAAGATGAATACTGCGGCTTTCTCATTCAGTGCTGGCAAGCTACCCAGCAGCAGGTCATGAACATTTGGTTATGCCCGCTTTTTTGCAGCACTAAAGCCATTCAGTACTCAGACACAGTCCTTCTGAGCACTACAAACTATGAATTCTCCAGCAGCTTAGTTCTTAGCAATCAAGTCAGATGTCACCTGTTGTTCAACACTGGCTAGTGCTCTTTCACACATTTAAGTATGAATGACATACCAAAAAAGCTTAAAACATACAAACTTTCTTCTGCAATATAATCTCAACTACATAAAGCATACATATAACGCCGTAAGAAAGGCAGGAAGGAAATGTGTCAGAACATCTGCGAGCTCTGCTCTCCAGGTGGTGGAGCAGAGTCACTGATTTTCTCCCCAGACGCTGTTGGTTCTGTTCTTTGCACATACATGGCCCCCAACAGAGACCAGGTCAATGTCTTGGTCTGAATCCTGGTCTTGCTGCTGTGAACCCGTAGTAAGCCCCTCACCTACAACACAGGGCTGCTACCAATCTGTGCTTCTAGGGCTTTTGCGAGAACACAGAAGATAGCAAGTGCCCTTATCAGGCCCATGGACAAGGCCACATCCCACCAACTTCAGTGCCACACAATGGCCAGTGGCAAGACATTCATGTTCCCTTTTATTCCTGGCTTGGACCTGCAAAACCCAAACCTAACAGATTCATTATTCATTTGAAATCAGTTGTACTATTTCGTTTAGCTCCAGGCTGTGGTAATTTACACCCCAATAACTCAAGGACCTTTAAGTTGTTACCACTTTAAGAGTTCACCAAAGAAGAGACTCCATTTGGAAAGGGAAAAAGTTTGCTTAGGCTGATACTGGTAGAATGCTCCTTCCTGAGGAAAAGCAGGTAAAGGTCACAATGGAACTTTTTTTTCAACTAGAGCAAAGAAAGGATCAAGCCTTGACTGTAGGGATACCTAGTGCTAGCTTTAAACCAGATCTCTCCACATGAAATGATACTAGAAGGCACTACAGGACTTAAGATCTTACCTTGGCCTGTCCGATCTCAAAGCTTTCTTGTTGGGTGTAAATAACTGCAGTTTCTGGTCGGCTGGTCCGAATATAGCACATCCCCTAGGGCGTAAATTAAAACCAGAGCTACAGTTAAAAAAAAAAAAACAACAACTAAATTTCCAACTAATAAACTTGTTTTAAAAGGAGGGGGGGGAAAGACAGCTAAACAGTTCTCTTCACTAAAAACAAAGCACACATTTTGGAGCAGAGGATAAACATCTATACAACTACTAGCAAACACGTCAGGTGGCACCTGATCAGATCACTACACCAAGCCAGGCAAAAACCTACGTAGGACCCTGGCAGATGCCCTCAGTGACAAGCCTTCTATGCTATCACATTCAGTGATATAGGAAAACTTTCTCACATACCCACGGACTTGTTCTTTCTCTGCAGAACACAAATGCAGGCCACAGCATGGACTCATGTTTAATAAAAATCCCAGAACACGACGTTAAACAACTAACTTTTGCCATAATAGTTTGTAATATTTCATTCTTTAAAAAACCATACATTATAAACTATTAGTTTAGGAACACTGGTTCTATCCCAACCATGCCCAGGGCTGCCTATGCAGGGCCATGGGTGGGCACAGGGCTGGTGGTGAGGGGAGTCTGTTGACCATTAGGTGGAGCAGCTGAAAAGGTTCAGACTGTCCTCTAGCCTGCCCTGCAGCTGGGTTCTAGGCAGGAATTAGGTTGAGTCCATCTACAGCCCTTGTAGGAGACTTGCGAAAGGGCAAGTGGGGCACAATTCATACTCCTGCCCTTCTAAGAGGTTTCGGAGGGCGGACCTGGGCTGGGGACTCTGAGGTCTGTCTACAGTGGAGACACTGGCCACCCACTGGTCACTCTCCAGCTTCCTGGATGTCATGAGGTGGTGACAGCATGGGATGTGTCTAAGGCCAACACCACTGATCCCTCCTGGAGCCCATTCCCAGGACATTGCTGACAGCCCCCCTTTCCTTGGAGTGCCCAGAGCACTCTCCTCGCTGTGTTGAGCCCTGCCCCATATGGGCCGTCAGCTGTTCCGTGTCCTTTTGTACGGTCTTTTACAACGTGATCATGTTTATGTTCTACATGCTCAATCACTTTTTTGGGGTAATTGTTCTGTCTCTTAAAGGAATCGTACAGCCAAATTTTCTATAACAAATATGATCTTTACACTGAGAAAATGGGAAAAACCCAATCATCGGTATCAAACTAGCAGCGGAGCCCAGAAGCATTTCGTCTTAAACAGTGTCCCCTTAAAAAAAAAAAAAAAATACCTTAGTGCAGCACCTGGGTGGCTCAGTCAAAATGTCTGACTTCGGCTCAGGTCATGATCTCACAGTTCGTGGGTTCGAGCCCCTTGTTGGGACTCTTTGCTGACAGCTTGGAGCCTGGAGCCTGCTTCAAATTCTGTGCCTCCCCACCCCTCCCCCATTCACACTCTCAAAAATAATAAAAAAAAAATACCGTGTTATTGGCTGCCAGGAAAACAGCATGTTCTGTTGAGATGGCATCACTTGGATAGAAAATAGTGCAGTTGGGAACAGCTCGGAACATGGCCAGATCCTCCAGGGCCATCTGGGAGGCGCCATCTTCACCTGAGAAAGCAACGCCACGGCCCAAAAACGCATGATCAAGGGCCAACTGGGAACCTGCCCTCTGCTGGATAAACAAAAGCTTATTTCCATGCGGGGAGGGCCCACACTTGTAGCTGAGCCCTACAAAACTGTCCAATTCTTGGGCCAATATAATGCCATAATTAACTGCTACATGTCTCCCATGAGACATCACTGTGGGTTAGGATCCTAACTGACCTTCCAGATCCCTGGAGCCTGCTTTGGATTCTGTCCTCCCTCTCTCTGCTGCCCCTCCCCCACTCTCTCTCAAAAATAAGCATTAAAAAAACCCTTAAATTCTAAAAGCAAAATAAAACATGCTGGTACAGAGAACTCATACCAACAGATATTCCACAGTGGGACCCCACAAGGTTGATGTTGGTTTGAGAAACGGCTCCCATCCGGATTTGATCAAATGCTCGGGTCAAAAAGGCAGCGAAGGTGCTGACAAAAGCAACAGTCCGACCACGGGTGGCACATCCCAGTGCCACACTCACCTGCAATAAAAAGGTGAATTAGACACCCTTAGAATAGTTGGCCTATTTAAAAAAAATTAAAATGTGGAAGCCTTGGGAAAACAAAACCACAATAGTGAAAGGGAAAACAAATGCTTGAACCCTGCCCCTCCTTTCCCCTTCCCCAGTGCACAGTGTGTCCCAGAATAATCTCTACTCCACATTCCCCCCACCACCTCATCCTTCCCCAGGCACGTAGCTGGGCAAACCCGAAATCTGGCAAACCCCTGATGTCCCCCAAACTTCCAGAAAATAACAGGAATTGGGGCACCGACTTGGCTCCTTCAAGTCAGGAAGATAGGGAAGAGAAGACAGGAAAGCTCGGGACATTCAAAGCCTCCCTCCCCACAGTCCTGGCAGGTCCCCTTCTGCACCCTTCTCCCTATTCCCTCACATGGTGCCCTCACTTTGCATCTCCTGGGAAATGAGAACAACAGAGGCTCTCCCATCGGCCCCCAACCACCCACCTGCTGGCTAGGAGACAGGGTACCTGTACCTACCTACGGTCCACTGGCCCACCTGCCATGCTGAATCTCACCCTTCTCCTGAGTTCTCAAGGGCATCTCCAGCAGTGCAGTTATCCCCTCCCCTCATGGATCCAGCCCCTTTCTCGTGTTACTCTCTCACCACTCGAATATATGCTCGTATCTTCTATCTCTACCTCTCCACCTCCACCTCATCCTCCCCCCCTCCAGATACCACCCTTCACCTGGGCTCTCCCTCGCAAAAAACTTCTCATACCATCCTCACTTTCCCACTTCCTACTCTCTGCCCAGCCTCTTCCAGGTTATCAATAAAAGGCTTTCATGTACCAAAAAAAAGGGCAAAAGAATAGCACTAAGAATTGAGATAGAAATGCTTCTGACAACTAAGGAGAGTCCTTGTGTGATCTTTAATTGGATAATTTGAGTATTAAAGTGCCTCAAATTCAATATATGGGAAACTATCTTTTGTTAACTACTTAAATTTGTAACAAGAATTTAAATTTTATCTTAAAACTAGGCAGAAGAATACATAGTTCAGAAAAACACATTCATAGAATACACTTGAAGACAACTGATGTATCCTCCAAACTACCTGACCCCTTACCAACCAGTACTCTGACCCCCCAGGGCCCAAACAGCTCCCATGCCCCCAAATCCACTTCTCCCCCAGTCGTGTCCATCTTGGGAAGTGACACCACTCTCTACCCAGGCACTCTGGCCTACCCCCGAGTGCCAGCCTTGGTTCTTGCCCTGACATCCACCCTTATGGCATCCTGTTAGCTCTCCTTCCCAAAGAGATTCCAGATGAGTCCACTTACTTCCAACCTGGCCCAAGTCCCCATCTTCTGTCACCCCGCCCCCCAGCAAGCTATTCTTCACATTGCAGGGCCTTGTAAAACATATCATGTGGTTTCCCAGTAAACTGCAAAAGAACCCAAGATACTGAAAGTGGCCAGTAAAAGCACCATATGATCTGGCCCCTGGTGACCTTGCCAATTTCCTCCTGTACTCACCATGCTGCCACTTTTTCTCCCTAGATGGTTCAAAGGTTGGCCTGCTGCAGAGATAGCTGTCCCCTCTGCTGTTAATGCTATCTTCCAGATCCGTGCACGACTCATCACTTAAATCTCAGCTTAAATGTCACATCAACTGAGAGACCATCCCTGATTGGCCCCGGTTACATTCCTACCATAGCCACCAGGTTCGACATGGCATTGGATACTACTTATTAGCTGCAGTTTTACTAATTTTCTTCCCACTGTGGGAACCCATCAGTACAGAGTATATGCTGAAGGCTGTTAACTAAAGGAATCAATGAGATGGGGAGCAAGCTTTCTGATAAGAGACTCAATTTGGAGAATGATGGATTGTATTTTTTCCATTCAAAATGGAAATAACTTAATGAGACCTAGAGAAAAACGTATTTATGCTTACAGATGTAACGATCTACTTTACCTAACAGGGTAGCTTAAATTCTAATACTAACAGGCCCAGAGAAGCACCATAAATGAAAGTGCAGGGTGGCCAGAGGCAGGGACATGGCCAGCTGGCTTTGGACACCCATCTAAAGGGGGCCCCTGCTTAGTTCCAGCCAACTGGTGGCAGGAGGTAATGCCGTCTTGGTGCTGACAGATCTTCCTACTCTTTAAGAGAATCGAGAAATTTGGATTCTACAGAAAAACTTATTTTTAAAACCTGGCAATCAAAAAAATTGATAAATACTACTTGTTCCAAATGAATCCTAGCAGTCCTGGAAGCTACCCCACAAACTGCCTAGCTACTCTCGACTTGCTTCCTCAGAGCCATTTTTTCGTCCAGTACCTTTGCTTTTATAAACGGAAAGAAAAACTGTAATTCGGGGCTGGCCTCCTGTGTCCAGCAGGCCACTGTCAATGAGAAGACCTAGGAGGTACACCCACAGCACACGCACCATGTTTTGCTCAGCAATAAAACATTCAATGAAGCGCTCCGGGTGCTCCTTCTTGAATATGTCTGCGAAGGTGGAATTCTTGGTGTCACCATCCAGCACAATGACTCTATCGTTTGCGTGGCCCAGTTTAGCCAGCGCCAAACCACATGCTTTCCGAGTAGCTACCTGGAAAAATCAAACGGTAGAGTTTTCTAGAGCAGATTTAGAAGGTGAAATTTTGTAGATTACAGATGGTCTTTTGTCTTAACGAAGAAAGCAAATCTGTAACTCATCAATAATTTCCCTTTGTCACAAAAATGGATGGCTAGCTAATCTTAAGCCCATCCTTGGTTCACTGGGTAGCAATTTTCAAAAAAAACTTATTCTTCTGCCCCCATTCATATAGTTTACCAAGACAAAATTTTTTAAATATTTTTGAGAGAGAGGCAGAGAGAAAGGGAGACAAGAGAATCCCAAGAAGGCTCCGCACTGTCAGCACAGGCCCTGCTGTGGACTCGAACTCATGAACTGTGAGATTATGACCAGAGCTGAAACAGCCGGATGCTTACCCAACTGAGCCACCCAGGCACCCCTCACAGAAGTTTATCAAAATACTTAAATTTCCCAAAATGCAAACGCCTGTGACTTTGTAACTATAAAACTGATAATGCACAGTGCAAAAATTAAAATGGAGAACTTTTTTTAAAGTTTATTTTGGGAGGGGGGAAAAATACAAGTGGGGGAGGGGCAGAGAGAGGGAGCAAGAGAATCCCATCGAGCAGGCTCCTTGCTGTCAGTGCAGAGCCGGACCCCACAAACTGTGAGATCATGATTCGAGCCAAAATCAAAAGTTGGATGCTTAAACCAACTGAGCCACCCAGGCACCCCTTAAAACATAGAACTTTAGAATCATGATACCAACAAGAAATTCCATTAGTATATTGAGATTGAACCGAGTTTATGGATTCAGGGGATAATTGACATTTTCACAATATTGAGTTTTTCTACTAGAAATTAAGGTTTGGCATTTTCTCAAAATGTCAAACAGAATTATCACGTGACCCAGCAGTTCTATTCCTAGGTATATACCCAAGAGGAAACTAGATCTCAACAAAACCTTGCACACAAATGTTCAAAGCACCAGTTACAACAGCCATAAAAGTAGAAAAAACCTAAATGTCCATCAAGGATTGAATGCGTAAACAAAATGTATAGTATATTCATGAAATGGAATACCGTACTGCCACAACAGGGATGGACCTCAAAAACATCATGCTAAGAAGCTAGACAAAAGGTTCACACATGACTATTTAACATGAAATGTCTGGAATAGGCAATTTCACAGAAAGTAGACGAGTGGTTACTAGGGGCTGGGGGAAATGGAGGGTGACTGCTAATGGGCATGGTTTTTTTTTTTTTTTTTTTTGAGGGTGATGGAAATGCTGTAAGACTGAGTGTGGTGATAACTGGACGATTCTGTTAATATGCTTTAAATCACTGAATTGTACTTCAAATGGATGGATTATATATAGTCATATCTCAATAAAGTCATTAAAAAAAAAGGTTGGTCTCTTCATGTCTGTGTTCATTTCTCTAAACACGTATCTTTAAAAATAAACAATTCATGTAGGTAGTACAAAATTCAAGTTATGAAAGCCTCGGGTGAAGAGGCCATCCTCTCCCTGCTCACCTGTCCACCATCCACCCAGTGCCTTGCCCAGAGGCAGACAGAAAGGACGAGTCTGTGTAGCATCTTTTCAGGAATGGTCTATGTACAGGTATTTGTTGAGCATCTCATATATACAAAACGTGGGTTTCTTTTGGAGCTACAGTTTTAAAAGTACCTTAAAAAAATTTTTTTTTGATGTTTATTTTTGAAGGAGAGAGAGACAGTGTGTGAGGGGGGAGGGGCAGAGAGAGAGGGAGACCCAGAATCTGAAGCGGGCTCCAGGCTCTGAGCTGTCAGCACAGAGCCCAACATGGGGCTCAAACCCATAAACGAGATCATGACCTGAGATGAAGTCAGAGACTTAACCAACTGAGCCACCCAGGTGCCCCTAAAAGTATCTTAATACAGCTCCTATATATTTAAGTTTTTTAGTTTTTCTTGCCATTACAAAAATCATCTGTTTTGTTAATATAAAAAAGGAGTTAATCTTTGTTTTTTTTTTTTTTTTTTGAGTATTTTTGAGAGAGCACATGCACAAGGAGGGGCAGAGAGAGGGGGGACAGAGGATCCGAAGCAGGCTGTGCAGTGACAGCAGACAGCCGGACGCAGGGCTCAAACTCACGAACTGCGAGGTCATGACCTGAGCTGAAGTCGGACACTTCACCAACTGAGCCACCCAGATACCCTCATATATTAGTTTTGATACAAGCTCTTTTCCTGGACTCTTATTTATAACTGTTTCCAGCTGATTCTCTTGGGTTTTCCAGACATACAACTTTATCACCTACAAATGATGAGAGGCTTGCCTTCCTCCTAGTCAGGAGGGAGTCTTTTACTGTTATTCAACCTCATTGGCTAACACTTCCAGAGTGGGGCTGACACTCTGGCAGATTAATGAGATACTTCACTGTGAAGTATGAAGAGGGCTCTAGGTTTAAGACCTCTAGATCAAGAATCTAATAGAAGTGTCTTAGCAGTCCTGTTTCTTGGTTTAAAGTTTTGTTTGGTATTTATTCTGAGAGAGAGAGAGAGAGCACAAGTGGGAGAGGGGCAAAGAGAGAGGGAGACAAAGAATCCCAAGCAGGCTCCGCAAGGTCAGTGTGGAGCTCAACATGGGGCTTGAACCCACAAACCTAGGAGATCATTACCTGAGCCAAAACCAAGAGTCAGATGCTTAACTGACAGGGCCACCCAGGCACGCCATTTTTTTAAAGTCCATTTATTTTTAAGTCATCTCTACACCCAATGTGGGGCTTGAACTTATTAGGACCCTGAGGATCAAGAGCTAATGCTCTTCTGACTGAGCCAGCCAGGTGCCCGACTTGGGTTTTTAAACTCATTTTTTATGAACCGGACTTAATTTTTTCCTGTTCATAAAAAACATAACCTCTTTTAAAAAAAAATGGAAGTTCAAGGGCACCTGGCTGGCTCAGTTAAGCGTTGGACTCTTGATTTTGGCTCAGGTCATAATTTCAGTTTCGTGCCCTGCTTGGGATTCTTGCTCTCTCTCAAAAAATAAACTAAGAAAAAAAAAGTTCTCAAAATCCCACCTTCCACCTTCAATTTGGTGTCATTTCTCCAAATGCACTTTTCAATGGTTTCTAATAATATATGATGCCCCCCACCTTTTAAGGTTTTCTACACAAAAACAATTTTATGCTGCTTTACAACTTGAAAAATTTAGTAATTGGGGTGAACTCTTAGCCTCTTGCTGGGTTTTTCCAATTCCATAAGCATTCAATGCTGAAATCAGTTTACTACCTATTTTAAGGTGGGGGGAGACAGGCAGAGGGAGAGAGAATTCCAAGCAGGCTCTACTTTCAGCACTGAGCCTGATGTGGGGCTTGACCCCATGACCTGGGATCATGACCGGAGTTGAAATCAAGAGTCAGATGCTCAACCAACTGAGCCACCCAGGTGCCCCAACATTCATTCTTCTAGACATAACTGCACACTTGCATAAATAGTTCTGCCGGATAAATTCCTAGGAGTTGTACCATTAGTTCTAAGAGTATGAACAGTTAAAGTGGTGCCAAAATACCCTTCATTAATATGGGCATTTTCCTGATTAACACCTTTCTTCTGTTCCCCCCCCCCCCAATTTCTGGTGTAATCAATTCACTTTAACCCATATTACCAGGCTAAGAAAACATAAGCAACACTCTAAAGATCTCGAAATAAATAAACGAAGGCTAAAAAATTCTTCCTTCTGGGTTCATCACCTTGTTTTTCTTTGGTCCTGAAGACTCTGCCTATTTGGGGTCTGCTATTATGGCAGGGTTTCATACCTAATTTGTTTCCTTTTTGAAGAATTGGTCTTTGATGAATTGACCTACTTCTTTCTGTAATCCAGGGGTAAGTTCAAAACCTTGGCCAGCCAGGCCCCGACCCTTAAAGTAGACACAGAATTGTGGCAGTTTCACACAGAGTAGACCGCCACACAATTTTGCAAGCAAAAGCTACACAGCACTAGACGCTTAGAAGTATCAATTGACTAGTAAGAAAATTCAGACTGAAGTTTGAAATAAAAATCAGAAATGGTAAAAGAGAAGATAAACCTATTTTTATTGCATATAACCTTTAGTTAAATGTCATGAAATCTAATAACTGGTTCATCCATGGAGATCAGAGTAAATGAAGAGTCCCGGGTATTTAAAAAACAAACAAACAAACAAACAAAAAAACCAAAAAACAGTTTGCCTACCTTCTCATCAACTGTGTAAGCAGGTAGAGAAATCATTTCTATACCTAGGATGTTGATTTGAGGTGAGTCTTCAACAGGGGGTTTTGGGTCAAGATTCTCGTTGGTCTGTATCTGGCTCTCAATTAGTTTGATAATTGCATCAGCTCGCTCTTTTGGCATTGGCTTTCCATGCCAATTTTCTGCATCTTCAATACCTGCAACCAAATAAAAAGACATTTGTTCCAGAAGTACATAATGGAGCATCTGTTAGATCATCTCAAAGACATCCTTATGGAAAAGATATTAGCTGAGGACTCACAAGAATAAAAACCTGGCACAGGGAGCCCGAGTTGGTACTGCAGCCCCAGAGGACAGCCTGAAAAGGCCCAGAGGCTCTTGGGGGGAGGCACTGGCCCATATGCTGGTGAATGGAGGGGGGAGTGTGGGATAGGAAGCTGGAGAGACAGGCAGGGTGGACCATGGAGGATCCTGTGCGTATAAAGTTTGAGTTTTGTCAGAATCAAGATAGGAAACCACAGAGGAATTTGGAGTGGGGAGGTGACTGATGAACTCTTAAATGTACGAAGACCACCATGGCAGCCGTGTGGAGACTGGCTTGGGGAGACTATAATTAGGGAGAGATGACTTGGGTCTGAGCATGGGAAACGGAGAGCAAGAAGCAGATCTGAGATCAACCCGAATCAATCCAAATCGATGACAGACTGTGTGTGCATGTAGGGGGCACATAAGGGAGAGGTGAGGGCAAGGATAATACCCAGAATTCTCCCAGGAGCAAACTGGTCAAGTGGTCATTTACTGAACTGGGGACACCCACAGTAAGACTGTATCTTAAGGAAGAGTCATGAAACCGTTTTATTCTAAAGCACAGATATTAAAACAAAGCAGGAATCACACCCTTTGCAACTATTTATACTTGAATGACTTCAGGTACAGCTTTGAAATCTGCCAGACTACTTTCAAAACCCCGTCTTCCTTCCCTGACCCTCAGTTCCACAGGTACCTTTTCCAGGAGTGCCACTATTACTAGGTCTGTAGGTGTCCTCCCAGAGAGTGTGGGCACAGGCAAGTGTACATGCCCTTATTTGCATATCTGTTCACGCATATAATAGCATTCTCTCTCACTCTGCACTTCTATGTAAATCGCTCTCTGCCAGTCCTCTGATGGACTATCCTCCTAGCTACTCCCTCCTGCACACGGAAAAATCGCTGCTCACTTGCTGGGGGTCTGGGCTTCCCCCCCAACCCCAACCAGACCCACTACGTGTAAGGACCAAGGAGAGCAAGGGCCTCCAGCACATTACAGGTGGGATCACTGAGCACTAAGCCAGATGTCTGCCTGGCCAGACTGAGTCTCCTCCTGCCACACTGCTGTGCAGACAGGTGTTTTCAATAACCCCGAGCAGAAAAGAAACATTTGCTTACTTGGAGTGCCCCGGCCCTTGAAGGTTTTGGCAACTACAGCAGTGGGCTTGTTCTTTACTTGACTTGCCTGCAAGAACACCTGGCACAGTACCTCCACATCGCGTCCGTCCACCACGTAAGTATTCCACCTGTCAACCCAGGAGGAGGCTAGGTTACAAGGTGAAGGGGGAATGGGGCAAAAGGGTGACATAAAACAGGACACAGTTGGGGCGCCTGGGTGGCGCAGTCGGTTAAGCGTCCGACTTCAGCCACGTCACGATCTCGCAGTCAGGGAGTTCGAGCCCCGCGTCGGGCTCTGGGCTGATGGCTCAGAGCCTGGAGCCTGTTTCCGATTCTGTGACTCCCTCTCTCTCTGCTCCTCCCCCGTTCATGCTCTCTGTCCCAAAAATAAATAAACGTTGAAAAAAAAACAAAACAAAAAAAAAAAAAAAACAAAAAACAAAAAAAACAGGACACAGTTACCCAAAGGCTTTGCAACGCTTCTGATAGACATCCACGCAGTGCTCAACGGGCAAGGCACCACTGTGGCCCAGGCGGTTCACGTCGAAGATGGCCACAAGGTTATCCAGATTGTAGTGGGAAGCAAAAGCCAATGCTTCCCAGACGGAGCCTTCTGAGGACTCACCATCTCCCAAGAGGCAGAACACCCGGTAGCTAGGGCAAGCCAAGAAAGGTTAAGACCCTGCTTAGGGCTCTTCTAGAGCACTCAAGCAAACGTATTTCATGGAGAAAAAGGAATAGAATGAAATAGTTGCTTCACACATCATTACGTTCCTAAAACTTTTTCTTTTCGGTTCTGTCCAAACCCTACGAGCTAAGGAAACACAGCTTTAAAAAACTTGGGCCTCACAAGATGGATTTTTGGGCTAGTTTTCTTATTCTAGCATTCTTCTGCCATGTCTCTGGGACCCACAAACAACAGGGGATGTGGAGAAAGTAGCTCCTTAAACACCCAAACAACATTCATATATACAGTTTCTCGGTAAGCTCTGTTTTAAGCACAACCACTATTTCTAATCTAACAAATTTATTTACAACAATCACAACAAAACACTGTACCTCAGGAGCATACGTTCTGTTGTAAACCATGAACTTCTCCACAACAAAAACACAAAAACGTTAAGACCAGTAAGACACAACCTAGACCCCACACCAAAACGCTGCAAAGTTTTTAAAAAAATGATTAATGGGGTGCCTGGGTGGCTCAGTCGGTTAAGCAGCTGACTTTAGCTAAGATCATGATCTCATTCATGGTTCACGGGTTCAAGCCTGCATTGGGCTCTGTGCTGGCAGCTCAGAGTCTGGAGCCTGTTTCAGATTCTGTGTCTCCTTCTCTTTCTGCCCATCCCCCGCTCACACTTGGTCTCTGAATAAACATTAAAAAAAAAAAGTTTAAAAATTACAGGATAGGAACTAATACAGGCAATAATGAGATGAAAATGTTAACAGACTCCTGGGAGATGGAACAGGGTAGCTGCCTGAGCAGTGGAGGAAGCACAACCAAGTGCCTCCAAAGGGGCCACCTGGGCTGGAACCAAGATGTGACTGGATCTGGACTCAGGCACGTCCGGTGCATCTCGGGAGAACATGCACACCAACACAGCCAACCCTGGGGACCCCCAGCACTACCCCCATCTTGCTCACACATCAGCGGCAGTTGGGCATACACCCCTGTAGGAAAGACACTGGTGGAACCACTCTAAAAAAGGAACTCTTTGATTATTAACATACAATGGGGCCCAACCAGTCGCAAATGCACCAGCTACTAGCTCTATAATGAGGCTCAGGAGAAATGGAAAACACAAACATGTCACTCTTAGAGAGCAACAGAAATAAACCAGTCTATACGCTACAGGCAGCACTTAGAATCCAACCAGAGAAGCCAGAACAGTTTACAGAAACACAATTTCTCTACTGCTAGAACACTTGGGAACCTGACCTTTCTAAACAATCATGGTCTTCCCAAACTAGTAAACCCTAAGTAAAGCCAAAGTGACTGAGGGGTGTGGTGTGGACAGGTAAACAGTGGATAAGAGCCTTACCTGGCTTTGTCAAAGTACTTGCCAGTATATGCCATCCCACAAGCAGCCCCCAGTCCTTGCCCAAGCCATCCGGTTGCCACATCAACAAATGACAGCCTCTGTAAGAGAAGGGACCAAATGAACTTAGACATACCTGCAGGACACAAGTTATCAGTCCAACTTCCAGCATGGAGCACAGGCTGCTCTCTGGCACAGCCCCTCCCACCCTTTGGGGTGGATTTCTCTTTACCACACCCACGTAGCACCCTAAGTCTCAACATCACAAACACAGGGGGAGCCATAGGTAATCCAAGGTCAGCTGGACCTGTGGAATTATAGAGAAGGGAAATTTCTTCACACAGCAGCCTAAACAGAGCCTAAGAGCAAAGCAGAAAACGTAAGCATGAGCCTTGCCATTTTCACAAAGCCTTTCGTGTAGTCCTGCACAAACCAGATGTTCAATCTCTTTGGAGAATGCAGGTTATGAAACACCGGAGTGCCTGGATGGCTCAGTTGGTTAAGTGTCTCTCTTGATCTTCGCTTGGGTCACGATCTCATGGTTTGTGAGACTGAGCCCCGAGGTGGGCTCTGTGCTGACAGTTTGTGGAGTCTGCTTGGGATTCTTTCTCTGCCCCTCCCCCACTTGCACTCTCTCCCCTTCAAAAATAAACATTTTAAGAAAATGGAGGCTCCTGGGTGGCTGAGTTGGTTAAGCATCTGAGTTTGGTTCAGGTCATGATCTCATGGTTCAGGAGTTCAAGTCCTGCATCAGGTGAGCTCAAGCCCTACTTCAGGCTCTGTGCTGACAGTGTGGACCCTGCCTGGGATTCTCTGCCCCTCGTTCACTTGTGCCCTGCGCCCCAACTGAAGATTACAATTTCCCTGGTTTGTAAAACTCAGGTCAAATGAGATTTCAGAAACGGTCATCTGTAAGTGCTCATTCCAGAGATGAATCATTTTACACCACTGCTTCCTCTCCCCTTCTCCTGTATCTATGCACAGGCTATTACTATCCATAAAGATAATGCCCTCTGAGTGCCACAAGGCAGTGTCAAAGGTCCCAAGCTCCCGAAGACACACTGAACTTATTCACTGCTTCCCCTGCCACCATCTCAAACTGGCCACAAACATCTTAATTCTCACTGCAGTAACCTCCTTACTTCCCCCCCATACCTATTCTCAACACAGCCACCAGGGGGAGGCTGTCAAAACCTAGGTCCACTCCTCACCCTGCAGAGAGCTGTCCAAGGTCTATTTCGTGCCAAGCGGAGTCCAAGTTCTTACACCACCCTCCAGCCCCCATAATGTCCTACTCTCTCCTGCCATCGCTTTGGATGCCCTGGCTTTCTTGCATCCCTTGAATGTCCTGGGCATACACCTGCCTCAGGGCCTTAGCACTCACAGCACCCTATCCCCGAAGTGCAGGAGTCTAAACAGGCACACAGTTCCCTCTCACTACGCGCCCCCCCCCCCCAAGCCTCTGCTCAAATGTCAGCTTCGAGGCTTTCCTGGACTATCTGTTTCAACTGGTAAACCCTCCCACCCTCACTTCCCTTGGATCCGGGATGCTCAAGCCCATCCAACATGCTGGTTACCCAGGTTTCCTGTCTGACTCCTCCGCCACTCAAATGTCCCCTCCATTCAAGCAAAGAATGAGGTGTTTTGTACCAAGGATGGGCCAACGGTACTTGTTAGTCTCTGATCCTTCTCTCGTTGTGCTCCGTCCAGGGCTCTTAACTGTCCTTAGCTTTCTTCACACTTTTGTGCCCCCAGAGACTCCCTCTGTTTTGTACTCCTAGCCCTGCAAAACCATCCCGCTGAAATCTCTCCTGATGTCTCTAGTTCTGCTAAAGAGTCCCCCTCAGCCAGCAGAAGACTGTAGGATTGAGAAGATTGGCAAGCACCAGCACAACGCTCAGCGTGGTGGAGGCACCCCACATGGGTTCCCTTACCTTCCCCAAGAACCCTTACACTGTGGCAAGGGGGGGATACACTCACAACTGGGGGAGGAGCAAGAGCTAGAATAGAATGCATACGAGGTGCGATCTATGCACACTCGGAAAAGACTGCTCTTTCAGGTGGCACTTCTTACCTTTGTTCTGGCACAAAATACGCTTGAAGAACCAGTTTACAAAAAGAACTTTTGGTTACTTCTCTGGCCTGCTTGGTTGGGAGAAACAGCTGATAAAAAACAAGGCCCTGCGGCAAGATAGAAGTGGATATACAGGGATCACAAAAACCTCCCCAGAAGCCTTCACAGCACCTCATAGTCAGCAATACCGATACTGCCAGGTCTTAACAGTGAGCCTCCTGATGCAGTTGTTGGTGCCGGACATTCACATCCCAGGAGTACCAATCGTGAAGACTGTGGCTCCTCTGCCATAGCAAGTCCATTTATTCCATTCTCGGCCAATGCCAAGACGAACTACACTCCTAGGTGTTTTCTCTTTCCTTCCAAACTCACCTGCTTCTTAAATCTGATGAATCCATAAATTCTGGCAGCTGAACAGTGCCCAACCTGCTACCGCATGCCAGAAAGCCTCTTTATCCCACTAAGACAGCAATAGTTACAGGACAATCCAGCCATCTTACAGTTTAATTTTTTTTTAAGTTTTGAAAGAGTAAGCACACACACAGGGGAGGGGCAGAGAGTTCAGATGTGGGGCTTGAACTCGCTAACCTTGAGATCATGACCTGAGCTGAAATCAAGAGTCGAATTCTGAACTGACTGAGCCACCCAGGCACCCCATCTTACAGGTTTTAAACCAGAGATCTGTGTACACATGCTGTTTGTACATCTACATTACTTAAATTTTTAAATATTTTTGATAGAGACAGAACATGAGAGGGGAGGGGCAGAGAGGGAGACACCGAATCTGAAGCATGCTCCAGGCTCTGAGCTGCCAGCACAGAGCCCACAGACCGTGAGATCATGACCTGAGCCAAAGTCGGATGCTCAACCCACTGAGCCACCCAGGCGCCCCCATTTACTTTTTATTGCAAAAGTCAAGCTTATAGAAAACTTGTAAGGATAGTACAACGAAATCCCACATACCCTTCACCTAGGTTTGTTGCTAAGGGACTTTTGCTTCATCTTGCTTTTTCTACACTACATGCTGAGAAATTTTATCTTTTGCCAAACCTCATTTGAAATTACATTTCAGACACCAAGACATGGGTCATAAATATGACCCCAGGTACTTCAGCCATGCCCATATTCTAACTTTATTCTCTAAACTAACACCCACTACCCAGATCTGAGGTTTCTATTTGTACACACCGGCTGAGTTTTAAATGTTTCTCTCAGAACACCACAAACTTTCAGACATCAAAAGAACTGAATGTTCTTTTAGATCAACCCTGCTTTTTTTTTAAATTTTTTTTTCAACGTTTGTTTATTTTTGGGACAGGGACAGACAGAGCATGAACGGGGAAGGGGCAGAGAGAGAGGGAGACACAGAATCGGAAACAGGCTCCAGGCTCTGAGCCATCAGCCCAGAGCCCAAAGCGGGGCTCGAACTCACGGACCGCGAGATCGTGACCTGGCTGAAGTCGGACGCTTAACCGACTGCGCCACCCAGGCGCCCCTCAACCCTGCTTTTAATATTACTCCCCTTTCCTGCCCCTCAATGTCATGAGATACCTGGTGCTACACCTAGTGTAACGAGAAAATCCTCCCATTGTGTCAGGTCAAATTTACTGAGAAATAGAAAATAAAGGTAACTGTCGGGTGGAATATCCCTCCAAATTCAACTCAATTTTCCTTGAGCTCAACATAGATCCACTAATGTTGCCCACCTCTACCCAGGTGGCAGAAGATGGGAGCATGACCCTGCTGGAGACCTGGGGGGGGGGGGGTTTGTGCTAGGTGGCGTAAGGCAGAGCACCAACAAAGGAAAGGAAGGGTGGCCAGTTGCCACAAGCATCCTTTCCACTACTGCAATCCTTGCTAGAACATCTCTTAAATCTTTACGAGGTGCTATCGTCTCAATATTTGTGCCTCTCAAAACGCTGATGTTGAAAACCTAAGGCCAAAAGTGGTATCAGGAGGTTGGGGGGGGGTGTCTTTGGGTGGTGATAAGGTTGCAAGGGCAGAACCCTCACAAATGGGATTAGTGCCCTTGTAAAACAGGGCCTAACAAGACTACTTCCCCTTCTATGTGAGAGTACAATGAAAAATCTGCAACCAGGAAGAGGACCCCCCCCCACCAGCAGTGACCATGCTGGTGCCTTGATCTTGGACTTCCATTTCCAAAACTACTAGAAATAAGCTTTTACGCTTTATAAGCTACCCAGTCTGTAGTTATTTTGTCACAGCAAACTGAAGAGACTCGACATTAGGCAGACAAAGAACAACCAAAAAAAATAAACAGCCCATTTCCGGTCTTGTTGCCACGTGGTGGCTTTGAAAATGACTTTTAAGAAGCAACTGGGCAGGCTCCGGGCTCCTGTGGGGACTTACCTTGGAGAGGATGAAACGGTCATTATCTGGGTTCTCCGGGTCCTCCTGTTTATACCTCATGATGTAAAAGAACAGCACGGCCATGACCTCAGCAGCACTACTGGAGGACGTGGGATGGCTTAAAGACAGACATGGTACAGGTCATTTCTCACAGGTGATTCACCAGGGACCCGGTGCACAAGGAGGCCTTTTATTACACAGGCTTCTCAGACTAGAAGCAGCAGTCCTTTCTCCCCGGCATGGAAGAATCCAGCCAAGGAAAAGGGATGCAGGGCCACTGCCTCCCAAGTTCATGGCTTTTAAGGATGCTATAAGGCTCAGTAACTTCATAACCTCTCTCCCTGTGGAGAACAATATCTTCAAGACCAGCTCCCCCTCTATCAATGGAGTACCTGTATACTTGGGGCAAGTTCATCTGGTGACTATCAGCACCTGAGTAGTCTTTTACTTATTTGAATTTATCTTTGAGATCATTGATCAAAAACACCATGAAGCACAAATTAACCCGTGCGTGTATGAGAAACTAGAATTTGACGAGAAAGCCAAGAATATTCAATGCAGAAAGAACAGTCTTCGATAAATGGTGCTGGGAATTGGATATCACGTGTGAAAAAATGAAACCATAATGCTAGTGTTCACTCACAGAAGTTAAAATTAAGACTTAAGTGTAAGACCAGAAGCCATTAAGACTCCTAGAAAAAAACATAGGAAGAAACCTCGACATGTATCCTTGTTTTTTAGATAGAACAGCTAAAGCCAAAGCAATAAAAGATAAACAAGGGGGACTACGTCAAACTCAAAAGCTCTGTACAGCAAAGGAACCATCAACAAGGTGAAACAACCTACAGAACAGGAAAAAATATCGCCAATCATGTTATCTGATGAGGGGTTAATATCCAAAACATAGAAAAACTCACACAACCCAATAACCTAAAAAAATTTAGGTAAAAATATAGGCAAAGAACCTGAACACCCCCCCCACACACAAATATATGCATGACCAACAGGCACGTGAAATGATGCCCAAAATCACTAATCATCAGAGAAAAGCAAATTAAAACAAGGAGGTATCACCTCACACCTGTTAGAATGGCTATCAAAAAGCCAAGAGGTAACCAATGCTGGCCGAGGTGTGGGCAAAAGGGAATCCTCATGTGCACTGTTGGTGGGATTGTAAATTAGTGCAACTAATTTACAGTATGGAGGATCCTCAAAAAGTTAAAAATTAAACTACCATATGATCCAGCAATTCTACTTCTGGGAATATATCTAAATGAAGTGAAAACACTATGTCAAAAAAACCTGCATCCATCTGTCCATAGCATTATTTACAACAGCCAAGACATAGGAACAACCCAAATGTCCATTAACAAAGATGTAATATGTATATCAAATGGCTATTTGCCATTTGTGACCAAATGGACAGACTTTGAGGGCATTATGCTAAACGAAATAAGTCAACAGAGAAAGAAATACCGGCTGACCTCACTCACATGGGTAATCTAAAAACAAAAACACCTCCAAACTCCTAGGAAAAGAGGTAATCAGATTTATGGCTACCAGAGGCAGGGGATGGGGGAGGGAGGAATTAGATGGTGGTCAAAAGGTACAAGTGTCCAATCACGAGATAACCACCAGAGGTGTAAGGTACAGCATAATGACCACAGCTAACACTGCTATATAGTATATTTGGGAAAGTATACCCTAACAGTTGTCCTCACAATGAAAAAAAAATTTCTATGTATATAACATAGATGTTAACTAAACTTATGACAATCCTTTCATAATATACATAAATCACCATGCTGTATACCTTAAGCTTACAGAAAACTAGGTGTCAATTATCTCAAAACTGGAAATTAAAAAAACAAAAACACTGCGAAGATCACATACTACCTAAAGTGATTTTCTTTTAGGAAGTGAACGGTGAGACCCAAGTTTCTCACGGTGGAATAACTGGAGGTCCTTACTGAAATCCAAAGTAACTGCTGTTCTTAGAGAGCAGCTGGCCTGGGAGTCCAGCCAGTCCATTAATCCAGAAGGGAAGAGGAGACAGGACAGGGGAACAAAACCAACTCTCTAGAACCCCTGCCTCAACTTTCAGAAAAGATTTTAGGCCCAGCTCACATGTATTAATCATCTCTCCTTTCAAACTTCACAATTACAAAGCAGAGACTTAAACCCCTTGACTCACAAGTATTCCATAAGGGGAGGACAGGAATTTTAAAATTGTTACAGATTAAAAAATTTAAAAAACAAAAATTGCTAGATACCTTGAAGAAATGCAAACCATTATAAATTCTGTAGGCGAATGGAGCAAAATGAAAGTAAAAAAAAAAAACCCAAAACACGCAGTTCTTAAACTCATCTATGAAATCTTAATACCATAGTTCAGTATTGAAAAAGATTTTATTTGAAAAAAGGGATGATCCTGGAGTGTATTTTATCTCACACCACTGTTGAAGTTAGAAATTACTAACAGAAGGAAAACTGGAAAATCCACACATTTGTGGAAATTAAATACTACACTCCTAACCAGCCAATGTGTCAAAAGACGAGAAATTAGAAAATACTTGGAGGGCCGCATGCGTGGCGCAGTGCGTTAAGAGCCCAACTCTTGATTTCCGTGATCAGGTCAGGATCTTAAAGTCCTGAGATCTGGCTGAGCCTGGCTCTACACTAAGCATGGAGCCTGCTTAAGATGCACGCTCTCCCTCTCTCCCCACCCCTCCCCCTATGAGGGCCTGCGTGCGTCCCGCCCGCCCCTCCCCCCCACGAGCGTCCCGCCCGCCGACGAGCTTTCTCCCCCTTTTTTTTTTTTTACTTAAAAAAAAATACCTGGAATATGAAAACAGCACACCAAACTTTATGGGACACAAAAGCCGTATCAAGAAGTTTACAACTATGAACGCTTTAAGAATACTAAACAATCAAAGCCCTTACTTTACAACATAAGAACTAGCAAAATTAAACCCAAATCTACAAGAGTAATAAAGATTAGAGCAAAAATAAATTAGAACAGAAATGGAGACCAAGAAAGCCGGTACAACAGATCAATGAAAACAAAAGCTAGTTATTTAAGAACATGACCAAAATTAACAAAAACGAAGACATTTTAACTTTAAAACTTACTGGTTCGAAAACACCAGTTTCATTTCTAAAATGAAGGCAAAAACAGTACTACCAACCATACAGACGTAAAAAAGACGATACTACGAAGAACTGTACAAATCGGCTAACAACCGAGAAACTTCTAGAAGCAGAAAATTCAAGAACACTAAGGACCAATTAGAGATTTGAAATACACCCGTGACTAATAAGAAGCCTGACCCAGGAGTGAAAAACCTCTCTGTACAGGGAAACATGGCCCCGACGGCCTCACTGGTGAATTTCAAGCACGAGCACGGCCCCCAGGGAACGCGAACCGTCCCGCCGCCCGCGCGCCTCACGGAAAAGCTACCACACCGCCACCGCACGAACCCGACCGTCCTGGCACACGCCAGGGACCGGAAAGCCGCCTTCGGCGGCCGTTCCCACTCACCCGCCGCCTTCTCCGCGCCTCGCTTTCGAGTCGGGGACGCCGGCGTGGAGGGCAGCTGCCCACACACAACGCCACGGCCGCACGCCCCCTTCCCACTCGGGCCCGAGACCGCCCCCAGGACACCTCCCCGCCGAGCCCGAAAGATTCTGGGCTGCCTACTACTCAATGGGAGAGACCACGGGAGCCGCTCCCTTCCCCCCCCCCCCCCCCCCACAGCGCAGACCCGCCGGCCACGCGGGCCCGTCCATGCTCCCCCGCGGCCCCAAACAGGGCCTCTACGACCGAGCCCGCCTGCCCGCCCACCTCCCAGCTACTCCCTTACACCTCACACGCCGGCCGCCACGATGCCTCTGACAGGGGAACCTTACCCGGAGCTCGAAGCGCAGGTAGCCCTGATAGAATGGATGCGCAGGCGATTAGCCATATCTCGCAAGATCTGCAGGGTCTTCCAGTCAGGCTTGGTCTCCTCGGTCGTCACAGTGCTCCCCTCAGAGTCTGCCATAGCTGCGAACTCTTCGGCGTCTGAGGACCGAATGCCGCGAAAACGAGTCCGCGGAGCGTGTGAGTCAGCGCCGTGCGGCTCTCTCTAAGCTCCACCCCCTCCTCGTGCTGATTACTTGCGCACTCCGCTCCCTCCGCGCACCGCCCCTCCTCGTGCCGATTGCCCCCGCACGTCGCTCCCTCCGAGCTCCGCCCCCTCCGAGCGCCAATTCGCCTCGCTCACTGCTCCCCCCGCGCACCGCCCCTCCGAGCGCCAATTGCCCTCGCGCACCGCCCCCTCCGAGCACCGCCCCCTCCTCGTGCCACGTCGCCTCGCGCACTGCTCCCTCCGCGCACCGCCCCCTCGCGCGCAAACTGCCCTCGAGCGCGGGTCTCTCCGCCCGCCAATTTGCGCCGCGCGCCGCTCTCTCCGAGCTCCGCCCCCACCTCGTGCTGATTATCACCGCACTCCGCTCCCTCCGCGCACCGCCCCTCCTCGTGCCGATTCCTTCCGCGCGCCGCCCTTCCTCGTGCCAATTGCCCCCGCACGTCGCCCCCTCCGAGCTCCGCCCCCCTCCCGAGCGCCAATTCGCCTCGCGCACTGCTCCCACCGCGCGCCGCCCCCTCGCGCGCTAACTGCCCTCGAGCGCGGGCCCTTCCGCCCGCCAATTTGCGCCGCGCGCCGCTCTCTCCGAGCTCCGCCCCCGCCTCGTGCTGATACCCTCCGCACTCCGCTTCCTCCGCGCACCGCCCCTCCTCGTGCCGATTCCCCCCCGCGCACCGCCCCTCCTCGTGCCGATTCCCTCCGCGCACCGCCCCTCCTCGTGCCGATTGCCCTCACGCACCGCCCCTCCTCATGCCGAGTCCCTCCGCGCGCCGCCCCTCCTCGTGCCGATTGCCCTCACGCGCCGCCCCTCCTCGTGCCGAGTCCCTCCTCGTGCCGAGTCCCTCCGCGCACCGCCCCTCCTCGTGCCGATTGCCCTCACGCACCGCCCCTCCTCATGCCGAGTCCCTCCTCGTGCCGAGTCCCTCCGCGCGCCGCCCCGCCTCGTGCCGATTGCCCTGCGCCGCCCCTCCTCGTGCCGAGTCCCTCCTCGTGCCGAGTCCCTCCGCGCACCGCTCCTCCTCGTGCCGATTGCCCTCACGCACCGCCCCTCCTCATGCCGAGTCCCTCCTCGTGCCGAGTCCCTCCGCGCGCCGCCCCGCCTCGTGCCGATTGCCCTCACGCACCGCCCCTCCTCATGCCGAGTCCCTCCGCGCGCCGCCCCGCCTCGTGCCGATTGCCCTCACGCGCCGCCCCTCCTCGTGCCGAGTCCCTCCGCGCGCCGCCCCTCCTCGTGCCGATTGCCCTGCGCCGCCCCTCCTCGTGCCGAGTCCCTCCTCGTGCCGAGTCCCTCCGCGCGCCGCCCCGCCTCGTGCCGATTGCCCTCACGCGCCGCCCCTCCTCGTGCCGAGTCCCTCCGCGCGCCGCCCCTCCTCGTGCCGATTGCCCTGCGCCGCCCCTCCTCGTGCCGAGTCCCTCCTCGTGCCGAGTCCCTCCGCGCGCCGCCCCGCCTCGTGCCGATTGCCCTCACGCACCGCCCCTCCTCATGCCGAGTCCCTCCGCGCGCCGCCCCGCCTCGTGCCGATTGCCCTCACGCGCCGCCCCTCCGGGCCGAGTCCCTCCGCGCGCCGCCCCGCCTCGTGCCGATTGCCCTCACGCACCGCCCCTCCTCATGCCGAGTCCCTCCGCGCGCCGCCCCGCCTCGTGCCGATTGCCCTGCGCCGCCCCTCCTCGTGCCGAGTCCCTCCGCGCGCCGCCCCGCCTCGTGCCGATTGCCCTCACGCGCCGCCCCTCCTCGTGCCGAGTCCCTCCGCGCGCCGCCCCTCCTCGTGCCGATTGCCCTGCGCCGCCCCTCCTCGTGCCGAGTCCCTCCTCGTGCCGAGTCCCTCCGCGCGCCGCCCCGCCTCGTGCCGATTGCCCTCACGCACCGCCCCTCCTCATGCCGAGTCCCTCCGCGCGCCGCCCCGCCTCGTGCCGATTGCCCTCACGCGCCGCCCCTCCGGGCCGAGTCCCTCCGCGCGCCGCCCCGCCTCGTGCCGATTGCCCTCACGCACCGCCCCTCCTCATGCCGAGTCCCTCCGCGCGCCGCCCCGCCTCGTGCCGATTGCCCTGCGCCGCCCCTCCTCGTGCCGAGTCCCTCCGCGCGCCGCCCCGCCTCGTGCCGATTGCCCTCACGCGCCGCCCCTCCTCGTGCCGAGTCCCTCCTCGTGCCGAGTCCCTCCGCGCGCCGCCCCGCCTCGTGCCGATTGCCCTCACGCACCGCCCCTCCTCATGCCGAGTCCCTCCGCGCGCCGCCCCGCCTCGTGCCGATTGCCCTCACGCGCCGCCCCTCCTCGTGCCGAGTCCCTCCTCGTGCCGAGTCCCTCCGCGCGCCGCCCCGCCTCGTGCCGATTGCCCTCACGCACCGCCCCTCCTCATGCCGAGTCCCTCCGCGCGCCGCCCCGCCTCGTGCCGATTGCCCTCACGCGCCGCCCCTCCTCGTGCCGAGTCCCTCCGCGCGCCGCCCCGCCTCGTGCCGATTGCCCTGCGCCGCCCCTCCTCGTGCCGAGTCCCTCCGCGCGCCGCCCCGCCTCGTGCCGATTGCCCTCACGCACCGCCCCTCCTCATGCCGAGTCCCTCCGCGCGCCGCCCCGCCTCGTGCCGATTGCCCTCACGCGCCGCCCCTCCTCGTGCCGAGTCCCTCCGCGCGCCGCCCCGCCTCGTGCCGATTGCCCTGCGCCGCCCCTCCTCGTGCCGAGTCCCTCCGCGCGCCGCCCCTCCTCGTGCCGATTGCCCTCATGCACCACCCCTCCTCGTGCCGAGTCCCTCCGCCCACCCCTCCTCGTGCCGATTGCCCTCACGCACCGCCCCTCCTCATGCCGATTGCCCCCGCACGTCGCTCCCTCCGAGCTCCGCTCCCCGCCGAGCGCCAATTCTCCTCGCGCACTGCTCCCTCCGCGAGTCGCCTCCCAGCGCGCCAACTGCCCTCGAGCGCGGGTCCCTCCGCCCGCCAATTTGCGCCGCGCGCCGCTCTCTCCGCGCTCCGGCTCTTCCGCGCGCCAGTCCCCCTCGCGCGCTGCTCCCTCAGCTCAATGGATTTTGAACTCTTCTTTGCGTGTGTGCGGACATTAATCGAAATAACTTAATTTCTTTACATATCCCTTTGTGCTATCAATTCAAAGAGGCCTGCCTCTGCCGGGGGTCCAGGGGCTACTGTGGGGGTGATAAAAAGGTTCTGGAACTAGATGTTGTGGTCTTTTCACCACCTGGTGTACGTAAACGGGACTTCTTCGCACACTTTAAAGAGTTACGATGGTGCAGCTTATGTTTCATGCAATTGATCACAATATTTAAACAAAAAAGCCACGCTGGAATTTTACCCTCTGTTGGTCCCTTCCCCCCACCCCCAAGGTAGCCCAGGTGGGCTTCTTAGCAGATGAGCATGCCTTGTCTTTGCGGTGACCTCTTTCTTTCTGGAACCCTGTGCACGGCGGCAGGCCACAAGCCCCTTGTGACTATTGAGGGTTGGGGTGGCCTTAGCCCAATGCTAGCGTGCAGCTTTCCCCAGGGAGCTTGACTTCTGGGAGCTTCCCACCTCCTTCAGGTCGCAGCGTAGTCTCAGCTGTTGGCTTTGACTTTGCGATGATCTTCCAAGGCCCAGCGTGGCTTCCCCACAACTCTGTGCCCTAAGTTCAACCAAGGCGGAGCATCTTCGTTCAAAAGGGCCCAGCTCCCGAGAGGCCCCGAGTGTCCGTTAATGCGGCGGCTACGCTCCCGTGTTCTTGCTTGGGTGAAGGGTGTCTGCGTTGAAAATTTTACTTGCTCAAGAAAAACCTCCGTGTATGCCTACCCGCAGAGTATGTGAGTGTTCTTTTTCCCACCTCCTCATCGACCCTGAATGTTTAGTCTTTTCAGTGTGTGCCATTCTCATGGATGAGAAAATCGTATTCAACAGTCAGTGCTTTGATTTACATTTGCCTGATATCCTTGTAGTTGCACATTTTTTTGTACGTTTGTTGCCACTCGTAGTTTGTCCTTTCTGAATTGCCTACTATCCTTTACTGTTTTTATAGTGGATTGTTTGTTTTAGTTCCCTAATTTGTAGGAATTCTCTGCATATTGTGTTGACCAGACTGTTCTCTGTCAGGGAGACTGTAAATATTTTTTCTCAACCTGTTGCTTTTTGAAAATATTAAGAGATACTTTGGTTTTAAGTGTTTGAGCCCAAACCTAAATGTTGCTTCTTCTTTTTTTTTTTTTTTTGCTTTTCTCTTCTTTATTTTGTATTTTTAATTTATTTATTCACTTATATATAACACCCAGTGCTCGACCCAAGTGCCCTCCTTAATGCCTATCACCCATTTAGCCCACCCCCCCAATGTTGCTTCTTTTTTTTTTTTTAATTTTTTTTTCAACGTTTATTTATTTTTTTGGGGACAGAGAGAGACAGAGCATGAACGGGGGAGGGGCAGAGAGAGAGGGAGACACAGAATCGGAAGCAGGCTCCAGGCTCTGAGCCATCAGCCCAGAGCCCGACGCGGGGCTCGAACTCACGGACCGCGAGATCGTGACCTGGCTGAAGTCGGACGCTTAACCGACTGCGCCACCCAGGCGCCCCAGTGTTGCTTCTTTTTAACTTCATGCTTTTTTTTTTTTTTTTCCATGAGAAGGTTTGAATTTTTTTTCTGTGGTAAAATATATAAATCTTTTTCTTTGTGGAATTTTGGGTTGACTCTTGTTTAGAGAGGTTCTCTTCACACAAAGATTGTAAAAACACTTGCTATTCTGTCCTTCTAACACTTTTGTTATTTCGTTCTTTTAAAGTTTAATTTATTTTTGAGAGAGAGAGAGAGAGAGTGCACACGCAAAAGGGGGAGAGGGGCCGAGAGAAAGAGACACAGAATCCCAAGCAGGCTCCAGGCTCCGAGCTGTCAGCACAGAGCCTGAAGTGGGGCTCAAACCCAGGAACCATGAACTCATGACCTGAGCTGAAGTCGGACGCTTACCCCCGACTGAGGCACCCAGGAGTCCCCTATTATTTCATTTTTATGTTCAATTCTGTACCTTGTCTCAACTTTACATGATGTATATGATGTAGGATAACACCGTGATTTAATTTTTTCAAATAGCCAACGGTCCCAAGACTATATTTATTATTCTTTTTAAAAACTTGCTCTGCTAGGGTCGCCTGGGTGGCTCAGTCAGTTGAACATCCGACTCTTGATTTTGGCTTGGGCTGTGAACTCGTGGGATCAGTTTCCTCATCAGGCTCCACACTCTTCGTGGACCCTGCTTGGGATTCTCTCTCCCTCTCCCTCCGCCCCTCTTCCCTACTTGCGCTTGTACCGTCTCTCTCTCTCTCTGTCCAAAAATTCTTTTTTCTTTGCCGCTCTTTTGCATTTTCTCTTCCAAGTAAGTTTTAGAAGTAGCTAATGTAAGATTCCTAAGACAATTCCATTGGGGTTTTAATTGGGATTTCATTGAATTGCTAAGTTGATGTGTAGAGGGCTGACATATTTGTAGCGTTGAGTCTTCTGTTGAAGAACATAGCGTATGCTTTTTGATAATCACGTCGCATCGGCATCCTATTTTATAGCTTCTGTGTACGCTAGTATCTCGTTTCTCTTTGTTCCTCCTCTCCTTCCTTTTTTTGGATTAATAGAGTTCCATGGTTTTTCTCCCCTTGGTTATTTGGATCTTATGTATGTGACTCTTTTTTTCTAATGGTTACCTTTAATTTTTTTTTTCACTTTTGAGTTTTTTATGTTATCTATAAAATTCCACAATAGAACCAGTCATTAACAACTGTCCATTCACCCTATTTCCTACTTCCTTTTTAATTTTTAAAGATTTTATGTTTTTTAAGATTTTATTATTATAAATGTTTATTTTTGAGACAGAGCACGAGAGTGTGAGCGGGGGAGGGGCCGAGAAGAAGGGGGACAGAGGATTCGAAGCAGGCTTTGTGCCGAGAGCAGAGGGCCCGATGTGGGGCCTGAACTCACAAACCATGAAATCATGACTTGAGCTGAAGTCGGACACTTAACTGACTGAGCCCCTCAGCCATCCCTAAAGCTTTTATTTTTAAGCAATCTCTACTCACAATGTGGAGCTCCAATTTATAACCCAGAGATCAAGAGTCGCATGCTCTACTGACTGAGCAAACCGGGCGCCCCCCCACTTTGTTTTTAAATAAACAATTATTTTGTTCTTTTATTCATTCAATGGTTTATCTGAACATAGTTGAAAGCAGGGGTCAGCAAACTTCTCCTGTAAAGGGCCAGATAGTAAATATTTGAGGTCACGTGGTCTCTGTTGAAGCCATTTAGGCCATTTTTGTGGCACACATACAGCCATAGACAACACCTAAATGAACAAGTGTGGCCATGTGCCAATCACTGTGTTTACGGACTGAAATTTGAACCTTTTTTTTTTTTTTTTAATTTTTTTTTTCAACGTTTATTCATTTTTGGGACAGAGAGAGACAGAGCATGAACGGGGGAGGGGCAGAGAGAGAGGGAGACACAGAATCGGAAACAGGCTCCAGGCTCTGAGCCATCAGCCCAGAGCCCGACGCGGGGCTCGAACTCACGGACCCCGAGATCGTGACCTGGCTGAAGTCGGACGCCTAACCGACTGCGCCACCCAGGCGCCCCTGAAATTTGAATCTTACATACTTTTCACGCGTCACAAAATACTCTTCTGATTTTTTCATCCGTTTCAAAATTTAATAAACCATTCTTAGCTGACACCTGTATAAAACCAAGCCATTGTTGGGCCAACTCCTGCCTCAAAGAGTTAAATGTTCTACAAGGTTTATTGCAAAAACTGTAATCGTTTCCACCCACGTAATCGTCCACCTCCTAGAATCAACCACTTTCAACTCTTTCAGCTGTTTCTTTTGGTATTTAGCTCCAATTCCCTAAATAAATTGTTTATAGTGCTATTTTTATTTTTATATTTGAACAATTATTGATTGTTTTTTTTCACTATAGAAGATGATAACGTAGCTCTTTGTCATACAGCCCCCCCCCCCCCCCAAATCCTTCCAGTACAGTATACAATGATTAGGGTTAGGTCATATCTTGGTGTTTGCATTATCAAGTCCATGGAACACTAGTTATAACTGAGTCATCACTCTGATGACTTTTCTCTCCCAATGTTTCGTTGACCTTCGAGTTAACCCTTGTCTCCCCCCACCCCGCCCCGCTCCCATGTTTCTTGTTCTCTACTACTTTCCATAGGCCAGCACTCCCCCCAGCTGTCTCCATCTCCTTTCCAGCTGGTTACAGATGTCCAGCAGAACGTGCATTTCACTCCCTTGCAGTGTTCTCTCCTGAAGCCTTTTGACTTGCCCCTCCAGCCACTAGCCTGGGCTCCCCTTCCATCATGCTGGAGATGTCCTCTGCTTCCTCTTGACTGGTCTCGTCGATCCCATCTCAACCTCTTTCTTAGGTTCCCCTCTGGTTTTGGTGATACTCCTGCTCTAGTAGCTTCCAGAGAATGAATGCAGACAGGGTGAACTATTTCGGTTCTTTCATATCTTTAGCCTAATCTCACAATAGACAGTTTGGGTACAGAATGCTAGGTTGGAAAATCATCCCTCCCCCCAGTTCGGAGGCATTACTTCATTGTTCCAGTGCTTTGCTGAAAAATCTGAAAACGTTCTGACTTCCAATTATTTGAACATGACCTATTTTTTTTTTCTCTCTGACAGTTATTCTCTCAGCATATTGAAGATACCACTCAACTCTTCTGAATTTCATGAATGCCATTGAAAACTCAGCTTTCAGTCTAAAGGTCATGGTTTTAAAGGTAATTAGCTTTTTAAATGTGGCCTTTTTTTGAGAGAGAGGGAGAGACAGAGACAGAGAGACAAAGCATGAGCAGGGAAGGGGCAGAGAGAGAGGGGGACAGAGAATTCCAAGCGGGCTCTGCGCTATCAGGGTGCAGAGCTCAACTCAGGGCTCAGACTCCCGAAACTGAGATCATGACCTGAGCCGAAATCAAGAAAGTGATTGAGCCACCCAGGTGCCCCATAAATCTGGTCACCTTTAAAATCTTGTGTCTAGATGTGGTTCTGTTTCTCTTTTCCTGTTTGGGATTTATTGGGCTTCTTGAATTTGTGTTGTCTTTTATCAGTTCTGGAAAGTTGTTTGTGACTCTCTCTTCAAATCTCGCCATCCCCTCACTCTATTAGACTTTCGCATCTATTTTCCACGTCTTCTGTCTTTCACTAGTTTCATTCTGGATGCTTTCTTTACTAATTCTCCCTCTAGCTATTTCTAACTTGCTACTATATCCATCTCTTGAACATTTAAAAACTTTTACAAATGTGAAATTTGGCAGATGTATGTAAAGGCACAGGAAACATCAACAGACGTTTCGGGAAATAATGATGACGTGAACTGACGTGTAGCTACTACTCAGGTTAAGCACCTTGGCCTCCACCTGTCTCTCCCAATCACGACCCCCTGCTCCCGCTTTAGTGGGAGCCACTATCCTGACACTTAGGCTACCAATGCCCATGCTTTTCTTTATAGCTTTATTGTCTGTTGTCCCTAAACAACATCATTTTGTTTTGCTTGCTTTTCAACTTTATATGCCGAAACCACATGTAGTATGGATTTTTCCGTGTTTAGCTTCTTTTGTTCAACATTATGCTTGTTCCTTCATATTTTCTTTTTTAAAAATTTTTTTAATGTTTACTATTTTTTGAGAGAGAGAGAGAGAGACAGGCAGAGAGCAAGCAGGGGAGGGGCAGAGAGAGAGGGAGACACAGAATCGGAAGCAGGCTCCAGGCTCTGAGCTGCCAGCACAGAGCCCGAGGCGGGGCTTGAACTCACAGACTGCGAGACCACGAGCTGAGCCGAAGTCGGCCGCTTAACCAACTGAGCTACCCAGCGCCCCCGTTCATTCATATTTTCAAGGCTGTAGTTCACTTTCATTGCTGTATAGTAGTATGTTGTTGAATATTTTGCAGTTCGCTTACACATTTTACAGCCGATGGGCGGAGGGTTATTTCTAGCGGTTGGCTATTGGGAACATTCGTGCACCTGTTTCCCAAGGCCATACCAGTGAATGCAATTGCTGGGCCATTTGATATACATGTCTTCAGCTTTACAGTTTAGCACTGCTTTTCCAAAGCGCCCGTACCAGTTTCTGTCCTGCGGCTCCACTTTCACCGAGGAGCCCGCTTCAGATCCTCTGTCTCCCTCTCTCTCTGCTCCCTCCCCCACTCACTCTCTCTCTCAAAAATAAATAAACATGTAAAAAAGCTTTTTATTTTTTTTTCAACGTTTATTTATTTTTGGGACAGAGAGAGAGCATGAACGGGGGAGGGGCAGAGAGAGAGGGAGACACAGAATCGGAAACAGGCTCCAGGCTCTGAGCCATCAGCCCAGAGCCCGACGCGGGGCTCGAACTCCCGGACCGCGAGATCGTGACCTGGCTGAAGTCGGACGCTTAACCGACTGCGCCACCCAGGCGCCCCTAAATTGTATTTTTTATACAATTTTTTTTTAAATTAAAAAAAATTTTTAATGTTTATTTAATTTTTAAAAATTTTTTTTTAATGTTTATTTATTTTTGAGACAGAGAGAGACAGAGCATGAATGGGGGAGGGTCAGAGAGAGGGAGACACAGAATTTGAAACAGGCTCCAGGCTCTGAGCTGTCAGCACAGAGCCTGACGCGGGGCTCGAACTCACGGACCACGAGATCATGACTTGAGCCGAAGTCGGCCGCTTAACCAGCTGAGCCACCTAGGCGCCCCATAATGTTTATTTAATTTTGAGAGACAGAGAGAGAGAGACAGTGCAAGCGGGGAAGGTGCACAGAGAGGGGAAGACACAGAAGCTGAAGCAGGCTCTGGGCTCTGAGATAGCAGGACAGAGCCAAGTGCGGGGCTTGAACTCACAAACTGCGAGATCATGACCCGAGCCAGAATCAGATGCTCAACCAACTGAGCCACCAAGCTGCCCCTAAATTAAAAAAAATATTTATTTTTCAGAGAAAGGGAGAAAGAGCACGAGCGGGGGAGGGACAGAGAGACATGGGGACAGAGGATCTGAAATGTGCTCCATGATGACAGCAGAGAGCCCAATGCAGGGCTCAGACTCACAAGTGAGATCATGACCTGAGCCAAAGTTGGACGCTTACCCAACTGAGCCACCCAGGCGCCCCAAGATTTGATTTTGAAGTAATCTCTATGCCCAGTGTGGGGCTCAAAGGCATGACCCCGAGATCAAGAGTCACACTCTCCGCTGACTGAGCCACCCAGGCACCCCTCCACCTGTCGTGACCTCACCTGCCTCTCCTAGCTCATCACCATGCACTCTGCCCTGGTCCACTGTCTCCCAGCTATGCTGCTATGGCCATCTTTGTTTGAAAGATGAGAAAACTGACTCTCTGAGTGGTTTATTAACTTGCCCACATGAGAGGTGCATTCATTTGCATTACAGTAGTTTTTTTCACCCCTGACTGTCAGCTCTCTATGAGCAAGGAATGTGTCTGGCTTCTGTACCACATGGTAGGTGCTCAGGAAGTGTGTGTTGAATGAATGATCGAATGAAGGAATGAACTCGTCGGGATGCAGATCTCCTTGCCTCCCTCTTCGATCTGCTGGCGGTAGCAATATAATAAAACATATGGGTTGATGGGAATGAGCTCATTACGTACTTTATAAGATGAGATCTATACCAATACAGTTGGTATTTGTGGGGAGAGAAGAAGTCCAAGAACAGACAGGACAGGTGTGGAGGGGGGGATTCTAGCCACCTGAGGGTTCTAGCGAGGTCCATTCATACAGCAAAAAGTCAGGTGCTCAGTCAGAGGAGTGTGCGACTCTTGATCTCAGAGTTGAGTTTAAGCCCCATATTTGGTGTAGAGAGGACTTTAAAAAAAACAACAACCGGGTGCTGAAAAGAAAGGGAGAGGGGCCCGGAAGTTGAACTTGACCTCTCCAGTCTGTGTTGGGCCCGTCTTGAGTGCACAAATGTTGCATATGTAAGTACCTGTGCCTGCAGCTGAGTATTATTACAGAGTGAGATGACGGTAGGTCCGCTTGTACCGTTTGCAGCTCACAGAAGTGCCTGTTAACCATTCCTTGTTTCCGACGCAGGCAGAATATACCAAGAGCCCAAGTGTGGCCATTCTCTCCGACGTTTCCTCGTGCGGGTCCCTTTCATCCAGCGAGGACGGCACCCCCCCAGGGGCCATTCCAGTCTGTCAGATGGGGAGCTGGCCCGGAACTTACAGGATAGCGTCAAGCACCGCGTCCTTTACCTCTCAGAGCAGCGGAGACTGGAGAAGGCCAGTCGGGAGGAGAACACCGTGGGCTACCTCAAGCTGGTGTCCAAAGCCAACCGGCACCACGCCCCCCACATCTGGCAGGACTTCGAGAAGGTGAACCAGTGCGCCTCTGCCACCATTGCCCAGATCGAGCGAAGGCTCTGCCGTTGCCACCGGCAGCTGCAGGGGCTGGAGGGGGGCTGGAGGCCCCAGGGCTTAGCGCCCAAGGCCGAAAGCAGCCCGTGCCACTGCAGGCGGCCCAGCGAGAAGGCCCCGTCTTCAGAGTCTCCCAGGCCAGGTGGGGAAGACTGCCTGTCCACCGACCTGTCTGATATCGTCAGACACTTGCCCCTGGCGAGCCACTTCCCAGCTTTGTGGCCGGGGAAGTCCTGGGGGACAAAGCGTGTGGCCCAGCAGCGAAACCTGCTGTTGCGACAGATGAAGGAGGACCTAAGAGAAGTCAGGGAGCTCCACCTCGGCCTCCAGGTGTCCTATCCGAGCCTAAAGGAGAGCCGTCTGATGGGCCTGCAGGTGTCGCTGGCGTCCCTCCAGGAACAGAAATGCAGGTGAGGTGGCCCCTCCGCTGCAGCCTGGGCTGTGGGGTCGGGCCCTCCCCCCCCCCAGCCCCCCGCCCCGCCTCCAGGGCTGTCGCCGGGAGAGTGGAGGCGAGCAAGGACATGGGTTTGGAGGGTCGCGGGGAGGGGGAGGGGGAGAGGAGCTGGTCAGTGTTTCTTGGGCCCCTGGACCCCGTGGTGGAGAGGGCTCGTCCCCCGCCTGTTGTTGTGCACCCGCCGGGGCCCTCTCCTGGCAAAACGGGGCTCCAGCTCAGGGTCTCGCCAGCTGACCCCAGAAGCCGTAGGCTCTGCCTGTGGTGGTGGGAGACACTTGCGGTGGCGGTGAGCCCAGCGGGCGCCCGTCATGGGTCAGGGAGGGGTCCTGCACATCCCCATCTGTGAGCATAATGTGTGAAACAGGATGCCCTACCTGCCACGATCCCTTCACTTGTGCTCATGGCTGAGCTGGGGCTATTTCTTCTGAAAATGATTGCCTTCTGGGGAATGCTTTCTCCCCGCTGTGTGGCGGGTCGAACTTATTTTCATCTGAGGTGAGACCAGGGCTCACAAATAAGGGGGGAAAGACAAACACAGTCTCTTGAGGACCCGCACCGTTCCTATTTGGACCTTTCTTAGGGTCCTAGTGGCCCTCAGGGGTACCACACTCTCTCCCCTGGTCCCCGCAGTCTGTTGCATCTGGTTTTTGCATTAGCTCTAATTCTTCCAAAGCCTGGCCAGAGAGGGAGGTATTACAGGGATGACCCAAGATTCCCAGTAAAGTGAGAACTCTGCCATCCCTTCTTAGCACCTGTGTGTCTGTGGGGAAAGAGGCACTTGGGGATCAGTCCTCTTCTGCTTTCACAGGGAAGCGTTACCTGCATTTACACTGCTTGACAAGTCTGTGGGGGACGCCTCAAAACTACTGCAGGGCAGCACAGTGTCAAATAAGAGCGCCGATCAGAATTATGGGTTTCTTTTGAGTGTGATGTTTGGAGGACGGGGCAACCGAACCCAACTCTTGGGACTCTTAATGGCAACCCCTTTGTCAAAATACCATTTCCAAGATTGGATTTATATACAGCGAGACTAGAGCCCAGAGGCAGTGACACATATCCCCATAAGTTTCCATACCGCCAGGCCAACAGGACTGTTGTGCTCCCATAAGCTCTTAACCCCTTAGCAAATCAGGATGTGCCCGCAGCGCGGGGGAGCAGGGTGACCTCCCTCCCTTGGGTTCCCTGTGAATTCTACATGCTTGCACTTCTGAAACAACCACCCCCACCACCGTTGGACTGTGATAGGAGTGCGCTGTAAGCTTTTGTTGTGTTCAGCCACCGAGATTTTCCACTTGTTGGCCATGGCAGTTAGCCTATCTTGATAAATATACATTAGAAGCAACAAAGCAGGTCTGTAGGACTCCGATTTGCCAGGAGACATGGAGAATGGGCGGGAGATGACTTTATATAATAACAGTGACAGCAGGGAGCAAATAGCATTGTCACCTGTGGTGTTCAGCGACCCACTTTACAGATGGGGAAATGGAGTCTCAGGCACAAGCCTGAGAGCATGTCAACATGTCCTGGCCACGTGGCTTCCTAATCTAGGGTGAAGGGGACACAGGAATTCATTGAATTTTTTAAAACATATGTCTCCTTCCAATCTTTTAAAAAACCTTTATGTGAGCTAGATGTAGACATGACATATGTGTTGAAGTCAGTAAAGTGTTACCTGGTGTTCATACCTGTATGGTCACCACCCAAGCCCCTGTGATTGTCACGTCTCCTCTGGTGTGTCACAAACAGATTTCAAACCGAAAAGTCCTATGACACTTCTCACAGGTAAATGTTTCCTTTCATGAGGTCTTCCTTCCTTCCTTCCTTACTTCTTTCCTTCCTTCCTTCACCACTTTTAAAATGTTTTATTTATTTTTGAGAGAGAGTGCAAGTGGAGGAGAGGCACAGAAGCTGGGGGGACAGAAGAGTCAAAGTGGGCTCTGGGCTGACAGCAGCGAGCCTGATGTGGGGCTTGAACTCACGAACCGCAAGATCATCACCTGAGCTGAAGTCAGGTGCTCATTGACCGAGCCACCCAGGTGCCCCTTTTCTATTTTTTTTTTTAATTTTTTTTTCAACGTTTATTTATTTTTTTTTGGGACAGAGAGAGAGACAGAGCATGAACGGGGGAGGGGCAGAGAGAGAGGGAGACACAGAATCGGAAACAGGCTCCGGGCTCTGAGCCATCAGCCCAGAAGAGCCCGACGCGGGGCTCGAACTCACGGACCGTGAGATCGTGACCTGGCTGAAGTCGGACGCTTAACCGACTGCGCCACCCAGGCGCCCCTCTATTTTTGAATTGAGATGAAATTCACAAAACAAAATTATCCATCTTAAAATGTGCAATCCAGTGGCATTTAGTACATTCGCAGTGTTGTGCAACCACCACCTATATTTGGTTCCAGAACATTTTCATCACTCCAGAGGAACACCCACCACTCCCCATTCCCCTAACCCCAACCCCTGGTAACCACCAGTGTGCTTTCTGTCTCTCTGCATTTGTCTCTTCTGAATACTTCATGTAAGTGGAATCATACGGTATATAGTCCTTTATGTCTGTCTTCTTTCACCCAGTGTAATATTCTGAGATTCATCCAAGCTGTGCATAGGAATAGATCACTGTTTCTTGCTCAGCAGTATTCTACTGTATGGATGCACCACAGTTAGTTTACCCGTTCGCCTGCTGCTGGTTGGGGCTGTTATGAATAAAGCTGCTATGGACATTCTTGTACGTCAGCTTCTGGTGGCTGCCGGGACCTTAGCTTGTGGCCACATCATTCCAACCTTCAAGGCCAGTATCTTCACATCTCTCTCTGCTCTGTTTTCATATGGCCCTCTTCTCTGTGTGTAAAAGCTCTCTCTGCTTCCCTCCTATAAGGACGCATGTGGTTGCGCATTTGCTCAGGAGGACCTACTCGGTCCCTGCTGCATTACCCCACCCTACCTGCAGGGCTTGATCCCTCCTACATTTGTTTCTTCATCTCAGACTTCTTCAAGTTGCAGGCCACTAGTTTCTAGCTCAGTTTGCCAAAAGCCAGCGCTCAGGTATGACCAAGAATAAACTCATCTTCAGGGCACCTGGGTGGCTCAGTCGCTTAAGTGTCCGATTCTTGATTTCGGCTCAGGTCATGATCTCACTGTCATGAGATCAAGCGCCTGTCAGGCCCTGCACTGGGTGTGGAGCCTGCTTGGGATTCTCTCTCTTCCTCTATGTCTGCCCCTCCCCTGCGCACACTTTCTCTCTCTCTCTCAAAATAAAATAAACTTAAAAAAAGGATATACTTTTCTTTAACAACAATGATGTTTAGGACAATTTGTATTACAAAGGGTGGCCTTCACAGCTTTGGAAGATTTGGGGGGCATTTTGGTTGGCTGGTCGTCATGTTGTCTTTGTAAGAGCATTTTCTAGAGTGGTCCATTTTCTGGACTAAATGCCCCAATCAAAAGATATGGGGTATTAGAATGGATTAAAAAAAAAAAAAAGACCCATCTGTATGCTGCTTACAAGAGACTCATTTTAGATCTAAAAACACCTCTAGATTTAAAGTGAGGGGATTGAGAACCATCTATCATGCTAATGGACGTCAAAAGAAAGCCGGGGTAGCCATACTTATATCAGACAAATAGATTTTAATTTTTTAATGTTTATTTATTCTTTGAGAGAGAGAGAGAGAGAGAGAGAGAGAGAGAGAGCATGAGCAGGGGAGGGGCAGAGAGAGAGAGAGAGAGAGGGAGACACAGAATCTAAACCAGGCTCCAGGCTCTGAGCTGTCAGCACAGAGCCCGACGCAGGGCTCGAACTCACAGACTGTGAGATCATGACCTGAGCCGAAGTCGGTCACTCAACCAACTGAGCCACCCAGGTGCCCCCAGACAATAGATTTTTTAAACTGAAGACTGTAATGAGAGATGAAGAAGGGCACTATATCATAATTAAGGGGGCTATCCAAGAAGATCTAACAACTGTAAATATTTATGCCCCCAACTTGAAACACCCAAATATATAAATCAATTAATAACAAACATAAAGAAACTCATTGATGATAATACAAGAATACTAGGGGACTTTAACACCCCACTTACAACAACGGACAGATCATCTAAGCAGAAAATCAACAAAGAAACAATGGCTTTGAAAGACACACTGGACCCAATGGACTTCACAGATATATTCAGAACATTTCATCCTAAAGCAGCAGAATATACATTCTTCTCGAGTGCACATGGAACATTCTCCAGAATAGATCACATACTGGGGCACAAATCAGCCCTTAATGAGTACAAAAAGATCAAGATCAAGAGTACAAAAAGATCAAGATACCATGCATAATTGCAGACCACATGCTATGAAACTTGAAGTCAACCACAAGAAAAAAATTTGGACAGACCGCAAACACATGGAGGTTAAAGAACATACTAAGGAATGAGTGGGTTAACCAGAAAATTCAAGAAGATGTAAAAAAAAAAAAAATACAGGTAAGCAAATGAAAATGAAAACACGACAGTCCGAACCCTTTGGGATACAGCAAAGGTGGTCATAAGAGAGAAGTATATAGCAATACCGGCCTATCTCAAGAAGCAAGAAAAGTCTCAAATACACAAACTAACCTTACACTTAAAGGAGCTAGAAAAGGAATAGCAAATAAAGCTTAAAGCCAGCAGAAGAAGGGACGTGATAAAGATTAAAGGAGAGATAAGCAATATACAAACAACAGTAGATCAGATCAATGAAACTAAGAGCTGGTTCTTTGAAAGAATTAATAACATTGAAAAACACCTAGCCAGACTTTTCAAAGAGAAAAGAGAAAGTACCCAAATAAATTCATGAATGAAAGAGGAGAGATCACAGCCAACACCACAGAAATACAGACAATTATAAGACAATATTATGAAAAATTATATGCCAACAAACTGGACAATCTGAAAGAAATGGATAAGTTCCTAGAAATATACAAACTACCAAACTGAAACAGGAAGAAATAGAAAATTTGAACAGACCCATAACCAGCAAAGAAATTGAATCAGTAATCAAAAAATCTCCCAACAAAAGTCCAGGGCCAGAAGCCTTCTCGGGGGAATTCTACCAGACATTTATTTATTTTTTATTAATTTTTTTAACGTTTATTGATTTTTGAGAGAGACAGACAGAGCATGAGCAGGAGAGGGGCAGAGAGAGAGGGAGACACAGAATCTGAAGTAGGCTCCAGCCTCTGAGCCATCAGCACAGAGCCTGATGCAGGGCTCGAACTCAATGAACTGTGAGATCATGACCTGAGCTGAAACCAAGAGCCGAAACCAGGAGTCAGATGCTTAACCAACTGAGTCACCCAGGTGCCCCCCCCCCCCAGGCATTTAAAGAAGAGTTAATACCTATTCTTCTCAAACTGTTCCAAAAAACAGAAATGGAAGGAAAACTTGCAAACTTCTTCTACAAGGCCAGCATTACCTTGATTCAAAATCCACACAAAGACCCCACTAAAAAGGAGAATTATAGGCCAATATCCCTCATGGACACAGATGAAAAAATTCTCAACAAGATACTAGCAAATCAAATCCAACCGTACATTAAAATAATTATTCACCGCGATCAAGTGGGATTTATTCCTGGGCTGCAGGAGTGTTCCATATTTGCAAATCAATCAATGTGATGCACCATGTTAATAAAGGATAAGAATCCTACGATCCTCTCTACAGATGCAGAGAAAGCATTTGACAAAATACAGCATTAATTCTTGATAAAAATCCTCAACAAAGTAAGGATAGAGGGAACACACCTCAACATCATAAAGGCTATATATGAAAGACCCACAGCTAATATCAACCTCAATGAGGAAAACCTGAGAGCTTTTCCTCTACGTTCAGGAACATGACAGGGATATCCACTTTCACCCCTGATATTTAACATAGTACTGGAAGTCCTAGCCTCAGCAATCAGACAACAAAAAGAAATCAAAGTCATCCAGATTGGCAAAGGAGCAGTCAAACTTTCACTATTTGCAGATGACATGATACTCTATGTAGGAAACCCGAAAGACTCCACCAAAAAATTACTGGAACTAATACACAAGTTAACATAAAAATCAATGTACAGAAACCAGATGCATTTTTATACACCAATAATGAAGCAGCAGAAAAGGAAATCCAGGAACTGATCCCATTTACAATTGCACCAAATCCCATAGGATTCCTGGGAATAAACCTCCCCAAAGGGGTGAAAGATCTGTATTCCAAAACTACAGAACACTCATGAAACAAAGTGCAGAGCACATAATGAAATGGACAAACAGTCCTGGCTCATGGATTAGAAGAACAAATATTGTTAAAATGTCCATACTACCCAAAGCAATGTACACGTTTGATGCAATCCCTATCAAAATACCACCAGCATTTTGCACAGAGCTAGAACAAACAATCCTAAAACTTGTACGGAACCAGAAAAGACTCTGAATAGCCAAAGCAATCCTGAAAAAGAAAACCAAAGCTGGAGGCATCACAATCCTGGACTTCAAGATGTATTACAAAGCTGTAATCACCAAGGCAGTATGGTATGGGCACAGAAACAGACACATAGATCAGTGGAATAGAATAGAAACCCCAGAAATGGACCCACAACTATATGGTCAACTAATCTTTGACAAAGCAGGAAAGAATATCCAATGGAAAAAGGACAGTCTCTTCAACAAATAGTCTTGGGAAAACTGGAGAGCAACATGCAGAAGAATGAAACTGGACCACTTTCTTACACCACACACAAAAATAAATTCAAAATGGATGAAAGACCTAAATGTGTGACAGGAAACCATCAAAATCCTACAGGAGAACACAGGCAGCAACCTCTTTGGCCTCAGCTGTAGCAACTTCTTACTAGACACATCTCTGGAGGCAAGAGAAAGAAAAGCAAAAATGAACTATTGGGACCTCATCAAGATAAAAAGCTTCTGCACAATGAAGGAAATGATCAACAAAACTAAGACAACCAACAGAATGGGAGAAGATATTTGCAAATGACATATCTGATAAAGGGTTATTATCTAAAATCTATAAAGAACTTCTAAAACTCAACATCCCCCAAATAAATAATCCAGTTAAGAAATGGGCAGAAGACATGAACAGACATTTTTGCGAAGAAGACATCTGGATGGCTAACAGACACATGAAGAGATGCTCAACATCACTCATCATCAGGGAAATACAAATCAAAACCATGATGAGGGGTGCCTGGGTGGCTCAGCCGGCTAAGCATCTGGCTTTGGTCAAGTCACGATCTCCCTGTTTGTGAGTTTGAGCCCCACATTGGGCTCTCTGCTGTCAGTGTGGAGCCTGCTTTGGATCCTCTGTCCCCACTCATTCTCATTCTCTGTCTCTGTCTCTCTTTCAAAATAAATAAAAAAAAAACCATGATGAGATACCACCTCACACCTGTCAGGATGGCTAAAATTAACAACTCGGGAAACAACAGATATTGGTGAAGATGTGGAGAAAAGGGAACCCTCATGCACTGTTGGTGGGAACGCAAACTGGTGCAGTCACTCTGGAAAACAGTATGGAGGTTCCTCAGAAAGTTAAAAATAGAACGACTCTACAACCCAGCAATTGCACTATTAGGCATTTACACAAAGGACACGAAAATACCGATTCAGAGGAGCATGTGCACCCCAATGTTTGTAGCAGTGCTATCAACAATAGCCAAAGTATGGAAAGAGCCCAAATGTCCATCAACTGATGGATGGATAAAGAAGATGTGGTCTATACACACATACATGTATATACATATATATATGTAATGGAATATTACTCAGCCATAAAAAAGAATGAAATCTTGTCATTTGCAGTGCTGTGGATGGAGCTATAGAGTATTATGCTAAGCAAAATAAGTCATAGAAAAACAAATACCATATGATTTCATTCATATGTAGAATTTAAGAAATAAAACAGTTGAACATAAGGGAAGGGCAGGGGAAGAGAGAGGAAACAAACCATAGGAGACCCTTAAATACAGAGAACAAACTGAGGGTTGATGGAGAGAGGTGGGGGTGGGCTAGATGAGTGATGGAGATTAAGGAGGGCACTTGTGATGAGCACTGGGTGTTATATGTAAGTGATGAATCACTAAATTCTACACCCGAAACTAATTTTACCATACATGTCAACTAACTAGAATTTAAATAGAAGTTGAGATAAAAAAAAAAAAAATAGGGTGGTTCATTTGCCTCTGCAACTGTAGGAGTGGGGCGGAGAGGATCCTTGACTAAGGGAGGAACAGGGAAGGGAGTCAGCTCTGTCGTAGCCAGGATGCTGTTGCCAGAGGGCAAAGAACCTGGGAGCCAGAGACAAGGGGAGACTAATAGAATATCCTTGTGAATTAATATTTTCTTCTTGAATACTCTATTCAAGAATTCATTTAAGAATATGTTTGTAAATTCTTATAAATATATTAATGGCAGATCTATTCCTTGACTTCATATCTATGAAGAGTATATTCATGAGGGGCACCTGGGTGGCTCAGTTAAGCGTCTGACTTCGGCTCAGGTCATGATCTCACGGTTTGTTGAGTTCGAGCCCCACATCGGGCTCTGTGCTAACCGCTCGGAGACTGGAGCCTGGAGCCTGCTTCGGATTCTGTGTCTCCCTCTCTCTCTGCTCCTCCCCCGCTCATGCTCTGTCTCTCTATGCCTCAAAAATAAATATATATATATATATATATATATATATATATATATATATATATATATTCATTAATATATACTTGAACATAGTTAATATCTTGAACATTCTTGTGTCTGAATCTTTCATGTAAATAGAAAGACAGTCATGGGAAATGTCCTTTCGAGTGGACACTCTACTGCCTCCCCCTCTCTGTGGGCATTGTCAGTCTGCTCTCTTCTCTACAGGGAGCAGGGCAGAGATCAAGGGAATGTTCCTTGAAATGCTGTTATGGACCAGCCCTTGATGAATTGGCTTTCAGCAAATGCCTGGGGGACATCTCCATGGGGGTGTCAGTCAAGTCCTTGAAGCGAGACCAAACCGACCCCCTCGCCTCATATTCCCTGTCTGCGCGACAGCACCATTGCTTAGGCTCTTGTGCATGCCAGAGCCATGTGAACTGATCGGCCGCATCCTCCGTTGCCCTGTTTTCCACAGGGTAGCAGGCCCCAGCAATCCTGTGTCTCCAGTACCTTTCTGCTTCTCCAGCATCACCATCCCCGACTCACGGGACAAGCGTTCCGTGGCTTGTCCCCAAGAGACGGTGCTAAAAGCCACATGACCTCTGTCCTCTGGGCCATCTTTCCTGGTGCCCAAATGAAGAGCCTCAAAGTTTCTTTAAATTATAGAGTATTCCAAACCCAGGGAAAATGTAGAGGATAACACGGTCAACACTGTATACCCACCCTCAGCTTTCTCAAATCTTAATTAACATTTACCAAATTTGCCTCAAATGTTATTTTGTTAAGAAGTAAAACTGTAATGCTTATTTGTGAGAGAGAGATAGAGAGACAGAGTGCGAGCAGGGGAGGGGCAGAGAGAGAGGGAGACCCAGAATCGGAAGCAGGCTCCAGGCTCCGAGCTGTCAGCGCAGAGCCCGACACGGGGCTCAAACCCGTAAACCACGAGATCATGACCTGAGCCGAAGTCGGACGCCTAACCGACTGAGCCACCCAGGCACCCCAAGAAAGAAAACTTTAGAAGGTTCACTTGAAGCTCTCACCTTATCCCTTCCCAACCCCTCCCCTTCCACCCGTCTCGCTATCCTCATTGGGCCCTTATCTTTTTCATACGTATTTTTATACTTTTACAACTTCCACACATAGCCATAAACAACTGGTTAGTGATGTTTTGTTTGTGTTTTTTAAGAGGTCTACTGAGGTGGAAGTTACGTGCCATAAAATGCACCATCGTGACTATATGTTTCAATGACCGTTCGTAGATTTACTAAGGTGTACGACCACTGCCACAATTCAATTTTTTGTTTTTGTTTTAATAACAGCTCTATTGAGATCTAATTCACATCCCCATAAAATTCACCCATTTACGATCAGTGGTTTTCAGTGTATTCACAGACTTGCGCAACCGTCACCGCTGTCTCATTCCGGAACGTTGTCATCACTCCAAAAAGAAACCCCATCCCATTGGCAGTCACTCCCCATTCTCTCCCCACCCTCAGCTGCCAGGAACCACTCATCTGTTTCTGTCTCTACAGGCTTTTATGGAATGATTACTGCTTGCCAAACACCGATGCTGGGAATTTATATGGGATTTAATAGCAGGCATGAATAACTTAGATTTTCCTTTCTACAACTTCTAGTCTGTGGCTAGTTTTGTGAAGCTGTTGTGAAACAGGATCTGTACATGAAAGGTGTATGAATAGCAGCGTGTGTGTGACTGGTGTGCGTTTCTGGTGTTCTGAGGCAGACCTGGGGGGAGGAGAGAGGAGGAAGGTGGGATCCGAACCCAAGTCTAGTCTTGACGTGGGACTGCTCCTTGCCAGCACAACCCCTGGGCAGAGTGCTCAGGGAGTAGTCCCCTTGTCTTTTGCTCCCAAGACAAGCGTCGGTGGAAGAACAGGTGAATGAGCACGTCCAGGGGTACCCGGATGACATTTGCCACCTCGAACAGAATCTGGCCCGCGCTGAAGAGAAAATGGCCTATCTGTCCTACGAGGGAGCCAAGGAAATATGGGTGAGCAACTCGCGGGGAAGCTTTTAAAGAAAGGGCCCGTGAGAAGGACAGGGATGATGGCCTGCGATCTGAGGCGAGGGGCCGGTCCTCAGGCAGCCCCCCGCTGACGGCTCAGTTGCGATTCACCCATCTGCCACAGAGCTGGAAACATCTAGTGTCCGTGTCCCTGCCGCACCCCCGCCCCTGCCCCGAGCCGGCTCATGTGGGAACCGGGGCCCCGCAGCTTTCGCCCGCGGGGGCGCCTCGGCGGAGGGGGGCACCTTCTGCTGGCGCAGGGAGCTCTCTCGGGGCGCCCCTGCTTCTGCCCCTGGGTTAGCAAGCACGGGGGAGGGCTTTCCCTCACCTGTGACGGTCGGGCCCACTCTCTTCCGCGCTCCCAGACCCCACTCCTGTCCTTGGCCAGCTCTCGCGCCGCCGGGTTCTCGGTCCCGGGCCACACTGGATGACGGAGCGTGGCCGAGTCAGCTGGGCCCTTCGCTGTCACCGGGCACGCACACACCCTCCCGGGACGGCGCTCGCACTGGCCACCGTCCTCCCGGCCTTCATCTGCACCGTGTGCGCCTGCCCCCCCACCGCCGCTGAGCTCCGGCCCGCACACCTGCGCCGCCCTCGTGCTGATCGGGCTTGGGGCCCTGGCCTGGCAGAAGCGGCAGGCCTGGGTCCCCTCCAGATGGAGGCGGCGTTCCGAGGAGCCCGAGCCTCTAGCAGGTGGGCCTTAGAGGGCCTGGGCTACCTCAGGCCGCCCTCCGGGCATTGAGGGCGTCCAGCCAGCCCTCCCTAGACAGCCACCCTCACCTCCCTTTCCGGCTCCATCGCCACCAGCCCGCCTCGCGTTTCCGTTTCGTGATCCTCCCGTACCGTCTGCGGACACAAGGCTTGGGAAATATTAAAGCCCCTGAAGCACGGTGCTGCTCTTGTCTCTATCCCCCTCATGCCCTCTCGTGACCCCGTGACTGAACCCTCGGAGGCTCAGGTGTCCCCAGACGGCAGCGGGAGCCTCTGCAACTTTGTTGTTTTTGGCAAAGAGAAACTACTTTTATTTCCCAGGGATGGAGGAGAAGGGGCAAAGGGGGAGGGGGTGGCCAAAGTGCCGGTGTGTGGGACAGGGTTTACGTTTTCCGGTAGGAAGCAGACCTTTTTGTTGTCACGGCCAGGAGGGACTCATGCAGGTGACACCGAAGACACAGATGAGGCCTCCGTTCTGGAGGCGCTGGAGAGTTCAGAGCCGTCGTCAACCTTCTTCCCGAAAAGCTGCATGATGCAGTTTCGAAACTGGCGGGGCAGAAAGCGCTACTCAGCAGAGCGGAAAGGGCCCACGTACCGTGCTAAAGGTTGCTCTTGGGGAATTCTGAGGAGGCTATTCATTAGGGGGCACCTTGATGACTGAGCACCTTCTCTGCTACCATTCAGAGTCCCGTGCAGAGACTGGAGCAGGCCTGAGGTTATTACTCGCACATGGGGATGGTCTGCTCCTGACTGCTCGCTCATCTGAGCCATCGAATTTAGACTCTGATGGTGACTGTTGTGCGTCAAGTTGTAACACCACGCCCCCCTCTCCAAAGCTACGTTCAAGGACTAACCCCTAGAGCCTGTGAATGTGACCTTATTTGGAAATAGAGTCCTTGCAGATGTGATGAAGATATACATTGCCATGAAGTCATGCTAGAGTGGAGTGGGCCCTAATCCAACCACTGGTGTCATTATGAGAAGGGAATTTGGACACAGACTCAGAGAAGGTCACGTGGAGGTGAAGGCAGAGATCGGGGTGACTTGTCTAGGAGCCAAGGGACACCAAGGACCGCTGGCCACCACCGGAGGCTAGGAGACGGGCGGGAACGGATTCGCCCTCAGAGCCCTCAGAAGGAAACAACCCTGCCCACGCCTTGACCCCGGACTTCTGGCCTCCAGAACCGGGAGAGAATACATCTCTGTTGTTTTACCCACCCCCCCCCGCCCCAGTTTGTGGTACTTTGTTATGGCAGCCCCAGGAAACTTATACAGTGACCAAAGAGGACGCCAGCTAAGGGGCCCATGCATAGGGCGACCCATTTCCAGAATGTCTGGGAAGAGACTCAGAGGCATTTTAGTGAAAAGGGATGTGATTGTCATCTTGTTTCTATCCCGTCGATTCTGAGGCCACGTAGGCACTAACTAGTGGTCTAACAAGACCACAGTCTAGCTACTACTTCATGTCTACAGCCAAGAGAATCTTCTATCACCAAGAGGGCCCCAGTGCATTTCCCCTATAAAGAGACTTGTAATGTATTCATTTCTCAAGTTATACCTCATATCATCACTGGGATAACCCCAATGTCTTGAGACTGCAGACGAGGGGCATCTCCTGTATATTCTAGGCCTATTCTTGACCACCTCCAGCTCCCTCCAACATCAAAACCCTCGCAAATAAAACACATAATTACAGAAATCAGTAACACAAGAAGTGAACTGAACGGGAGAATTGACTTAGCTGAGGAATTCATTTGACATCTACCTACTGAGTGTCCACCGTGCGCCAGACTGTCTCAGGGCGATCGGCAGTGGACAAAAAGAGCAACGTTCTCTGCCCTCGTGAGCTCCATTACAGATAATTGTCTCAGGACACAACAGGAAGGGATAACAATGTGGAGAGGGTGAAAGCAAACTTCAAAAGCCTGGAGATGTCCAGAAGTGCAGACATCTTGTCTAGGAGGGCCAGTTTGGGGAGGGGAGAATGGAGACTCAAGTAAACAAGTACAAGTACGAGGCAAGAGAGCCTAGGGTTCCACAAGCAAAAGCCAGACCTAAAAAGAGACCCACATGAACCAGGAAACAGGAGTCAGGGATACAAAGACACTCTAGGTATTGAGTTGCCAACAGTGGAGTCCCGGGGGATCAACTGTGTCCTACTTAATGCCTGAACATTACAGAAAGAGTGCGTGCTTAATGAACTCTGCAGGGAGCCAAGGGCCAGGCCAGACTGAGCGGGGCCTCGGAGCAACTGTGACATGGGGCGGGGGGGGGGGGGGGGGGGGGGGGAAGGGACAGAAGAGCTAGTTGGAAGGAATGGGAACTGGGTCTGGCATGATGCCAGGCCCCTGCGAGGGCCCCTGGACCTTTCTGGTCACCATCAAGTCACACATTGCATCTCGGTGAAGTAGATTTGATGGATTCAAAGAAGAGGAAGCCAAATTGTTCTTGGAAGATGGTAAGCCTCAGCGGTCACCTGTAACCTCCCGGGGGATCTAGGAGTCACGGGCAATTTGCTGCTGAGGCTGAGTATACCGGCCCATGACGGCTACTGTCTGGTGAGACTTCGGGCGGGACCACAGCGGGCCCCCTCGAACTAACCCACAAAGTCACAACAGCCGCATGCGGGTGCAGCTGAGAAGGGCCTCTCTGCGTCCTTGTTGGGGTTAGGGTTTAAAAACGGAAAGATGAAGACTGAGAGGACAGTTGTGCCTATCAAAGTGGGAAGGGCACAGCCAGGGTCAACGCAGACACGTTCGGGCGCTCCTTCGGGTGTGAGCGGCAGGACAACCCTGAGGCCGACAGAACGGGAGAGCAGCAACGTGGCGCGACTGCGCTGTGCCGGGCCAAGACTCCGACACGATCCACGGGGAGGGCTGGCTGGGGCTAGGTCATGTGTTGAGCCTTCTCTGGTCGTTGTCCTGGGGGTCATTAACGGGCACCCCCTCGACATGATTCCAGGTGGGAGCCATCGCTGGGCTCTCCGGGGGTAAATTCCTAGTTTGCTCTGCCAACGGTGTGACTTACCTGCCGGTTCATGAAGACATAGATGATGGGGTTGTAGATAGTGGCACTTTTGGCAAAGTAGGCCGGCAGGGCGGCCACCAGAGGGTGGAAGGCGTAGCCAGGGTGGGCAGCGGCGAAGCACGCAAAGAAAGTGTAGGGCCCCCAGCAGATGCAGTAGGCGAAGATCATGACCATCACCATGCGAGTCACCTCCTTCTCCGCCTTCTGAGTGGACTCGGATTCTTTTTGCTGCTTTGCCACCTGGGGGAGACAGAGATTCGTGCCTGGGGACGGTGCGTGGGAGAGTCCTTCGGGGCTCTGTATCCAGGGGGCTCCATGTTGCCGTTGCCTGGGCCGTGAGTCAGGGAGGCGGCGAGAGACAGGCAGCGGGGGGACGTGGAGTCATGGAGACGAGGAGATGGGCCCACCTCGGGCCGGTCAGCGGCCAGCGGCCAGCTCCCACCTGAGTGAGCCAGCAGCCTGGCTCAGGCTGGACCGGGCCGGCCTTGATGGAGCTTGTGTAGGCTCTGAGGTAACACAGAGCCTGCCCTGGCGAAGATGGCCTTGAAGGGCCTTCCAAGCTCTTGGCTTAGCCTGGCTCCCATTAGGAGTTTGGGAAGGAGCTGAGGAGGCCATCTTAGACTCGCCTGGTCCCTTATCAGCGTGTTTCCTGCCCGCCCCTCCCCCCCCCATGCTTGACTCTGAGGGGCCAATCGGGGGAAGAGAAGACAGAGGCTGGACACTGTCTGCTGTGGGCAGGGACACAGCCCCGAGCTAACAAGGCCCAAGCCATGGTTGGACACCTGTGGGAGCCGGCAAGGTTGCTTCTGATCCCTGACCACAGGCGGGGTTGGGGGAGGAAGCAGGGTGGGGGCACACTGCAGGCTGAAGGCAGGGAGCCTGTGGCCTTCACTCGGGCTGCCTACATAGGGGGGTAGGGGTGGCCGGGGACGGGGTCAACTTCCCAGTGAGGACAGTGGAGAGCGGGTCTGGGTGGCACATGGCACACGTGAAGCCACTCCTTGGCCTGCCCCACAGCCCCGTGAAGGGGACAAGGTCACTCTGGTGGCAGCTTTTCAAAAGCACCTTTTGATCTGCAGGGTTCACTTGCGGATCTGGCTGGCTGCTCTCCACTCCCCGGGAAAGGCAGGCTTTCTACCCAGGGGAGGACTGTCCCGGGTCACGGAAGAAATGCGGCTCTGCTCCCTTATTGGGAGCGTGAAGTTGCTTCATGCACGGTCCCTTCACATCGTGTAGGGACCAGGACAAGGGAGCCAGGACTGCAGGCGCAGCCCCAAAGGAATTGGAGGATTCAGGCCTGCTTTGAGGGCAGGAGAGAGATTCTCTGTCCCAGCCTAAGTGTCCTTGGCTCCCACGATCCTATCGGCAGGGGGTAGAGCCAGGAGAGTTCGGGGGCTCACCGCTCGGATGGCCAGCCACACTTGGAGGTAGCAGAGCACGATGACGCTGAGGGGGATGATGCAGCACGTGATCATGAGGACGATCATGTAGGACTGCACGCCAGGGTACGAGCTGCCACTGAACACATCGGGCCCGCACGATGTCTTCAGGCCGTGGGGCCAGTACCTGGAGAGAAGGGCTGGCAGCCTGTCCTGATGCAGGCAGGGCACCCTGGGGCCCCCGAGTCCAGGCATGCCACTGACTTGGGGAGGACGATTGGTGGCTTGTTTTAATTAAGGTGAAATTTACATTGCATGAATTCACCTTTTTTTTTTTTGAAGTTTATTTAATTATTATTGGAGAGACAGAGAGAGATTGTGTGTGTGTTCATGAGCAGGGCAGGGGCAGAGAGAGAGGGAGAGAGAGAATCCCAAGTAGGCTCTGCACTATCGGCATGGAGCCCGACATGGGGCTCAATCTCATGAACCGTGAGATCATGACCTGAGCCGAGATCACTTAACTGACAGAGCCACCCAGGTGCCCCTCACCAACCATTTTTGAAGCGAGCCATTCAATCTGACAGTTAGCACTTTCACAGCATTGTGCAACCACCACCTCTGTCTAGTTCCAGAACGTTTTCACTGGTCTTATATCCCCTTGTGTTTTTATTGTGGTAAAATACACATAGCATCTGAGCCCGCAAAGAAGCAGCCTGGCCAAGACACAAATGACCTATGGGCCCAGGTGTACCTACAACCCAAGAAGCCTCTGAAAGGGAGGCCCCTGAGAATGTGCGAGATGTAGGCCTAGGGCAGAGTGGGTGAGACGGCCCTGCTTTCACTCATAGCTGCTCCTGTGGCTTGAGCTTGTCGCCTTTCTCTGTGTGCACCCATGAACCGTTCATGTTTGGCAGAAACAGACCTTTCCAGAGGCTCAGAGATCACAGGACCTATTTCCATGTCGCAGCCAGGCAGATTTACATGTTCATAGGCACCGCGCCCTCAAAGGGGGTCACAGGGACATCGGGTCCATCCTCACTTTAGTCACGGGGCCGTGGAGGCCCAGAAACAGGAAGCGACTGACCCCACGGTTACAAATGGAGTCATGCGCCTGACCCTCCCCGCTGTCCTTCACCGTCTGTCCTAAATGAGCTGCATGCCTGACATACTGGCCTCCTTACCTGCTCCAGCCAAAGATGGGCGGGGCTGTCCACACAGCGGCCCAGATCCAGGAGAAGGCAATGCCAGCGATGGCTAGCTTGGCATCAAATCTCACATTGCCAAAGGGCTTGCAGACTACCAGCCACCTCTCCCAGGAAATGATGGCCAGGGACCAGAGGCCCGTGATCCCTGCAGGGGAGAGCAGACAGATGAGGGCTTTGAGCCCCCAACATCACTTCTTCCACCCATACCAGCCGACAGCTTTTAGGATCAAGAGACATCCTCCCCACCCATGTGAAAAACCTAATTCTCCAAAAAGTGTGTGCAGCTCCAGGGGGCAGTGGGCCTCTTGGTCAATTTGTCTGACACCCTCTTTCCCCATTCTTTCCTCTTGGGCGTCTAGCACCCTGATTCCTATCTTCCTCCTAGTTGGCCACCAGCCTTTCTTCGGATGCAGACGCAACTCCCGATGGCCATGCATGCACCCACGTGACCGCACTGAGGTGCTGTGGTCCCAGCCAAGGGCAAGGAAACGGGACGTGTCCGGTGACCTGTGGCCCTTCGGCCCATAGGCACGTTCACCTAGGCTTCCGGGTTTCCCACCGCTGCCCTCCCCCCGGCAGGTGGAGATCATGTCTCCATGCCCTGCTTAGACACTGGAGGTCTGTGGGCAGAGTTTAGGGCTCCATTAACTGGGGCGGGAAAAAGGACAGCTTTTTTCCACTAAAAACTCTAATGGACCCTAGGCATCGCCTTCCATTATGAGCATGGCAGCATTAGCAGTGCCTGCGACTTGCTCACTTTACAGAGGCAGCAGACACTTCCCTATATCACCATATTCATTACCGCTTTGAAATTTCAGTGGCTGTCGGGCCAGATCCGGTTATTTGATACTTTAATAAAGAATGGTGTCATCGATACTTCTAAAAAATGCATTTACTCATAATTTTAGTGAAGGACTATGTCACTCATTAATATTTAATACTTTGATCACTATATTTCGGTATCATGGGACTCCTTTGTAGTTCTATGGATCTTATTGTGCACGTTGGCAAACATTCTTCCGAGGAGGGGTCCGCAGGCTTTCCCTGGTCACTGCCGTTCTATACCTTTGGGAGAGCGCTGGGCCATCATCTGTAAAATGAGGGGCAGTTAGATATGGCGGGGGCGGCATCCTGCCCTGTACAGTGTGTGGGCCTCGTGTTGGCACCTACCTCACAGGGATATGAGGGGCCGATCTGCTCATTTCAGTCTTGCCCCCGTGTCCTGCTCCCATTTCACCGATGCGCAGTAGCAATTCAAACCTGCAGCCAGGGTCCCCCTGCCTTCCCCAGGCCCTGGCTGTCCTAGCGTCTTTTTTTTTTTTTTTTTTTTCCCTCCTCTTCATGTCCACCTCTCAGAATCTGAATTGGAGACCAATTTAGGTGGCAGTTGGATGAACCCGAGTTAGATGTGGGTGCTCAGGACCCAGGATTGGAGACCCCGTGGTCCTGGGAAACTTAAAATGGAAGAGCAGTGGTGTGACGGCTGGGGGCCCGGAGGCAGGCCAGCCTCGAGCCCTCGGCCCTGCGGGAGGGGTACCTCCCTCGTGCTCCTGTGGGCCCGGCCTTTGGTCTCTCACTCGGCCTCTTCCCGGGTCTCTCCCGCCAGCCTCCGCCTCCCGGAATCAAGTCCGCGCCCCTGCGTGTGCCCGGCCTCATAGTCCGCTCGGCCACCGGCCAATGCTCACCTGTCCTCTGCCCACCCAGCTGCCGCCTGCACCCTGCTCTCCTTGGCCACCTCGGCCCAGCTCCCTTCTCATCTTGCTGACTCAACGTCCGGGTGCTTCCTCGTCTCCTCCTGCACACGGTCCCCTGAGGGGGCGGATGGTGCCCCGTGCTCGCTATCTGGGATAGGGACCCCTCTTTCCGGGACTCGGGAGTGCCTCGGGGAAGGGATCGTATGCTCCTGGCGCCCCCCACATGGGTTCTTCTCTGCCAAGGTTGACCTGAGCAGGGCCCAGGCCCACAGAGATGTGAGTGATGGGGACCGGGATCTGAGATTTAGTTTCAGGGTCTCAAAAGCTCTAACGGGAAGCGCTGCTTCGTCTGGGAAAAGCCGACACAGGTGAGCTGAAAGAATACACATCCCCAGTTTGAGTGGAACTTCTGTTTGGGGTGACCCGGAGCCCTCCTTCCCACATTGTTCTGGGATTGTCCGTCTCCTCCTATGGCAGCTGCGTGGCCCTAGACCGGCCTGTCTCAGGGTAGGCACTCTGGATGTCCACTTGTCGGTCTGCAACCCCCCCCCCCACGATGACTCCGGCCCGGGTTCCCCTACAGGTCTGTCTCCCTTCAAATGCGCACCGTGGGCACACCCGGGGGGTGCCGTGTGAATGTTTCCTTTACGCACGGCAGGCTGGGTCTTCCCGGAGCCCGGGGCCCTGGCTAGCTTACCACACAAGGAGACAGTGTAGCCTTCCAGGACACACATGGGGTGGCCCAGCACAAAGTAGCCGTAGATCTGGTTCACGACGCTGATGGTGCTGGCGATGATGGTCTCCGCCAGGTCAGCCACCGCCAAATTCACCAGGATCCAGTTCAGAGGGTGGCGCAGCTTCTTGAACTTCATGGTGGCTGCCAGCACAAGCCCATTAGTGAAGACGGATGCAATGACCACGAAGATCATCCAGGCGCTGGTGACGTGGTACACCCATCGGGGCGCGATGTGGTAATTGGGACCTTCAAAGGGGCCTAGAAGGCAGGAGGTACAGCGCGGGGAGAGGAGCTGGGCATCGGCGTTACCCGACTGCACAGCTGTGCCCGCCCCACCCTCCCTTCCTCGTCAGCGCGTCGCGTCAACCCTCCCGCCCTCCTGCCCGCTACCCTTGCCTTTGCAACCAGCTCTTTCCCTCTAGCTTGGCCCGCCTGCGAACAACCTTCCGTGTTGTCACGATGGCACGGAGTGCTGGAACCTCACGGATGTTGTGAGGCATCCGTGTCTCACGCCAGAGGCCGTGGCCCGCCAGACAGGCATCCTTGAACTTAACAAAGCCAAACTCCTCACCAGCTACGCTGGGTATCACCCCCCATCCGATTTGCCACCCCCGTATGCGGGCCGGCCCTCTGGGGCGCCGTGGGCAGGCCTCTGCTCCCTCAAACCCCTGCACCCGCCGCGCTGCTTCCCGTGACTGCTCCATGCCTCTCTGTCATGGGACCTTTGCTCACATTCTCCCTTGCGCTGCGGTCCTCTTCTCTCCCATACCATAAAGCCCAGCTCGGATGGCCTTGCTTCCCGGAAGCCTTTCCGGATTCCTAAGCCGAGTGTCAACTCAGCCCCTTGGGACTGCCCCTGTGTGACATCCTACACTGTACTGGAGCCACCCATGTGCACGTCTCGTCGTATCCCATGTGGCAGGTTCAACGCACAGTCAGTGCTCAGAGAATGGATGAATGAATGAGTTCTGGGTTGAGTTGTGTCCCCCCATGAGAACGACATGTCGGGGTCGTAACCCCCAGGACCTGTGGAGGGGACCTTATTTGGAGACGGGGTCTGCACAGAGATGATCAAGTTACCGTGCGGTCGTTAGCGCGGGCCCCAATCCCGTAGGACTGGGTCCTCACGAAAAGGGGTAGTTTGGACACAGAGACACGCACACGGGGAGACGGTCACGTGAAGATCAAGGCCGAGATCCGGGCGATGCTTCCACGGGCCGAGCAGTGCCGCAGATGGCCGGGAAGAGCCAGAAGCCGGAGGAGAGGCCCGGAGCGGACTCTCCCTCGGAGTCGCCGGAAGCAGCCAACCCGGCCCACGCCCGGACCTCAGACTCCTCGTGAGCCAAGGAGTTTCTCTTGTGTGAGCCACTCAGCGTGTGGTGCTGTTACAGCCGCCCTACGAAACACACACGCAACGAAAAGGAAGGGTAACTCCCCTTTATTACAACGCAGTGGCTCTACACCTGTCGTGCTGAAGGACCTTTTTTACCACCATCATTTTTGGCAAAATACTTAAAGGGATGATACGCCAGTGCCTGCCGCCATGTACCAAAGCCTTATGGCGCCCAGGAAAGCATCCACGCAGAGTCCCCACATTTACCAGGACACTTCAGTTGTGTTCCACAAAAGCCCAGCTCGAACTAGTTTTAGAAGAGTAGGGCTTTCTTGAGTCCCCTGGCTAGGAGGGCTGGGGTAGATGCCAATCGCCCCCAGCACAACCAGACCCCGCAGCACCCGTGATGTTCCAGCACCCTGTGCATGAGCTTTGTTCGTTGCTTTCACGGGGAGCTCCTGGAAACCCATCAGCAATGCCCACAGCCATGCTAGGTGGCACAGGCCCCCTGGGGACAGACCTCTGACTACCGAAGGCCCGCGTGCTATCAGTTTCTGTACAGAAGGAAGCGGAGGGAAACCACGGGGCTGCTGATAGACCGGAGAACAGAGGACCCCGAATTGCCAACGGGTCTTGCCCAGAAACTACAGCGGGTTAGTCCGAGAACAGCAGCTGGGCCTGGGAGGTATACGGAACGCTCCAGTTTTTGAACAATTTCAAAACGAAGCAGCCAGAGCATCCTTCCCGGACAGTCCGCCGAGTCCAAATTGGACAGGGCAGGGACAAGAGGGACGGGGCTGTGCACAGTGGGGGAGGGGATGGACTGCTCCGAATGTGGGAGGTCACGGGGGAGGGTCCTCTAGCAGCGTAAGCAGAGCCCGTGTCCCAGCCTGCCCCTCTCTTCTGAACTCTCCAGGACCAACTTCATAAAGAAGTGGGCACCACAAGAGTATCACCGTCAACTCCCGGGGGGAAGGTGTTCTGAAGAAATTCATGGAGGGAGTGAATTGGGTGTGGGGGCAGGCGAGGAAGCAAGATTTCTGTGAATATACCTTCTTCTCCAGATTTTAATTCGGAACCTGGTGAATATTTTATTACACGATTTTAAAACAACATTAAAATTTAAAAAGCAATCCCTGAAAATCAAAAATAAAACAAATGAACCTAAACGCATATCCACTCAGAGGCATAATCACACAGAGAGGGACTGTTCTAAGCGACTTGGAAGGGCACTAGTTTGACTATGCGAACCTGGTGGCGTAGACCCTGAGGACGAAAAGACCTGTCCAAATGTTGAGTTTTGGGTACGCATGTTGTTTGTTGATGGCGGTGTCGGTGTCATTACTCTGAGACCATTGTGAATGTGTGTGATAAAAAGCAAATGAGTAATTGAATCATATTCTAATTCTTCTACCCAAGGCCCTTGAGAACAGGATTCTTAGTGGGAGAGAAAGGAGACCCAGAGGTCAAACCCAACTGGCTCCACTGGGAAACCAAGTCATTACTTTGGAGTGGGAGAAATAAAAGGAAAGAAGAAGCATTTCTTCTGCCTTTCCCATACACTCTGTGTCCCTGGGGAAGCCAAGAGTAGAAGAGGGAATGTTTCAGTCTATCCAAGGACTCCAGCTAATAGATGAAGACAGGGCGAGGAAGTCAGAATGTCACCATTTTGCAACCCCCAGCAGTTTCGTGGGTCCAAGCATCGAGTTCAGCAGCTGCCAACACCCCAGAAAAAGGGGCACCCTCCTGATGGTGAGGAGATCCAACCAAACACAAAACAGATCCAACTGGCCTCCAAGCAGATCTTCATATCAACTACCAATTTACAGACACATAATGATGAACAAGATGGGAAGGGGCATGGGAAGCCACACACGGGAGACCATCAGCAAGTCCAAAGTGGAGGGGTCCGGGGACAGACGACCCATTCCCTTGAACAAATAAATTACAAGGAGGTAGAGAGGGAGCCCCTGACTTCAAAGAGGACAAAAAGAGACAATGATCGATCTGAACGTGTGGACCTTATCGGAGCCCTGATTCAAGCAAGGTAAAGAAAACAACAAAACAAAACGTACGACCTTTTGTTCAACACCGGTTAAGAGATTCAATAATATCAAGGCAATGTTACCTTATAGGTGTGACAGTGGCATTGTGTTTATGTTTTAGAGTCCTTTCCTCTTACGGGTGCATACTGAAGATTTACAGACGGAATGATGTCATGTCTTAGATCTGCTTCCAGGAATCAGCAGGGGTGGGTCCACTTTGCTAGATACTTGAATTTTGTGGGGGAAAATGTACAAAAAGGAATCTCAGGCATCAGTGAAGGCCCAGGGGCCTCCAGGGAGGGCCCTGTTGTGTCGCCACCAAGGACATTTTGACAGAACGATCAGGTCAGGGCAAACTTGAGGGTTCTCAATTAGTTTGGCCTGGGAACCCTGGCTGTCAGGGAGCTGGCGTGGCTTCTGGAAACCATGGCACCTGAGACGTCCTTGAAGGAACAGATGGGGTGGTCTTTGGTTTGGAGGAGAGACTGGGGAAGGGGGGCCAGGGGCAGGGGGTCACTAACATCCTCAGTTCTTTGCAAGGCTTGCACGCAAAGCGTTCGGACTGACGCACTTCCAGGGCATAACTCGGGCCGCCTCCGCGGGCGTTTCAGGTGTCTGTTGGGCCCGAGCCCTTTCTCCTGGGACACCTCCCAGCGGAAAGGCTGCCCTGGGAGCCAAGCGAGTCCCCTCCCCAAGAACGTGCAGCCGAAGTCTGCAGGCCCCGGGGGCAGAGTTGGACAGGATGGCCACTCCCGTCTCTTCCGACCCTGAGGTTGGAGAAGGCACCTACCCTCCTCCGGGCCACCTCATGTTTGCCTCCTTTTGGCTTCGGGAGATGCAAAACTGAGTCCGAGCCGGCTTCTTCCCTAGGAAGCCAGGGCGGTGCGGCCAGAGAGACACGCCAGAACTGAACGTAACGGGTGCTTACTAGCGGCACGGGACCGCAAGGAAAGAGTCAATGAGCATTCCCGGGACAGCGGTTCGCAAAAGGTCTGGGAAGCCTGTGTGGTTTGGAAAGGCAAGTTGTATATTACGGTGTCCTTTTGTGTTCAGAAAGGACCGCCCCCCCCCCCCCAATTTCATGGCATCATGAAGGCGAAGGGAGAAGGACCACCTCGGCCGCTGCTGACGTGTGTGGAAGAGAGCTTTCCAGGCGGGTGGGTGGCCAGCAGCCCTCCGCGTGGCCACTCAGGCCTGGTGTCCCTGGAGGGCTGTCCAGCCTCCACAGCGCCCGCTTGCTCACCTCTGGTGGCGTTGCTGTTGGTGTAGGTGAAGATGCTCGCCCGGGTGCTGTCCTCCAAGCCGGCGTGCGGCTGCCCGCCTGCAAGCCTCTGGGGGCCCCACCGCTGGGTCATGGCTCCGGAAAGCCCTGTCCCCAGTGCCTGCCAGCCCTGGCGCTGCTTGGGGGGTCACGGCGCTTTATAGCAGCCCGCGGGATCAGCCGGGGCTTCCTCACCTTAGAAGCTCCCAAACCCTTCCCCACCTGATCTCTTAATTGGGCCCGGGACTTAGACCTCCCCCTCCCCCACCCCCTGCCTCCTGGCTCCTAAGGTGAGCCTGCGAGGGCAGCTCAGAGGCTTTTCTGGGAACCCACTCGGAGTCCCCCGCCTGCTAAGGCGGCTGCAGGAGCTGCCGCGGGCCCTGGCTGGTGTTTACGTGCGCTTTCCTCCCTACTGTGCAGTGCTCCCGCTTAGGCCAGCTGGGCCCTAGTGTCGGCCTTTCCACATTGACGTGTGGGTTAGGGAAGCGGCCCGAGGCCCAGACCCGCCGTTGCCGCGTGGTTCTCCTCAGAGCCCCGGGGGGGAGGGGGTGGCGGGGGGCCGGGAGACTTTGCCGCGGCCCGAAACGCAGCCTCCTCGAGGGTCGGGCCATCTTGGTGGGCCCGCATGGTCGCGAGTGGTGCTGGCGGGGGGCCCTCCCCCAGGAAGGGAAAGACAGGCCTGGGGTGGGGCTCCCCTGCTCCCTTTTGCTTCCCAGGAGCCCACGGCTCCTGCGGTCACCGGGGAGCTCGTCCAGGCCCTCCCGGTGGCCTTCCCGCAGCACCTGAAGGTGTCCACGGGCACTCAGGTTCCACCAGCTCGGGTCTCCTTGTCCCTGAGTCCATGACCCTTCCCTGGACTGCTCCTGACGACACCTCCCTGTAGGCTCGCCTGCAAAAGCAAGCCTCTCAACCGAGTGTTCCAGACGGGCTGCCTCCTCTGTCCCTCTTGGCCCACTACAATCTGGCTGCGGCCCGGACTTGGCAGCGTTCCGACTGCAGGCGGATCGCCTAATTCTGCAGCCCCACCCCCGCCCCCCTCCGCAGGGGGGCACACCCTCTCTCCTGGGTCCTGCCAGCTCCTCTCTCCTGAAGGTCAGCTGTCTTCATCACCTCCTTGGGGCCGGCCTGAAGCTCAGTAAAGCCAAGCCACGGGCGTGCGACCTCACTCCCCTGCTCTCGGGGGCCGTGACTCGTCAGCACCCCAGGCGGAGGCTCCCGGTAACATGGCTGGACGTCTGTGCCGCCCCGTGCGGCCACCCACAGTGGGAATGGCTCCCGGCGCCGGTCCGGGCCTGCCACGCGCCGGGTGCCAGGCCAGGGGCTCTGTGTGGAATCGAAGGAACGGGTCCTGACCGCCGTCTTGCCAGGGCCCCCGGGCGGCCTGGAAAGCTGGGCTCGTTGTCCAAGGGCAGGAGAAAGTGTACCCAGTATTTACACCCCTAGGTGTCTACTCAAGAGAATCGAAGCCACATGCCCACACAAAAACCTGTCCAGGACCACTCACAGCAACACTAATCCCAACAGGTGAACAGGTAGAAACAGTCGAAAGGGGTGTCAACAGGTGAACGGACACACAGAATGCGGTCTGTCCGGGCGACGGCGGCGACTCGGCCGGAACGAGGAATGCGGTTCTGACCCCTGCCACAACAGGGCCTGCCACAACAGGACCTGGAGGGCGGGGTGGAGTGAGAGCAGCCGGACGCAGAAGCCCGCATGGTGCGTGATTTCACGGACGGGAGATGTCCAGAACGGGCAAATCCTCGGAGGCCGAACGCGACGGGTGGATGCCAGTGGCCGGGGGCAGTGGGGAGTGACTGCTCGTGGGAACGGGTTCTTTTGGGGGTGATGAAAAGATTCCAAAAGTAGACTGTAATGGTGTAGCCGCTGTGGAAAACAGTCTGGCAATCCCTCAAAAAAATGCAACGAGGCATTGCCACGTGGTCCAGCAGTCCCGTCGCTGGGCGCACACGCAAAAGAATGGAAAGCAGGGCTCGTAACATGAATGTCGCATGTTCAAGTGGCCCCCGTGACGCGTGGACCTCACAACGTAGCTTGATGCAACAAGGTCGGATCCCTAGAACTCAGCCCCAACTTTTTGTGACTTCCAAGTTTATACTTTTCCCTCCTCCTGGGTCCCAGGGAGCTTTATCTGTCTGTCCCCACAAGGGTCAAAGAATCAGAGCCTCCGGGATTGTCAGAACTAAAAGCGGGCCTCCTGTGAGGTCACCCGCCCGACCTGGCCCCTTTGGAGCACTGGACACAGGATCGCCTCTTCCCAGCATCGTCGGGGACCGGCAGGGTGGCCTCGGATGGGGCAGCCCTGCCCTCTCAGGCCAGGCGCACCTTCTTTCTAAAGGGCTGTCATGGACCTCTGAGGCTACCACGTTGTTTGGGAGGCGAAGTGCCACCTCGGTGGGGGTCTGGCAGAGGCGGAGCAGGTCATGTGGGGGAACCTCCAGCTCACTGCTTGCTCAGCCCACTTGTCTAGCATCACACTCATGACTGAGCTCAGTCCTGGGTCTGCCCCAAGACGCCGGGGAAGGAGAGGGGAGGGGACAGAGGGAAGAGAAGGGGGAGATGGCCATGAGTCTGTCGCGGTCTCTGCAGAGTGGGATGCTAATTGATGATTAGGGCTAACAGAAGATCAAGTCTCATTTTAGCCTAAAGCAGATTACTGCCCTGGAAAGTCACCCGGCACCTGGGCGCCCACGTGTGCCACCCGAGGCCCAGTCTGGGTCCCATGCTCTGGCACAGGGTGGATGAAAGGGGAGGGGCCCTGGAGAGGGAGGGCTTGGGCGAAAATGGGTGTGAAAAGCAGCAGAAGTGGGTGGGTGGGTGGGGACCTTGACCACTGTGGGCTTTCGGTTCATTGCCCCCCGCCCCAGCGCCCACTGGACTAACGTGCTTCCAGAAAATGGGACCGTTTGGCCAGGCCGGGCATGCCGCCTCGCTGCAGCCTCCACCCTGCCCCACTTACGGCGCCCTCGCTGCCAGCTGGGGCCGCCCGGCCAGGCCGGAGGAGGAGGAGGTGTCGGCCCCGTCGCTAATCCGACTACTCTGAAGTGATGCCGCGCGGGGGTGCTGATTAGGAGCCCCGGGAGCCGGCCATCACCTTGATGCGGCTCCTGGCTCTGGCCGGCGGGCCAGCGGCTTTGTCATTAGCAGCTACAGGCTGCCAAAGGGACGGAGCGAGCAACCACTCAGCCGTTGTCTTGGGCTTTTGTGTTCGCGTGCGATAAAATAGAACATCCAAGTCACCATCCGAACCGTTTTTAAGTGTACGGCACACCCGTACCACGTCCCCACCGTCCACCCCCGGAAACGCAGCCCCGTCCCCATCAGACGTCGCTCCTCCGGCACCTGCCATCCTGTGTTCCGCATCTGTCAGTTTGCCTAGTTCGCGCACCTCACTGGGGTGGAATCGTCAGGTACCTGCCCTTTTGTGTCTAGCTTATCTCACTTGGCATGGTGTTTTCAAGGCACATCCCCTGCCTTCGGCTTTCGAAGATGTTGACACGCTCCGTCAGAGACCCCTAAACGTGCACCATGTGTATAAAGGCCAAAGGCAGGGGCTGGGCTGTTTCCCCATTCCTGAGACGGTCGCGTGACTTCCTGAACTGCTCGCCTCGGAACCCGCCAGCGATCAGATTTTCTCCCCCCTCCAGCCGACCGACTCCCCATACCGCCCGTGTCCCCCTCTCGGTCCGATCCCCACGCTCCTCAGCTCAGTCCCGTAATCTCGCCCCATCTGCTGCGGGCCTCCTGGAGCGCTGCCACGCCTGCCCCCTGTGACCTTGAGCAAGTCAGTCAGCGTCTCCAGAGCACGTGTCCTCATCAGGGCCGTGGGGATGACATTCACTTGCCGTGAGGCTTAAAGGACGTCATCCTTTTGAAAAGCTCTAGCCCAGTATGTGGTACAGAAAACTCAGTCCACAGGTCATTCCACAGCTACTCGCCAAGCACCTGTTGAGGCCGGCGCTGTTCGGCGCCCCAGTGCACGGACCAGTCGGGAGACCCCTGCCCTTTGCAGCTGCCTGTCCAGTGGGGGCGGGGAACATGGACGCCAGCCATAATGCGTAAGCTGTGATGAGTAGGTTGGAGAACAGGATACAGACATGCCAAGAGCGGAAGGGAACGGATGGCCATTTTAATAGGGCATCAGGTGGGCCTCTCTGAGAAAGGCCTATGTGAGCCAGGACTCAAAGGAGGGAGGGAAGGAGCCATGTAGAGATCTGAGGAAGGCATCCCAGGAGAGAACCAGGAAGTAAGTGCCAAGGCCCTGGGGGCGGGGGCATGCCTGGCATGCTCAGGGGAACGCCAAGGAGACCAGGGTGGCAGGAGCAGCATCAGGGAGTGGAGACTAGGAAGAAGAAACGTCAGAGAGGGGATGGGGGCCAGGGCGTGTGTTAGCTTTCACTGTAAACGAAATGGGGAGCATTGCATGATTTTGAGGGAAAGGTGACACGGCGTGACTTGGCTGCTGCTTCGAGACGGGTGGGGCCCAGGCCGAAGCAGGGAGATCGGGTGAGAAGCACTTTGGTGGTCCAGGTGAGAGATGGTGATGGCTCACCAGGGACAGGCCAGCAGGGTGGTGAGGAATGTCCGACTCTGGATGGAGTTTGCAGGCAGAGCCGACAGAATCTCCTGGTGGCACAGGTGGCAGCAGTTGGAGAAAGGGAGGAGTCAAGGCCAAGTCCAAAGTTTGGGGCCTGAGCAACTAGACAATAGAGTCGTCCTCGGCGGAGAAGTCGGGGCCACGGGCGGTGGGGGGTTGCCTGGAGGAGGGAGGCCGTGAGCATCAGGATTGCAGGCGTGAACGGCCAATATGAGGAACAAAAGGGGCCATCGCCCGGGCGCTGGGGGGGCTCAGGCAGTCAAACGTCCGTCTCTTGATTTTGGCTCGGGGCATCATCTCATGGTTCATGAGTTTGAGCCCCACGTCAGGCTCCGTGCTGACAGTGCAGAGCCTGCTTGGGATTCTCTCTCTGCTTCTCCCCCGATTGCGCTCGCTCTCTCTCTCTCTCTCTCTCTCTCTCTCAAAAAAGGGGAGGGGGCGTCACCTAGACCCATAGACATTATTCAAACAGAATATGCTGAGCAACTTATCCCAATCAGTGTGAAACTTTGGATGAAAAGGGCCAACTTCTAGAAAAACACAGCTTAAAACGGGCTCGAGAAGTAGAAGATGTGAAGGGTTCTGTATCTATTAAGACATCGAAGCCCGAATCACAAACCTGCCCACAAGGAACGTCTCTTCTGTTGCAGACGCAAACAGCCTCGCTGATTGTCAAGGCTCATCTGCACCGTCTTCCCCAATAATCCTCAGACCTTTGCTGCTCATCCCCAGAGGTCTTTGTAGCCACACAAACAAGCAGAATCAATAAGTCAGAGCTGGACAGTTTTGGTGCGAATATCCGAAATTTGAATGGATTAAAATTCGCCATACCCACACCCCCGAATTCTGCTTGCTGTGGTAGCCATATGATCACCACTGAGGAGAAACACGAGTTTTGTTCATTTATGATATGAAGTTTTACTCCAGAAAAACCTATTGGGTTTCTGTTGCTTTTTCTTCTTCTTCGTTTCTTTTTACTTGCATTTTTTAAGTTTACGTATTTATTGTAAGAGAGAGAGCGTGTGCAAGAAAGAAGGGGAGGGGCAGAGAGAGAAGGAGCAGGGTCTGGGCTGTCAGCGCAGAGCCGGATGCAGGGCTCGATCCCACGACTGTGACGTCATGACCTGAGCCGAAGTCAAGAGTCGGATGCTTCATTGACGGAGCCACCCAGACGCTCCATTGTTTCCTTGTATTTTTCAGTCGATTTTTCTTGTTTTTACTTGAAGCAAAAGTGTTTTATTTCTAATCTGGTCCATAGTTACAATCCAGTTCAGAGCCACGCCTTAAACTTCATAATTTCTGCCGCAGTTTAAAACTGTTTCTTGTTTGGGTATAGAGGGCCTTCAAGAGGATATAGTCTACAAAGCCAATCACAACAGGACAAATACTATACGATTGCACTTGTATGAGGTCCTCAGAGTAGTCAAAGTCATCGAGACCGAAAGTAGAAGGGAGCGCAGTTAGTGTTCAGTGGGTACAGGGTTTCAGTTGTGCCCAGTGAAAACGTTCTCAAGCTTGGCTGCACAAAATTGAACACTACTGACCCGGACGCTAGGAAATGATTAAAATGGTAAGGTTTGTGTGATGAGTATTTTAGTACAATTAAAATGAGAAAACACATATTCTCCATTACTTTAAGTACGGCCCGGCCGATGGTGACTGTACGTGTCTGCGTGGCACAAGAAAAATGGTAAAAGTCATCTCTGGAAACCGCGTGTCACATCAAGGGAGAAATGCTCCATCAGCTGCACGTGTCAGAGCAATCCGGAGGCACACAAGAAGTCATTACACAGTTGACACCGAGGGCTCTAACAGGGTGAGGGTCCATGAGAGCCGCACCGTGGGGCACCTGGGGGGCTCAGTTGGTTGAGTGCAGACTTTGACTCAGGTCATGAGTTTGAGCCCTGCGTAGGGCCGCGTGCTGACGGCTCAGAGCCTGGAGCCTGCTTCGGATTCTGTGTCTCCTTCTCTCTCTCTGCCCCTTTCCTCCCCGCTCTCAAAAATAGATAAACATAAAAAAAAAAAAAAAAAAGACTGGCACTGCTACTTTGCAAATATTGGTGTTCCTCTTGTGACCGGGCCAAACAGGCCAACCGCGCGCACATTTGGCTTTGAGCTTGAAGCTGGGCTGGGCCAGGGCCCGTCCCTTCTTCACTACCTGGGTCTGTCCAGCCAGCCTCTGGCTGCACCTGGTCGGTGAAGCCTGTAGTGTCCCGCACGCTGGGTGACATGGTGTGCACAAGGGGGAAGGCCCCGCTCCCGGGGCTGCACCCCTGTCCCCACAGCAGGCTTCTCTTTCCCCAACAGTATCGTCGCGCGCCAGCTGGCTTCTTTATATCCAAGGACACAGAAAATTAGAAGTTCGCTTTCTAAACCCTGATCTTCAGGGTAAGAGAAAGGAGAGCCACGGGCTGGTGCGTGTTAAGTGGCAAATTCGATCCGAGCTCGTTTTTTATTTTTATTTTTAATGCTTATTTTATTTTTCAGGGAGAGTGCAAGCGGGTGAGGTGCAGACAGAGGGGGGACAGTGCCCGACGCGGGGCTCGAACTCACGAACCCGTGAGATCATGACCTGAGCCAAAGTCGGAGGGTTAACCGACTGAGCTCCCCAGGCGCCCCCTGAGCTTGTGGTTTTGAATACGCGAGTGTAGATCACGCACCGCATCTGTCTTTCCCTGTACCGCGGTCCAAAGAAGGACAAGGTGAGCCTGCAACATGTCCTCTGCGCCGGAAACTGCGGGGACCGGCAAAAGCACACGGGGGCCGGCTGGAGGACGGTCCCCCTGGCCAGCCTGGCTACAGGTCGAGCGTCAGAAGGAATCTGCGACGGGAATTTCCGTGCGAGGCCCCGACTCCGTACCCGCGCGCAAGGCGTTTCGCTGTCCGCGTCGGAAAGGCTCGGGTTTCCCTGCGGGCTCCCCGGCGGGGGCCTGGCGGCCTGGGAGGGCTCGCTGCCGGGGCCGCGCTACGGCTCTCGGGCGCCCTCTCCCGGCGTCGCCGTGCCGCCCGCCCGGGGCCGCCTCCGCCGTCTTCCCTCCCGCCCGCGCCGCCCGCCTCGCCGCTCCCCGGCGTCCGTCCACCGCTGTCAGCCTGCGGGCTCGGGCCCGGCCGCGGGGCGCGTCCTGCTCGCTGCGCCCTGGGGACCGCCGGGGCCCTTCGTGCCGCCGCGCTGCCTGGCCTCGCCCGCCGTAGCGGCTTCTGGTGCTGCGGATCCCTCTGCTTGCTTCCTGGTCTCGAGAAACACGGGCATTGCTGGGAGGGAGGGGGGGCTCGGGAGCAGTGTCACTCGAGCCCCTTGTGTTTTTGTGCTTTTAGAAGTGGGGGGGGGGCAGGGGGTCCGGGTTTTCTGCTGCCTTCCGAGTCCTGCCTGAACCCAGAAATCTCTGATCTTTTTTTTCAATCGACTTTTACATTGCGGTAAAGTACGCAGAACATTTACGCCGTAACCATTTCTAGGTGTGCAATTCAGTGGCGTTGGTACATTCCCGTTGTCTTTATTGTCTTCTTTTGTATTAAGATCGTTCATTCAAGTTGTGGTCCGGTTAATTGGTTTTTTATTTTCGTTTCCACCGACAGTGGGAATCGGACAAAAGCTTACACAATATACTTGCAATTAAAATTATCAACAAGATGTGCCCGTCTGATATGGTTCCCTTTAACTGTCCGCCACCACCGTTGGGGAAGATGCCGCAAACAAAAGCCCAGGGTGAACCCATTTTAACAGTATTATTTCCTGTAGCTCAGGGTCCTTTGTTTTTATTGTGTATATTCCCTTTATCTCTTACTGCCTGTGTTCTTTATCTGTCCTCCCTTTTTTACACAGTGCAACAAGAGATACGCTTTGTTTCCATTGTTCTAGAAATGTTCTTACTGGCTTTGAGTCAGGGAGCCAAGGACAGAAAGCTTGACCCCACTGGGTCTCACTGCAGGGCCCCCTCTTCTCTGCTGGTGTGACATATGCCCTCTTGTGCTGTGACCCTCTATGTCTGTAGGGGAGGCCCCAGGCCATTTTCCGGGCGGGCCCTCCGCACCTTGTTCTGTAAGGGGGGGGGGGGGGTCTTGATCTGATTACTTAAGCTTTACCTTTACAAGTGACATTTCTGGTAAGGTGGTGATCGCTTATAGTCTACAAGGCAAGAGGGGTGACCGATTGGCTGATGCAAATAACCACTTTGCTCATAAGCCCAGCAGCCCGTGGGGAAAGGCCCAGCATGCTGCCCGGGCTACAGTGCTTAGGGTCAAGTTCTCCTCTGACTTGCTACAACCACCGCCCTTCCCCCCCCCCCCCCCCACACACACACCTGAGGTTAGTTACAAATGTCTCACAATTTGCGATGACCTGAATGTTTGTGTTCGCCCCCCACCGCCCCGCAACTCTTACGTTGAAATCATAATGCTCGGTGTGCTGGTCTCAGGACGTGAGGCCTTTGGGAAGTGATTGCATCATGAGAGGGGAGCCCGGCTGAGTGAGATTACGCCCTTATCGAAGAGCTCTGAGAAAGACCCCTTCCCCTTCTCCCACGGCAGGACACAGTGAGAAGTCTGCCACCCGGAAGAGAGCTGTCACGCAACGGTGCTGGCCCTCCCATCTCTGCCTTCCAGCTTCTAGCACCGGGAGAAACTACTTTCTGTTGTTTATAAGCCAAACCAATAGGTGGTATTTGTTATAGCAGCCCAAATAGGCTAAGACGGTAAGTTGGTACCAAATATCGGGGCGCTGCTGTAACGGATCCCTAAATGTGTGGAAGCAGCTTTGGAACCGGGTCATGGGGAGAAGCTGGAGCTTGGAGGCATATGCTGGAGAAAGCCTGTGTTGCCATGAAGGGACCTTCGAAGGCGATTCTGATGAGGTCCCAGACATTAAAGAGGAGAGCTGGAAAAAAGTCCTCATCTTCTCAGACGCTACCTAAGGGTCATGAGAAGAATTTTGGTAGAAATGAGGGACAAGAGGACCTATCTTTGGACATGGCAGGAAAGGCCGCCCTTGCAAAACGGCCAAGAGCGTGGCGGAACCGCGCTCGCCTCGTAGCGTCGTGTGGAAGGCAGAGTTGGCGAGTGACAGGATTGGGTACTTGGCTGAGGAAATATCTCAGCAAAGGGATGAAGCTTGCCTTCTCTTGAATGCTTGTGGTAAACTTCGAGAAGGAATGACTTCAAGATGAAACGGTTAGTCCAAAGAGAAGCAGAACTTAAACATTTGGAAAATCCTCAACCTAGCCGCGTCGCAAAATATGAGAGAACACACGTGGAAGAGAATGCTACGGGCGTGGCCAGGGGAGCCTTTGGGGAGGCGTCTAGTGTGGGTGTGAAACCCTGGACCTCATCGGCCACCCCAGCGGGCACGCTGCCACTTTGCACCGAAGGGGAAGGAGCCAGGCAGGCAGGCAGGCAGGCGGGAAGGCTGGGGACAGGTCCAGAGAGCTCTTCTTCAAGGCAAAGGAAGGACCCCAAAATCGCTTCAGAGATTGTCAATGCTGCCGCCTCGGCGTCAAAGGGGGGCCGCTGCCTGGGTTGCATCAGGCCGACGCGCCCGCCCAAAGCTGTGGGGATGGGGCCTCCCGAAGCCCCAGAGACGGGGCTGCCCAAAGCACGAGGACTGACGACTGCCCGGCAGAGCTGTGGCAGGGCAGGGCTCCCTCCACCTGGATTTCCAAGGATGGATCCCCCTGGAGATGCAGGCATGTGACCCCGGCAGAGGGCCGTGGCCAGGGTGAGGGCCAGCAAGAACCGTGGGGTTGGGGCCACCTGTAGCTCGGGGACCTGCACTGATAGAGAGGCTCCGGGCACGCGACTCCGGCGTGTGAGAGCTGCCATGGGGGCTGTGCCCAGCAGAGCTGTGGGGACAAGGATGCCCACGGTGTCTGGAAGGCAGGACCTCCACCCCGGTGGGCCTGGTGAACTTTGTACTTGCCTGGGACCTTTCAGCCCTTTCTTTCCAATTGCACCTCTTTAGAATGGGGGTGATTACCCTCTGCCCATCCTCCCGGCGCAATTTGGAAGCCCTGAACTTGTTCGCTTTAAAGGCTCACAGCTGGGGGCGCCTGGGTGGCTCAGCCGATTGAGCATCTGACTCCTGATTTCAGTTCAGGTCGTGATCTCACGGTTCATGGGATTGAGCCCCACGTCGGGCTCTGTGCTGATGGCGTGGAGTCTGCTCGGGATTCTCTTTCTCCCTCTCCTCTGTCTGTCTCTCGAAATACGTAAATAAAACATTAAAAAACACTCACAGCTGGAGAGGAATCTGCCTCGGCGTGAATCAGACCTTGAGTCTTACTCATTTCTGATTTTTAGGACATATAGATGAGACTTTGCGCTTGGACTTTGGGTCAGTGCTGGAAGACCTTTGGGGCTGTTGGGACGGAATGAATACATTTTGCATGTGAGAAGGACATGAATTTTGGCGGTGCAGGGTCAGAATGCTAAGACATATTTGAATGACTAGAAGTCAAGGTGACTGCTCTCAGCACAAATCTCTCTCTCAAAACACGGGCGTACTCGTTGTCTTGAGAAGTACTACAATGCAGAAAACGGATAAGAAAACCCGAAGACCCAAGTGTCTGAACCTCCATCCGTTCTCATTGTCTTCAGGTTTTCGTATCCGTTTTCTGCATTGTAGTATTTCTCCTTCCCATGGTGGCAGCCAGGGAATGTGATGTGATCCCGCTATCCGTGGGCCGCCCGGACTGGTCTGCACCGGCGTCACCTGGTAAACTAGAGGTAAACTAGGCACCGAGGACGATGCCAAAAATATTGTAGGAACAGTTTCACCTGATCCCCAAAAGGCCTCTGTAATTCTGCCCGACTCCCCCGGTCGTGGGCCAGGAGTCTTTGGTGTGGACTTGGTCCTAGGCGTTCTGGGCTTCAGTCCTTTACAAGCTTTTCAGGCGTGTTGTTCGAGAACTCTGGGGCTGTTGTCAGGACTTCACGTATGTTCTGCGATTCCGTCTGGATCTCAAGTGTCTCTGCTGACAAGCCACGCTAAAACTCAGTGGCCTAAAACAGCGATGATTTGTCATGTGTCGTGAGTTTGTGTGTTGACTGGGCTCTGGGGGGTGGTCCTTCGCGCCACATGGTGTCGGTTGGGGTCCCTCGTGTGACTTCGTCCCGCCGGGAGCACCGCCGAGGAGGCTCCGTCTCACGTCTGGCAGTCGGTGCTGGCTGTTAGCTGGGCTGTATTATCCTCCTTTGCGAGGCGGCTCGTCCTCCAGGGCCTCTGTCCTCGCGGCCTCTCGAGCACGACGGCCCAAACTTCCTGCCACGGTAGGGCTGGGTTCCGAGAGGGCAGATAGACCGCAAAGCCTCTTCTGGCTTAGGCCCGGAAGTCGCCCGGTGCCATCTTCTGCCACGTTCCGCTATAGTCAACCCAAGTCACCGGCCGGCCCTGGCCAAGAGAAGGGGAAATAGACCCCACCTCTAGTCGGGAGGGGGAGGGGTCAAGTACAACGTGCAGAACGGGAGCGACCGAGGCAGCCATCTTCGGAAAGTGTCCACCTGTCCGGCGAGAAGTGCGCTGGCATCCCCACGCCCGAGAGGAAAGCCAAGGGACCAGAAGAAGCTGTTGAACAGTTGGCACTGAGGTCTCTGGTGCGGGCGCCTGTGGGTCCGTGACAGCGGCACTGCCCTTCCCAAGTGTTGGCGACCGCGTCCTCACCACTGGACAAGCCAGGCTGCGCGCCACGACCCCGTCCTGCTGGCCGCTTGTTTGCAACCACCTCGAGCCCGACAGTCTGTCCATTCTGTGTGTCACTGAAGCTATGAATAAACAAGGGGATTTTAAACGTTGGAATATGATCTTTCAGAAGGTATAAAAGCCATTGTGCCAAGAGAACTTGTATTCGCTCTTGCGTAAAAACACGAGCATTTGAACATTTACCCTGAGAACTTTTGCAATGGCCGAAACACAGTTTGAGTGTTTTCTTCTTGAAGAGAAATTCATATGACATGAAAGTCACCATCGTAAGACGTACAGTTCAGTGGCATTCAGCACATTCACAGTGTGGTACAACTATCACCACTAATTCCAGAACCTTTTCGTCATCCCAAACAGAAACCCTGGACCCATGAGCAGTCACTCCCCAGTCCCTCTTCCCCTCCCTCCCCGGCCGCTGGCACCCACCCGTTGGCATTCGGCCTCCGCGGATTTGCCCGTTCTGGACATCTCCCGTCCGTGAAATCACGCACCATGCGGGCTTCTGCGTCCGGCTGCTCTCACTCCACCCCGCCCTCCAGGTCCTGTTGTGGCAGGCCCTGTTGTGGCAGGGGTCAGAACCGCATTCCTCGTTCCGGCCGAGTCGCCGCCGTCGCCCGGACAGACCGCATTCTGTGTGTCCGTTCACCTGTTGACTCGCTTTTCCACTGTTTCTGCCTTTTGACCTCTTGTGAGGTGCCTACTATCTTTGAGATTCGCCTACAGTGTGTCAGCACTTTATTCCTCTTGGCCAAAACATATTTAAATTAATGACGTCTTAATAAATGCACAGGGGAGCTTTGATCATCCCTCTGCTTTTAATAACTGTGGCGCCTCGTGATCCTGCCTCATTATTCCCAACGGCCCCCCTTTATCCGCATGCAGCGTACAATGGGTCACCCGGGCCAGCCAAAGGAGCAGACCTGGGCGCCGCGGAGCAGCCTTCTCGCGAGGGCAGTGGCGTGGAGAGCACTCTCGTGGACGTTATTAATGTGAGGACTCATCTCGGAGAAAGGCAGCATCAAAGAGAGTTGTCAGAGGAGTCTGGGCAGTTGCTTGGTAAGAGCACAGGTGCCCTGGAACCAGAAACGCCCACGGCCTTGCCAGTGTAACCAGAGTCACGATATTTGATAACAACCCACAGGAGGAAGAAACATGATAACCGGTTGGAATTTTAGCTCCTCCTCTAAGAAAGAGTCTTGGCCGCTTGGTTTGCTTGTTTTCTTATAACTGGCCTCCGTTGTGAAGGACACACACCTCCGTTGACAGAGTTTTGGGCTGTGAGTCCCTACTAGGCTAGCGATTACTTCAGGACCCAGGCCTCTCTACTCTACTGTACGTAAGCTTGTAAAACATCTATTGACTTGGGGCGCCTGGGGGGCTCAGTCGGTGAAGCATCTGACTCTGGGTTTCTGCTCAGGTCACGATCTCACGGTTCTCGAGATCGAGTCCTGTGTCGGGCTCCTGCTGACCCTACAGAGCCTGCTCGGGATTCTCTCTCTCCCCCTCACTGCCCGTCCCCTGCTCTCTTTCTATCTCTTTCTCAAAATAAAAAAAAAATAAATAAAAGAAAAACACATTTATTGACTTCATACACCTTTATACATATTATGCAAGTGGACACTCACGTCCAGTCACGGTAAAGATGTTCAGATGGCGATATTATCTAAAACTTTAAGTCTTTAGGGTTTTTTTGGTTTAATTTTTAATGTTTGTTTATTTTTGAGAGAGACAGAGAGAGACAGAGCATGAGCAGAGGAGGGGCAGAGAGAGAGAGGGAGACACGGAATCCGAAGCAGGCTCCCGGCTCCGAGCTGTCAGCACAGAGCCCGATGCAGGGCTTGAACTCACAAACCGTGGGATCGTGACCTGAGCCGACTGAGCCACCCAGGCGCCCCTAAGTCTTTAGGTTTTTAAAATACAATTAAGGGGCGCCTGGGTGGCGCAGTCGGTTAAGCGTCCGACTTCAGCCAGGTCACGATCTCGCGGTCCGTGAGTTCGAGCCCCGCGTCAGGCTCTGGGCTGATGACTCAGAGCCTGGAGCCTGTTTCCGATTCTGTGTCTCCCTCTCTCTCTGCCCCTCCCCCGTTCATGCTCTGTCTCTCTCTGTCCCAAAAATAAATAAACGTTGAAAAAAAAAATAAAAAATAAAATAAAATAAAATACAATTAAAACAACTGGGTGTAGCACAAAACAATGTTTATACTATGGCGATTTTCTGAGTTTGAGCCGTATGTGGGGCAAATGTGTTTACACGCAGACAACAATGTGTAAGTAAAAAGTGAGCAGTTCTCCATTTTCTGTCTGTATGAATTTTAATTCCTTTGGAAATTGCCCAGGTAGAGATTATGTACTAACCACCTCAATTTATTGTTCACCCAAGGTCACAAAGTCAATGGATTAAGAAATTATAGTAGATTGACATTGAAGAACAATATAATCACACTTGATGAATAAAAAATAACCCGGTTTACAAAGTGGAGTAACTTTGGACAAGTAAATAATTACTGTTATTGTTAGACATTTAAAAGGATCAATTTTTCAAATGAAGACATTAATTATTTTAACTCAATTTCATTCAACTCATGTGTACACATTTACATAGCCATAGATATTTAGTGTAAGAAATGATAACGTATCTGATCTATAGGATAAGTACGACAAGTTTAGGAAGTTCCATTTAATAAATCTTCTTGTAAGAAATTAATAGTAAATGTATCTCAAATCTGGCAAAACCCCAAATGTAGCATTTGCATATGGTTTTTAATGTTTACTTATTTTTTGAGATAGAGAGAGTGAGCAGAGGAGGGCAGAGAGAGAGAGAGAGAGAGACAGAGACAGAGACAGAGAGACAGAGGATCCGAGGCTGGCTCTGCGCTGTCTGCACAGAGCCCGATGCGGGGCTCAAACTCACGGACCGCTGCGAGATCATGACCTGAGCTGAATTTGGATGCTTAACCGACGGAGCCACCCAGGCACCCCTGCATGATATTTTATACTGTAATAAAATTTGGGAGGAGACATAACTATCTTTCAAATGAACATTAATAAAACAATTTATTCAGGGGTTTACCTTGCAAAGAAATATTGAAGGAACTCGAGAAGCTTGGATTGTTTTCTTGGCCTTATTTTACCAAGTGGAGTAGAACAAAAGCCACAGCTTCAGAAGTAGGGTCCGAAACTTTAAATCACAAGTAATGAGGGGTTGCATCATGTGGAGATGGATGCAATGACCAGGGCCCGTGCCCCCCGAGGCCACCTGGTCCCCAGCTCGAATGGCCAGAGAATCCCATGACCGGTGGGGCCTGCGGCCCCCCTCCATTGGCCCCATGGAGGCACGTGGGGCAGGGTGAACCTCTCTGCCCTCCCTTTCCTGTCAGGCTGGAGGCCACTTCCCCATTTGTCTCTTACGTTGTTAAAGCCCCTGAAATATCAGTAAGAGTGTTTAATACAGGAGAGGTTCCCGAAGCTTCTTCGCAACTGTTGATGTTTGGCCTGATAGCGGTGTGTGTTTCCTCGTCCCTTATCCTCTAACTTAGCAACCAGGATATCATGGCAATTAAAACACACACACACAACAAACCCACTTCTCATTTTCTCTTACTCAAAACCTTTTTGAGAGAGAAAAACAGTGTATTGTGGAAACAAGACTACCGTTTCGGGCTTTTACTAATTAATAGCTTGGTTGGTTTATATGGTTATACATACATATTTTATCCTCACTTATTAGAGTACGGTAACCAAAAATTCAATGATTTTATTGATCAGTTTTTCTCTTTACCCTTTTGAGCACTTGGAGCTTGCCTTTGTGCATAGAAAAAACCATGATATTAACGAGGGAAACAAAGGTAAGAAAGATGTAGTTTAAATTAAATTCCCCTACAGCGTGCAGCCCGTTGGTAGATGTCAGACATCTGTAGTGAGTAACACTCCCCTAGATATTTATGGCTGCCTTAATGCCCTAACGTTTACACTCCCTTAAAGACTAAAAGCAACCTTATCTTGACACTAGCTAAATCTTCAGGGTCCTGAGAGTCCCTGCTTTCAGCATCCAGAAATTCCTTGGAGACTCACGTTATCTAGCCCTCCCCTCCCTCCACAAACTTAAGAGTATATCATCAGTCTCTCCTCACACTCCCAGCGCAGCTCTTCTGCCCATGGGCCCTGTCCCCGTGCTGTAATAAAACCACCTCGTGTACCACCGACGTCTCAAGAATCCTTTCTTAGCCGTTTGCTCACGAACCCCACTTCAAATTTCATCAGTGTGATTTTTCCCCCCTGTAAGATCAGTATCTTTTATTTATTTAAATATCTGAACAGGCATACCGGAGGATAGATCCGCATTGCACGGGGACTGATGTTCACACAATCGGGGTCCTTCTTTAAGAAAAAGAACACAGGGGGCACCTGCGTGGCTCAGTTGGTTAAGCATCCAACTCTTGATTTCGGCTCAGGTCACCATCTCACGGTTCTCGAGATCAAGCCCCATGCTGGGGTCCGTGCTGACAGTGTGGAGCCTGCTTGGGATTCTCTCCCTACCCCTCTCTCTCTGCCTCTCTCTCTTTCTCTCAAAATAAGTAAACAAACTTAAAACAAAGGAAAAAGAATACAAAGTTAGTTTCAGAAACGTCTGTTTATTTGGCAAGAGAAAAGAAATCACAACAAATCGCTCCCTGCTCTGGCACCGGCCCTTGGGCTGTGGCCTGGGGTGTGGGCTGAAATGGCCCATCTCCCTCCTCGTGGCTGCTGGGTCGCTGTCAGGGGAGCGCCATCCCTGCTGCTTCCACTGCAGGACCATCCTCGTGACCGTGACCGTTGCAGCCTCACGTGACCACCCTAACAACCCACCCTCAAGGGGGTGTGGCCCCGTCCCCTCGAGGTCAAAGAGAAGTCAGGCTCCTTGAGGAGGCCTTCGAGCCCTGACCAGGGTGTGATGGTAGCCTGGGCCTCTAGTGCCTGTTCCCTGATCCCGGGGGACAGCCCTCCGAGCTGTCAGGGGACTGGCAGTGAGAGTTTTGCTCAGGAAACCTGCCTGGGCTCAAACCCAGCCTGTGGTTTCTTGTTTCCTAACCTTAAGGAGCCAGCACTTTCACAGCGTCGGAGGTGTGGGCTTACATTTGTTCATTTCCTCCGGATGTGGGCAAACGTACCTTTTAGGGAAACTCCTCCCACCAATACGCATACAGACAAAATGCCCCGCCTTCACCCGGCTGAAGAATCTGGAGACTGTCCAGGCGGCCTCCTGCGGAGGATAGAGGTCCCCCCCACCCGGCCCCCACCCGGCCCCCACCATGGCGACCGTGCCTGAATCGGGGATCTTCGTTGGGTACCAAGTTTCAGCATCTCCGTGATAAGCTCGCTAACTCCTAGGTGCAGACTGACACTTCGTGGGGCCCCACGGGAAGTTGGTACTTGGTCGGAGCGCACTGCGGGCAGGCTAGGAATCGGGGCGAAGGTTCCACATCAGACTGGCATCCACAGCTTTCCCTGCCATCCCCCCTTAGCCTACATGTGTATTTTCCTGAAATTCCTCCGGTTCTTCTGAGGGGGAGAAATAAAGAGAAACAGAACCAGCCTCGGGGAGCTTGGGTAGAGAGTGGGCTCATGAGCTGGCTGGAGCTCACTGCTTCCCTCCCAGTATAGGACTCAGAGCCGCAACAGCCACGCTCCAGATGTCACAGGTGCCCTGGACTCCGCCAGGAAGCACACTCCTCCAGGAGCCCATTCGCATGCGGGCACCTCTCCTGCGAACCTGTCCCGTTTCTACAGCTACTTGCATGTACCTTTCCTTAAAAGACACAGACGCACAGCGCGCCCCAGTCCCCTGGACTCCAGGGAGCAGAGCTCCAGGCAGGCAGAGACCACAGGAAACAGGCAGAACCAGTTCTGCGGCTAGAGCTGGAGGTTAAGTGTAAACAGACCCCCCCCCCCCCACGAGGTCACAGGGAGGGCCACCGGGCTGAGGCTGGCCCTGGGCACAAAGCATCAGCGCAGGGGCACAAAGACTCTGGTGTGTCACTTCAATCTGGGAGAAGGACACCTCACCCAGGCTTGTGATTTCTTTTTTTTTTTTTTTTTTTTCAAGGTTTATTTATTTTTGGGACAGAGAGAGACAGAGCATGAACGGGGGAGGGGCAGAGAGAGAGGGAGACACAGAATCGGAAACAGGCTCCAGGCTCTGAGCCATCAGCCCAGAGCCCGACGCGGGGCTCGAACTCCCGGACCGCGAGATTGTGACCTGGCTGAAGTCGGCCGCTTAACCGACTGCGCCACCCAGGCGCCCCGAGGCTTGTGATTTCTAAACTGGGAGACGGACCCGCTAAAGTGGTCCGGTCAGTTTTGCATCCTGGGACACGGTCACAATTCACAGAAACAGCACTCTCACCGTCTCTGCATGAAACACCAGAGAAACTAACAAGGACGGACCAGGAGACCGGAAACGTCAGGTAGCCACCAGACTTTGACAGACAAGAACCCAAAAGCCTGCTCAGTCACTGCGAGCAACACTCAACTCCCCAGTCAGTAGCCACCCTCCCGGAAGGAGGGCTGGAGACTCGAGGACCCTCACCCCCAGGACTTCGCAAGGGCCAGGGCTCCCCTTCGATGGCAGCTATCGTGAGGTGAGCGACAGTGGGGGAAACCTCTAAACTGTGAAAGTGACGGTCTCGGCCAGAGATATGATATGTGATGAGGGAAACCAAGGCAAGCAAGATGTAGTTTAAATCAAATTCCCTTAGAGCCCGCAGCCCGTTGATAGACGTCAGACACCTGCGGTGTGTAACACTCCACTAGACGTTTATAGCTGCCTTAATGGTTACACTTCCTCAAAAACTAAAAGCAACCTTATCCTGGACAATAGCTAAATCTTCAGGGTCCTGTGAGACCCTGCCTACAGCATCCAGAAATTCCATGGAAACTAACTTTATCTCTACCCTCCCCCCCCCCCAACCTAAAAGTATATCATCGGTCACTCCTTACAAGCCCAATGCAGCTCTTTCTGCCCACGGGTCCTGTCCCTGGTGCTTTAATAAAATCACGTTTGTTTTTTTTTTTTTTTTTTTTTTTTTTTGCAACAAAAGTGTCTTCAAGAATTCTCTCTTAGCCATTTGCTCGTGAACCCCACCTCAAATTCCATCAATAACAAAATACGTATAAGCAAAGGGCAGTGAGGCAGCCGGCTAGAGAAGGCTGCCTTAAGGTGCAGCTCTCAGGGACAGGCTGCAGCAGAAGAGGCACGTGTCGACAAACTTCTTACATAGGCGTAAAGCATGTTACTTTCCCAAGGGCATGATCTCAGGGTTGTGGGATTGAGTCCAAAAATAGGCCCCAAAGATAGGCTCCACGCTCAGTGGGATTGTCTCTCTCTCTCTCTCTGCCCCCTCCTGCTCTCTTTCTCTCTGAAACAAAAAAAAAAAAAAAAAAGAAATAAAAAGAAAAAAAAAAAGGAAAGGAAAGCACCCCCCCCCAAAAAAAAAAAGACAGAAAGAAATACAGTGGAAGAAAGTTCAGTTTATTTCTCATGAAAAAGTCCTGCTTAGGTTGGGAGACATTCCATTTTTTTCTTAAGTTTAAATAAAATTTACCCACTGTACTTGGGGTCTTCGTGTCGTTCCCACTTCAGACACCAGTCTGGACTGTTGTCACCAGAATGGTGACATGATCGGTAGAGCAGGGGGCAGAGCAGATCTGCCTGGCAGAGGTGGAAGCTTCAGGATCATAATAACATTTGAAAACGCTGTTGAAACGAACAAATTCCAAGAAAAAAACAATGCCCGGTATTGACTCAAGAAAAGACAGACAGTATTCAGAGCTCCTTCCACACGCGCGTCTGCGCCTGTTTCGTGGACGGTCCTCACAGCATGGCCCCCAAATGCCAGTCGTCGCTCCCGCCGCCTGGAAGAAAGAAATAAAGACTACCTCCCGCCCCCAAGTGGGAGGAGACGTCCACCTATCAGCACGTGCCGAAGGGAGAAAGGGAACAACCAGAAGCAGTTGAACATATTGATGAGGTACAAAATGAAAGAGACAGACTTAACGAAGAAGCCAGGGAGCCCGTTTTGGAAGTAGAATCGAAATGTAACAAACGCCGCCAGCCGCGTTTTCAGAAGCGGTCAGAATTGATCGCCCAGATCCCAAGTTTGGGGGTGACGACGTTCATCGGCCATCCCCAAGTGTGTGCTTCTTGGGGAGGAGGATGAAGGGCACTGCGTTATTTGACAAGAGTTGAGGGGACAGAATTTGAAGATGTTAAGTCAGGCGACAGAATAGATTTCTATTTTGCTGAAAACCCTTATTTCGAAAATAAAGTTCTCGCCAAAGAATTCCATCCGAAGGAGAGTGGTGACCCATCTTCCAAGTCCACGAAAATCAAGTGGAAATCTGATGAAACGTTCGAGGCAAACGCAGAGTAGAGCCAGCGGGGAGAGACCGTGTGAGGGACCAGAGGGCAGATGAGTTACGAGAGGCCATCAAAGATGCTATTTGGCCAAATGCGTTGACAGCGCTACTTGGTTCCCGATACGGATGCTGAAGGAGGGAGAGGAGTGGAAGATGACCATGACAGGGAGAAAGGACCTTTTGTACTGTTCTCCAGTCCCGGGGGGCAAGCTGCTGTCTTTTCTTTTTCCCTCCTCTTACGCTGATTTTTGAAGTCTCTTTTCTCTCCCTTTGTACCACGGTTCTCAAATTATTTTGGGGGGAAATACCCGGAGCAGAACAGCGTGGGAAAAGAATCTCCCTGCTTTTCTGTTCCAAATTTATTTTTAACCCCTCCCTGTCTCAACGCAAAGTGTATGGAATCAACACACTGTGCTTGCTTGCTCTGTGGGTGAAAAGAAAACCCTTCTGGTCCCCTAGCTCTGCCGGAAATGGGAGGCTGCGAGGCCCCTGTGCAGTAGTATGTGTGATCCTAGCTGTCCCCTCCTTTCTCTGCATATTGTGCTCAGAGATGACATTGTATCTCTGGGAGAATATGGACAGTTAGCATTTACCAACATGTATCTGTCTGTTGTCTCTTTAAAAAAAAAAAAAAAGAAGAAGAAACCCCTTAGAGAATAGGGTTTTAGAAGGTCCACAAAGGGTGGGTTTGAGATATTTGGGTGGGTTAAGTGGGCACTTTGACAACATGGCTTCTCCTCTGGCATGTTTAATTGTGATGTTTAACAGATATCCTTGCAGTTGAAGATGACACTTTTATTTATTTATTTATTTATTTATTTATTTATGTTTATTTATTGATTTTGGAGTAGACAGAGGGAGCGCACGGGGAGAGGCGGGGGGGGGGGGGACAGAGAATCCCAAGCACGCTCTGCACTGTCAGAACAGAGCCCGACTCGGAGTTCGAACTCAGAAACTGTGAGATCATGACCTGATCGGAAGTCAGCAGTCGGATGCTTAACTGACTGAGCCACCTAGGCTCCCCTGTTCCTGTTTATTTAAAAAAAATTTTTTTGTTTCACTGAAAAGGAAAAATAATGCTCAGTTTTAAATGTTAAAATGTACAGTTGCTTTTTTAAAATAAAACTTAATGTGGACACACACAAAGAAAAGGCAGAAACCCTACGTAGTCATATAATCATAAAATTATTTTTACCAGTAAATATCCCCCCTATAGCCAACTCCAGGCCCAGATGACCTTGTCAGCAAGATCTGTCAAATATTGAAGAACAAACAGTTCTAGTGTTATACACATTCTCTCAGAAAATAACAAAAAAGGATACAATTTTGTTAGAAGGCGAACATAACTCTGACTCCAAAATGTGTCAAAGACATTACAAGAAAGAAAATTATTGGCCGAGCTCACTCATGAGCATAGATGCAAAAAATCCAAGCAAAATATTAGCAACATCTAAAGATGATAACACGTAGTGACCAGGTTGCATTTATCTGTGGAGTGCAAAGTTGGTTTAACAAGAGAATATAGGGGCGCCTGGGTGGCGCAGTCGTTTGGGCGTCCGACTTCAGCCAGGTCACGATCTCGCGGTCCGTGAGTTCGAGCCCCGCGTCAGGCTCTGGGCTGATGGCTCAGAGCCTGGAGCCTGTTTCCGATTCTGTGTCTCTCTCTCTCTCTCTCTCTGCCCCTCCCCCGTTCATGCTCTGTCTCTCTCTGTCCCAAAAATAAATAAACGTTGAAAAAAAAAAAAATAAGAGAATATAATTTATTGGGGCACCTGGGTGGCTCAGGCAGTTGAGTATCTGACTCTTGATTTCAGTTCGGGTCATAATACTGGCTCATGGGATCAAGCCCTGAGCCGGGCTCCTCACTGAGCATAGAACCTGCTTGAGAGTCTCTCTCTCCCTCTGCTCCTCCCCACCTCTCTCTCTCTCTCTCTCTCTCTCTCTCTCTCTCAATAGTAAAAAAAAAAAAAAAAAATTAAAAAAAAAATTAAAAAAGAATCCCTCTTAAAAAGAGAGAATAATTTATTGTAATCAACCACATTAATAGGTTAAGGCATAAAAATTACATGGTCATCACATTAGGTGCAAAAAAAAAAAAAAAGCATTTGATAACATGTCTACTATTCATTAAAGAGAAAACTCAGGAAACTGGGAATTAAAATGAGCTTCCTTCGCAAAAGCCCTATAAAAATAGTAGAAAATGAAAGCTTTGCCTGGAGATCAGAAGTAAGAAAAGGCTGCTCGTTACCGTCGCCACTTTTGTTGACATTGTAATGTCTGTTCCAGTCAGGGCAAGAAAAATAAGTAAAAGCTAAAGGCGAGGGAAGGCTGTCATTATTCACCGGTGATTTGATGTGTGTTACGATACACCAAAGAATCTAGAGATAAATTATTATACTTACGAGGAGAGTGTAACAAGGTTGCTGGATGTAAAATCCATATATAAAAATTATTTATGTTTCTATCGGGAGCGAAGAGTTCAAAAATGAAATTTGAAAAAATAATACACCATTTGCAATAGCATTATGTAGTTTTTCAATGTGGAGAGAGAGAGAATGAACGGGGGAAGGGCAGAAAGAGAGGGAGACAGAGGATCCGAAGCGGGCTCCGTGCTGACGGCAGACGGCCTGACGTGGGGCTTCAACTCACGAACCACGAGATCGTGACCTGAGCTGAAGTCGGGTGCTCAACCGACTGAGCCTCCCGGGCGCCCCTGCAATAGCATTAAAAAAAAACACAAGATAGGGGCGCCCGGGTGGCTCAGTCGGTTGAGCATCCGACTCTTGATCTCAGCTCAGGTCACAATCCCAGGGTTGTGAGTTCAAGCCCTGCATTGGGACTCTGCGCTAGGCATGAAGGCTACTTAAAAAAAAACACTTAGGAATACATTTATAAAAGATTTGCAAGCCCTTTGTGGAAGAAGTTATAAAACTTTAATGAGGGACGTTAAGGAAGAAGACCTAAGTAAATGAGACACATACATGGCCGGAGGGGAAGCGTCAATACTTTAAAGGTGTCAATTTTCTCCAAGTGGATTTATTACACATTCGATGCGATATCTATCAAACTCATAATACAACAAGCTGATTCTAAAGTTTACTCCCCTGCTTGCACTCTGTCTCTCTCTCCCTTTCGAAAATAAACAAACATTAAAAAAATTTTTTAAAAGGGGGCGCCCGGGTGGCTTAGTCGGTTAAGCGTCCGACTTGGCTCAGGTCATGGTCTCACGGTTTGTGGGTTCAAGCCCCTCGTCGGGCTCTGTGCTGACCGCTCGGAGCCTGGAGCCTGCTCCGGATTCTGTGTCCCGCCCCCCACCCCTGCCCCACTCCCGCTCTGTCTGTTGAAAATAAATAAACGTAAAAAAAATTAGGGATATCATACAGGAATGAAAATCCATTAACTGTGGCTATATTTAATAACATAAACATAAAGGTTAGTGAAGGGAGAGAGACACGAACTAATGTATACGAGGCAGGGACTATCACAACGGCGCAGGCTGGAGTGACAGCCGGTGGCTGTGGACGGGCACCTGGCGGTGTTGATTTCTTCAGCTTCGAGGTGGCGACACGGCCGTGTACCTCAGGATTGTCCTTTCAACCGTGCAGGATATTTGATGCACTGTATTTCCAACAGCTTTATTCGGATGGAACTTACGTACATCAAAGGGTGTTGTCTAAAGTATACAATTTGGCACATTTTGACACTTGTTTACTCGTGCAAAACCACCACGATCGGGATGATGAGCATAGCCAGAACCCCCCGAAAGCTTCTCCGTGGCCGTCTGGTCTGTGAATCCCCCCTCTCACCACTCCCCTTAGCCCAATCCCCGTGCAACACCGATCTGCTTTCTGTCACTGCGTGTTCCTTTGTCTTTTCTAGGGGTTTATAATAAATGGAATTGTGCAGTGTAGACCCTTATTGCGTCTGGCTGCTTTTCGCTAGCATGATTACTTTGACGTTGTTGTTGAGTAGCATTCCCCCCGCATGGGTGTAGCGCGATTTCCTTCTCTCTCAGTTCATCCCTCTGAAGGACGTCCGCCCTGTCGCACCTGCTGAGGGTGCTGAAATTCTACCTGGAACAGGGAGACCCTGTGAATGTCTCCAGCCTGGGTGCTCAGAGTGGAGACCCCTCCTCCGCACCCAGATCCGGGCCTCCAGGTGCGGTGTTAGCCGTGTCTTCTCCGGGGAACCAGGGTGGGACTGAGCTTGTAGCCACTCTGTCAGAACTGAAGGCCCACAGAATGCCCAGCACATGGGTGAAAACAGGTGCATCCTTCTAGATGCTGGAGGAAAATCACTACCAGCCGGGACTTCTATAAAGTAGCCAAATTATCACTGATATCTAAAGGCAGAATACAGGTTCCAGGTCCGGGGCGGCCAGTCTAGATCGGAAAAGTGTCACAAAAAAGACAGACATATGCGGTCCTTAATCCCCATCCCAGCCCTGCCGGATGCCCATCTGGGGAGCCCTGGGGAGCCCAATGGTCACTCATGACCTTGCCCACTGGCTTCCCCGGAAAAGAGCTCCCAGGGAGGGTGAGGCCAGACCCCGGCGCAGAAACTCGGTCCGGCTTCTCTCCGATGATGTGGTTGCCCTCTCCTTGTTTATCACTCAGCTTTTATATTCATCAACCTTCTCGTGCCTTTCTACCAAGTGAGCCTTCCCTGTCACCCTGTCCAGACTTGCAACACTCCCTCCGTGCATCCTTCTAGACCCGAGCTAGCGGAGTGAAGAAGTCTGATGAAGCTACTCGTTCCTTCTTGACACTGACAACAAGGGCATTAGGGACACAAGTGTGTTTGGGGAATGTATCTGTTAGGGCACCTGACATTTGAGCGCTGACTGTGGGCCAGGCACTTTTCTGGCCCCGGAGAGAGCAGAGGACAAGGCGCAGCCCTGTCCGCATGGCGTTCACTTTTCGGTGCAGGGGACGAAAGCTAACACGCGTCCAGACCCTATAACACTGGGGGGAAATAGGTGCCCGGAAGGGAAGGAGAGCCAAGGCCTAGCGCAGGCCAGCACTGCCACTATTTTACGCGAGACGCATAGTTTGCTACGTAGACAACTAGTGTCACAGATTATAGTGTTAGCCAGCAGGGGCGCCTGGGTGGCCCCATTGGTTAGGCGACCGGCTTCGGCTCAGGTCATGATCTTGCAGTTTGTGAGTCCGAGCCCACGTTGGGCTCTGTGCTGAAAGCTCAGGGCCTGGAGCCTGCTTTGGATTCTGTGTCTCCCCCTCTCTCCCCCCCCCCGCCTCCGCTGCCCACAGTCTGTGTCTCTCAATAGTAAATAAACGTTAAAAAAAAATGTATAGTGTTAGCCAGCTCTATTGGAAAGATTTTTAAATTTTCTGTGTATCATGATGTTTTGACATCCAAAAACGGACAGACACAAAAACCCCTTTCTGGCCGGGGAGACACTGCCCTTCCCATGGCCGGCCAATTCTTCGGCTCGAGCCAGGAGCGTGTCTGTGGTAGGCAAACTAGCCGATCCGGGTCAGGTCAGCCTCTAGCTGGCCCCTACAGCACAGCAGGCTCTGTTCCTCTGCCTTAATCATCCCAGGGTCGGGTGTCGGGCAACTAGAGACACCCCCCATAGCCCAGGGCCTACCGAGACTATTCAAAGCAGTCAATTCTAGACTCTTAGGCCTGTCCCGCCTTGCCGTCCTCGCGGAAGCCCCGGGAAAGTCTCTGGCCTAAACCGTCCCCTCACTCCTGTCGTCTGCCTCCTGACAACCTGACTCGTCATCCCGTAAAAGAATACAAAATGCTAACTTGTGTCCTTCTCTTTGTTTTGCCCCAAGAATAGGACTGTCCTACTTCCGCCCATTTCTTTAGGGACTTCCAGCAAATTGCGCAAGCTCCGCTTCAGTGAAACCCTGCTCTGTCCGTAAGCACTCGTTACGGTGGCTTCTTGATGGCAACGTGCTCCCTTTATTGACATACACGGAGACTGTGCGGGTGCCACTGAATATTCTCTGAATTCCCCTCTGTCAGACGCGGATATTGCTGTTTCCATTGATTCAAAAAGCGGCAGCTGAGAGCAGACCGGTCTCTGAGGAGTTCAGCCGGTGCATGGGCTGTTCCAACGAGCCGGGACATTTGTCCGTGAAGACCGAGCACCGCGAGACCCAGAGCCGCGAGGGTACAGAAATGAGAAGTCAGAGAACGGAAGCAAGCATGGAGGGAGGAGAGGTGGGAGAAAGACTCCCCGATGCCCTGAGCTCTCGACAAAAGTTGCCCTTGTCAGTAGATATCGTTCAATGTTGATCAGTCGCGGAGTAAAGGTTTGACTGGATTATTTGAAGGCATAAATAAAAGCACTAGAAGATCTGAAAGCAATACCGTAAACACAAAGTTCGCCAGAGAAGCAGGCAGAGAAGGAGGAGGGAAGAGTGTACTGACTTCCTAGACTTTCATTTATTTATTTATTGAGAGAGAGAGAGAGAGAGAGAGAGAGAGAGAAAGCGTGTGTGTGCGGGGGTGGAGAGAGAGGGAGACAGAATCCCAAGCAGGCTCCATGCTGTCAGTGTAAGTCCGATGTGGGGCTCGAACCCATGAGCCGTGAGATCGTGTGACCTGAGCTGAAACCAAGAGTTGGACGCCTAACGGGCTGAGCCACCCAGGCGCCCCCACTTCCTAGGCTTTTAAAGTTCACCCATGGGCCTGTTTGTCCTGAGATCTGCTGCTCACCTCTCCCTCACCCTGTGGGGAGAGGCCTTGCTGCCGGCCCTTCCCAGGCTTGGGGCTTAGCCGGTTTCTGGCAGGGATTGATCATGGAAGGCATGAGCAAGACTAGAGAGGAGGAGGAAGGGGACTCTCTTCCTCTTTGTCTCCGGGGCGGCAGCTGCAGCTCTCACCAGGAGCCCTCCTTGATTCCGCCCTAGGAATGGCAGTGATCTCCTATCCAGGTGGATCTCTAAGCTGCCTGCACATTAACCTCCCAGTAGTCCTAGGTGACCCTTTCCTGGCATTCAATGCCCTCACTTGAAGTGGTTTCTGTTTTCCTGGGAGGACCTTAATGCCTAAAATAGCCAGTTTGAGACCACAATAAGGAAAAGCCCACGCTGGGCATCTTGGCAGAAGGAAGGGAGAGACGAACCACTGACCGCATACTAAGCCAGAAAGGGTCCTGAAGAAATTTCAAAAAACAGAAAAGAATATGAACACATTGTTGGAATAGAATGTTAGCAACTAAAATGGAAAACAAAACAGAAGCCTACCCTTAGAATTTAAAGCTCCCTTTAAGGGGCGCCTGAGTGGCTCAGTTGAGCGTCTGACTTCGGCCTAGGTCATGATCTCACGGTTCATGGGTTTGAGCCCCGCGTTGGGCTCTGTGCTGACAGCTCAGAACCTGGAACCTGCTTCCGATTCTGTGCCCCTCCCCCACCCACGCTTTCTCTATGTCTCTCAAAGAATGAATAAACATTAAAAAAAAATTTTTTTTAACTCCCTTAAAAAAAAATCTTTCGTTAAAAAAAGTCAAAGAAAACTTGCCAAATGCCTAGAAAACAGGAATGATGAGAACAGAAAGTACTGAGCTGGTACACAGAGAAACCAGAGAACTGATAATCTCAAAACTGGTTCTTTGAGAACCCAAAAACAAGACAAAAAGATAAAACAGTAGCCAACCTACATAAGGGGTAAAAAAAAAAAAAAAAATACAAAAGAAAACAAAATTAGGGGAGCCTGGGTGGCTCAGTCGGTTAAGCCTCCTCCTCTGGATTTCAGCTCAGGTCATGATCTCAAGGGTTCGAGAGTTTGGGCCCCACGTCGGGCTCTGTGCTGATAGCTCTGAGCCTGGAGCCCGGAGCCTGCTTCGGATTCTGTGTCTCCCTCTCTCTCTGCCCTCCCCCGCTCGTGCTGTCTGTCTGTCTGTCTGTCTCTCTCTCTCTCTCTCAAAAATGAATAAATATTAACATTTTTTTTAACTAAAAAAAAAAAAAACAAAATGAAATTGAAAGCCCCAACTGGGAAATAACAGATACCGAGGAAGTCTCTAATCCCTCCAAGACCTCACAGAAGGGCCATAAGCCCCCCAGGGTCACAAACAACTTGTGACGTAGGCAACAGAACCCTTAACCACAGGGGAACCCTTAACCACAGAGAACGCTCTCCTAAAGACATCCCTGATGCCTCAGTGAGCTATCGCCACTGCTTTAGAAGTCACCTCCGGACCCAACCCCGCCCAGGAGGAGAGAGGGGCTGTGGCTTCCCAGAAGGCCCCAGAGGACTTGCCGGAACTTACCACGGGCTGGACCCAGCTTAGTGGCCCCCACGGTTTCCCACAGCAGGGTTTCTTCCTGAGGCACACGAGAGCGGAAGCCAGAATCTAAGCAGGGCTCTACAAACAGGGGGAAAGGGGCATCTGTCCCGAGGGTGTCTGGGTCTCTTCGGGGCAGCTCTCAGTCCCACTGATCACTTGCCTCTTTCAGTAGCAGAGCTGTGCTGTCTCATCAACGCGTTGAGTCACCGTTGCCGTGGCCCATCTTGCAGAGTTACTCCAATGAGCCCTAGAATCGTATCGTCACGTTCCATGACACTCGGGGGAAGCAACGGGCATCGCTTCTCGGACCCCTTCAGAGCCCAATGTTTCTGATCCCCTTCCCTCCACTCTCTTACTTCTCGGAGATTATCTTTTCACCTGTATCGGGATGACACGTAAATGTTAGCTCCGACATCGCAAAGGTAAAGCGAAGCTGCTGTCGAGTGGTCAAAGATACATTTCTATTGAAAGTTAACAGCACAGGAGGTTCGAGTGTATTATTTATACTTACCAACAACTAAAGAGAGCAGTATGACTATCAAATCTGATGCGGCAGGGGTTCCCCAAGGCCTCTCTCAGGAGCACACGGGCCTGCTGAGTCAACTCTTTACGCTACACATGAGGAGAAGGGGGCCGTGTCCCATCCTGCCACACAAGCCTGTCGTTCTGCGTTTTGTGCATAGGCTGACTCTACCAGGTGAAAACCAAAGACACAAATATACGTTATGATGTTCATGTAAATATATATTTTTAATTTAATTTTTTATTTTTGAAAATGTACATCCCAATTAGTTAGCATCTAGTGCAACAATGATTTCAGGAGTAGGTTCCTTAGTGCCCCTCCCCCATTCAGCCCATCCCCCCTCCCACACCCCCTCCAGGAACCCTCAGTTTGTTCTCCATATTTGTGAGCCTCTTCTGTGCTGTCCCCCTCCCTGTTTTTATATGATTTTCGTTTCCCTTCCCTCATGTTCATCTGTTTTGTCTCTTAATGTCCTCCTATGAGTGAAGTCAGATGATACTTGTCTTTCTCTGACTAATTTCACTTAGCATAATAGCCTCCAGTTCCATCCACGTAGTTGCAAATGGCACGATTTCATTCTTTTTGATGGCCGAGTCGTACTCCATTGTCTATATAGACCATATCTTCTTTCTCCATCCATCCATCGAGGGACATTTGGGCTCTTTCCATACTTTGGCTATTGCTGATAGTGCTGCATAAACATGGGGGTGCCAGTGTCCCTTCGAAACAGCACACCCATATCCCGTGGATAAATGCCTAGTGTCATTGCTGGGTCATAGGGTAGTTCTATTTTTAATTTTTTGAGGAACCTCCATACTGTTTTCCAGAGTGGCTGCACCAGCTGGCATTCCCAGAAATATATTTTGATGCCAGCTGAAGAAGAGACATGCCAGGATTCCATTTCCCTTGTATAAGTCAAATTTGGTGAGCCCTGGGCCATCAGGAAAGACTTGTTTCAGCATCGAGTTATTTGTCTCTTCGTATGCACCATCGGTTGGTAAACTTATGATATGTTTTGCTTTCTTTCCTATTTTGATTGTAAATTCCTCATAAGTTCTTTTTTTATCCTGTTTCTAGGGCTGTTTCTAGTTGTTTTTCCCTATTTTCTCGTACTAATTACCATCGTCGCATTCAATTTTCTTCCAACTCCCAATCGCAACAGTTCATACATTGAGTTCACATACACACGCTCTTTCTTTTTTCAATTCTTGGAGTCCTCTCTCCCAGGGCCTGCCATTCTCCTAGTCCAATCCACGCTGATTGCCAATCAGGCCTTCTGCCCAGTTGGCATCTCCAGTATTTCCTATCACTGTGGTCCTGGATTAGATCCACTGTTTTGTGGATCCCACATTTTCCTTTTTCTTGGCTTCCACCCTTGTGTTGCTGGAGAACATCCTCAAGTAGATTCCTAAGAAAGTATATTTGGGAGGTGAGTTTTCTTAGCCCTTCCGTATCTAAAAATATTTTAATTCCATTGTCACACTTGATGGATATTTTGGCTGGAATTCTAAATTGAAAATCATTTTCTCTTGGAATTTTGAAAGCATCACCCTATTACCTATTATCTTTTTAAAACTTGTTGCCCTATTGTCTTTTATCATCCAGTGTTGTAATGAACTCTGATGTGACTTATTCTGATTCCTGTTCTTTTTTTCTCAGTTTTATCTTACAAGAACTCTTGTTAGTTGCCTGCTGGACTTCCTAGATCATTCTTTGAAGTCCTTATATTTCCTCTCATATTTTTTCATCTGTGTTGTTTTGTTCTATTTCCTGGGAGATTTCTTCAGTTTTGCCTTTTGATATTTCTACTGAAACTTGAACTTCAATAATCACATTTAATTTCCAATAATTCTTTCTTGTTCTCCACTCCTTTAAAAAAATTTTTTTTAACGTTTATTCATTTTTGAGAGACAAAGAGAGGCAGAGTGCAAGCGCGGGTGGGGCAGAGAGAAAGGGAGACATAGAACCCGAAGCAGGCTCCGGACTCTGAGCTGTCAACACAGAGCCCAGTGTGGGGCTCAAACCCATGAGCTGTGAGATCATGACCTGAGCCAAAGTCGGACGCTTCACCGACTGAGCTATCCAGGCGCCCCTTGTTTTCTGCTCCTTTCACATACTATTCTATTCTTGTTTTGTGGATACAATAGTTTCTTTCAGTTCTCTGAATATGCTAATTAAATTTTTCCATATGTTCCCTGCATTTTCTGGGGTTCCTCTGAGCTCATTTTTCCCTACAGATCATACTTGATTTAAAAAAAAAAAATAATTTTATTTATTTTTGAAAAGAGAGAGAGAGAGAGAGCACACAGGGGAGGAGCAGAGATTCCGAAGTGGGCTCCACACTGACAGTCCCCGACGTGGGCCTCGAACTCACAAACTGCGAGATCACGACCTGAGCTGAAGTTGGATGCTCAGCCAACTGGGCCACCCAGGTGCCCTTATGCTTGGTTATTTTTAATGTTGAAGACCTTAAAATTTCTGATGATCCTTCATGGTTGATTTAAATTTAATAAAGAAGGGCTGGGTAGCTATTTTGGATTTAATCTGCTTTAGGGCAAATAGGTGTGTTTTCCCTGCTACGACTCTTCTGTGTAGGACGGGGAGCCAAAGAAGTGTGTTCGCATTCTGCAAATGCTAGAATGAGGAGAAAATTGCCCAGGAGTTGCCAACATCCATGCTGGCAGCCCTGGCTCTCTACAGACATTTCGTTCAAACTCTTTAGAGAACTGTCGGGTATTTTTCCCGCGGGCCTCCGCCAGCTGTCAGCCCGGCTATCCGGTAGAGAGGAGGAGGGGACATTCCCACTCTCTGGTCCCATTGATTTTGATTTTGCCCTTGTACCACAGGCCTGCCGATTCAGAGCCCACTCTCTGGTCTTACATCGGGCGAACTCGCTCCCACGTCTTCTGTAGCTCCCTTATCACATATGCTAGGCTCGATTTTTTCCCGCCTATTTCTTGCAACTAATTCCTACCTGCTTTCCAAAAAACTTGAAATCTGCCCATTGTGGAGAACCTCCCGTCTTCGCCACACTCTCTTCACTTTGATGGGTTTCTTTCTTTCTGTTCCTCAATACTGTTCTTATCGCGAGTTTCTTTGGGTCAAGAAGGAAAAACTCTGCGTGTGGGCACGCACGAGAGTGACCATGATGTATCGAAGTCTATTCATTTCTGGCCTATTTTCCTGTTTTCTAGTACAGGTAGTTAAGGTTATTAACTTCTTCTAGATGACCATTTTGGCCACACAGCTTAGGTTTTAATACGTGGAACTGTCACAGTTGGTCGTTTCTGAAGAGCTTATCATTTTGGTTTCTGTTTCCCCTTTAACCAGAGGGCTATTTTGAAGTCTGTCTTCACACTTCCAAGCAGAGAGTGGTTTTCGTTTCGTTTTGTTTTGTTTTACTTTTGCCCATTCTTTTGTTTCTAAGTTTTCATTTTATTCTATTGTTGCCAGAGACTGGACTGCACGCTTTCTACAGTTTGGAATTGAATGAGACTTTTGGTTTGAGGAGCCTAATTCATAAGTAACTTTGGGAAATGTCCCATAGTACTTGAAACAAATTTATGTTTTCAATTTTTTTGTGGTATCATCTGAGATGCTAGCTCTAAAACTCTGGACCGTCTGTTTTTACCCTTCTTATTTTCCAGTGTCATTTTGCATTTGCTTTTTAAAAAATATATACAATCTTATCAGTTCAAGGGATTTTTAGACCGATTGAATAGAAGTTGGTGCTCTGTCTGTTTTATCGATAAAATCCTTCTGGTTGTTGTTTTTCTGTCAACTGCTATTCATACTGTGTTTTCCTGGTTTTTATCTTGTACAGTCTGAATTTTGAGGGGACCCATTAAAAAAATAGTATAACCCAATGTTTTAAATGACACATTTTTAATTCTACCAGTGAATATTTTTTTTAAGTTTGTTTATTTTGAGAGAGAGAGAGAGAGAGTGCACGCAAGCGCACACACACACACACACACACACACACGTGAGAGATGGGGAGGGGCAGAGAGAGAGGGGGAGAGAATCCCAAGCAGGCTCCGCGTTGCCAGCGCAGAGCCCGATGCAGGGCTGGAACCCACAAACTGTGAGATTGCGACCTGAGCCGAAATCAGGAGTCAGGCGTGTAGCCAACTGAGCCACCCAGGCGCGCCCCCCCCCCCCCACAAGTGTATACTGAAAACTCTAGTATATTTTTCTAGTTTTCAATGGTAAAAGTGCATTTGGATTATTTAAGCCTCATTTATTGAAACTAAGGTATTTAGCAAGACCCTCTTCATTGGTTTTCTCTTTCAAAAATGTTTTGACTTCTAGTCTTGTACACTTACTCTTCCCAATCTTGAGTGACCTTGCTCCAGTCCACAAAAACTCCTCGATTTTGACTTGGGAAAAAAATTTCCAGATTAATTCCTGAAGAGTTGACACCTTCTGGCGGCGGCAGCTCCAAAGCAGAGTTCGCGCTGTGGCGGCCAGAGTCAAAGCAGGAAAGGCGCTTAGAGAGTTTCTTCCCCTCTTTGACCGGCTTTTGGTTGAAAGGAGTGCAGCCAAAACTATAACTAAAGGAGGCATTGTGCTTCCAGAAAAATCTCAAGGAAAAGTCTTGCAAGCAACGGTCATTGGCTAGGGCTCTGAAGGAAAGGGTGGAGAGATTCAAGCGGTTGGTATGCAAGTTGGAGATCAAGTTCTCCCAGAATGTGAAGGCACCCAAGTGGTTCTTGTTTAGAGATGGAGACAGTCTTGGCAAGAATGGAGACTGAAATATGTAATTATCGAAATGGCATCAAGTGAAGCTGCCCATTCCAGTGAATTTGCGAAATCTTTCATCAGCTAGATAATTTTCATGGCTCTCTTTTATAATAAACTAATGACATACAGTGTCTCTCAAATTAGGTTTAGGGTACTGTTATAAACATCACCAAATAAAAATGCATAAATGGATGGTTCAACAAAATTGACATCTTTATTATGTCGACCTCCTTCTAGGAGTATGATAGTTTCTTTCTTCCTTTTTTTTTTTTTTTTTTTTTTTTTTCAGGTCTTCTTTTATGTTTTTCGGTAAAGTGTTATAGCTTTTAAATATAGGTTTTTGGCATTTCTTAAGTTCATTCCCAGCTGTTTTATAATTTTTGTAGCCAGAGTGAGTTGAATCTTTAATTACATTTTCCAGCTTTTTCAAAAATATTTGTTTTGAGTGAGTGAGAGAGAGAGAGCATGAGTCGGGGGGGGGGGAGAGAGAGAGGGAGAGAGAGAGAATTCCAAGCAGGCTCCGCACTGTCAGAGCAGAGCCTGATGTGGAGCTCGACCTCACGAACCTTGAGATCATGACATGAGCCAAAATCAAGAGTCGGATACTTAACCAACTGAGCCCCCTGGGCACCCCACATTTTCCAGATTTTCATTACTTGCTGAGGTCTTTCTCTACGAGGTCTAATGGCTCTTTCTCCTCACAGTGAAACACAAAGGATGGGGTTTAAAAGAGAATCAGAGGAGGATACATGTGTTTTATTTTACATGAATGATGTTGCACCATAGCTCCTGTTCCGTTTCTTGCTTTTTTCCCACTTCACACCATTAAATATGATGTTTACGCTAAGTTTTTTAATAGATACCTTTGATCAGATTGGGGAAGCTGCCTTCTATTCAGAGCTGTCTAGGTTGTTGTTGTTTTTCTCGTAAGTAGTCGTTGTATTTTACACTTGTATTAAACACTTTTCCTGTATCTATTGAAATAATCATATAATTCGTTCCCCTTAAATCTCTTAAGGTTGATTTTCTAATTTTAAACCATCCTTGCATTCTTAGGATAAATCTCAACTTGGTTATATCATTATATTCCACTGGATTCTGTTTATTTGGCTAGAATTTTTACATGTACTTACACATCCTGTGGCACACTTTCATTGGCTCATTATAGTAGTTATATTAGTCTCATAAAATAAGTTTCGAGGTTTTTTCCTCGGTGTATGGTTGGAATTACCCATTCATTAACAATTTGGTAGAATTCATCTGTAAAGCTCTCTGAGCTCATTGTTTTTCTTTTTCTTTTCTTTTTTTTTTTTTTTTTTTTGGCAGGGGGTAGATTTTTACAATATGGTATGCAGTCAATTTCTTTGTGGTTATAGAGGGTCTATCCAGGTGTTACGTTTCTAGAGTCAGTTTTGGTAATCTGTGCTTTTCCAGGAATTTATTCATTTTGTTTATGCTTTCCAATTTTCCGACATACAGTTGTTCATAATATCCTTTTAAAAATGTATGTTTTATCTATTATCTGTTGTATAAGCTGTTGTATTTGTGGTTACGTCTCTTTTTCATTTCTAATATAATTTGACTTTTCTCTCTTTATAGCTAGACTGTTAAAGGGTTGGCTCTTTCCCCCAGCTTTTCAAAGAGTCAGCTTCTGGTGTCCTCAGTCCTATCATTTCTTTCTGTTTCATCGATTTCTACTCATCCTTATTTTTCTTCCTTCTATTTTCTCCAGGTTTACTCTGCTGTTTCTTTGATAGCTTCTTGAGTTGGATGCTGAACTTGTGGAGTTATTAACCCAAACGCCTACTCAACATCTCCCCTTGCACATCTAATGGGCGCTCCAAGCTTAACACGGCCAAAACAGGACTCTTGGTCTATGCCTCCAAAAATGTGTTTTTCCTACAGTTTTTCCCATCAGAGTGAAAGGCACCGGTTCATTCAGTTGCTCAGTGAAAAATTCAGGAATCATGCCTGTTTCCTCTCTTTCTCTATACTCCACATCCAATCTTTTCTGCCCAATTTTAAAAATATAGCTTGACTCTCACAACTTTGCAGAACCTCCCCTGCCACCACCCTAGTTACTGCCACGATCACCTGTCCTAGACTGTTGTCAGGGCATCCTGACTGGGCTTTTCCTCCTAGTTTTGTCCCTCCATGGAAGTTCTCCACACCGCACGTACAACATAGATCTGATGATGTTAACTCTCACTTCAAAATCCTCCCAAGGCTTCTCATCTCAGAAGATCCCAGTTCCCATGGTGGCTCTAGCTGCCTCTCCAACTGTGCACCCTACCATTCTCTAGCCACATAAGCTTTCTCCCCAATATTCCAGGCATAGTATCTCCGCAGGGCCTTTCAACTTGCCAAATGGATATCTCTCCTCAGATATCCATACGGGGGAATAAACTGAGGGCAAAAGGCTACAGATATCTAGATAGCTCCTCCTTCACCCTTGTTTTATCTGTCTCAAAGCCCTTATCATTATGTAACATTATATTATATACTTATTTATTGTATTATATGTTTAGTATAAATCTTTGCCACAAGAATGTTAGTTTACAGTCTTGTTCAGTACCGTGAGTCCAGAACCTGGCATATAGCAGGTATTTAATAAATGAAGTGGGGGGGGGGGGGGAAGAAGCAGAACTAGAAGATTCCTTGTTAAGCACAGAACTAGTACAAGGAGCATTGGATGGATTGGATGGTGGCTGGAATCTGAGTAAGGTTGCCTTGAGAAATAGTCCTGTCCTGAACACCCCATTAGATAAGACTTTTCTCATACTCTTAAATATTTTTTCTGACACAGAATTGCTGGATCTTAGCTCCCAAATCAGCTCCTCTAGGAAGTCTTCCCTCTCCCCTCCTGGCAGAGCTAAGTGCTGCTTCCTTTGTGCTCCCAATGCCCCTTCGCCACACCTCCAGCAAACCATCTGATAAAAGGACAGGTCTCGGTGCAGTCCTGGCATGCACCGTCTTCTCCGACCAGAGTTTCAGGAAGGCCAGGGCTGTGATTTGTTATTTATTCCTTGATCCTATGAGAGGCAGGCTCAGATGAAAGAATGCAATGGGTAGGCCCCTGAAACGAAGGTCCCTCGAAGGTCCCTCGTCTGGAACAACGTCAGGCTCCAGGGCAGGCAACTTTGCTGCTTCTACTGAAGGTGACGATATTGAGAAAATGCGGGTGCGGTGAAACTCTTACGGCAGCGCAGTTTGTGCGTTTGTGTACAGAGGGCCAACGGCCCGGAAGGGCCACACAAAAAGACGTGCGAAGCCTAGGCCTTTACTTGCCCCAGCATCCGCAAGGGCCTATTAATCCTTAATATTCAAATTCCTCCTACTAAACCTGCCCCTCCGCGCCCAAGCCGCCTCTTTTCCCCAAATGACGGTCGATGGCAACCAATCGGGAGCTTGACACGGTTTCCACCCCCTTTTCCCTGGCCGGAATGGACACAAACCCCAGCCAATTGGTAGCATCGTCGCCGAGGCCCCGCCCCACCCTGGCCGCCGCACCCAATGGCGGGCGGGCTCGCGGCGGCGCCGGGGGCGGGGCGCGGGCGCGCAGGTGCAGCAGCGCGCAGGCCGGCCGGGAGGGCGGGGCGCGACGTCGGCCGTGCGGGGTCCCGGCGTCGGCGGCGCGCGCGCTCCCTCCTCTCAGAGAGAGGGCTGTGGTAAAAGCCGTCCGGAAAATGGCCGCCGCCGCCGCTGCCGCGCCGAGCGGAGGAGGAGGAGGAGGCGAGGAGGAGAGACTGTGAGTGGGACCGCCGTGGCCGCGGGCGGGGACCCTTGCCGGGGGGCGGAGGGTAGGGGCGGGACGTGGCGCGGGAGGGGCCCGCGGGGTCGGGCGACACGGCTGGCGGATGGCGTCCCTCCTCTCTACCCTCCCCCTCCCGCCGCCACCGGTGACGGCTCCCCCCTCGGCCCGTCACCCGCACTCGCGGTGACCGTCCTCGGCGCGGTCTCCCAGGGCAGCCTTCGCCTGGCGCCCCCTTCCCTCCCGCCTCCGGCGCGCATCCCGGCCCCCGGGCCCGCGGGCGCCCCTGTCGCCGGGGTTTTGCCTGTCGGGGCTGCGCGCGCGTCGTGCCCTTCTCGGGGCTTCGGGCCCGCGGCGTCGTCGCGCGCCCGCCGCCCCAGCCTCTCCCTGGATCGCGCTCTCCCCTCTCCCTCCCTCGCGCGCCCCCTCTGCCGTTACTCGGCCCCCCCACCGGCGCGCGTGCGCAGTCCGCCTCCCGTCGGGAGAGTGCGCCACAAGGGCTCCTGCGCTCTCACCCCCATCTCCAGGCTTTGCCTCCCCCTCCTTCTCGCCCATTCCATGACTTTCTGCCCCCACTGCGAGCGAGTCGGTCCACCATCTCCTTTTCTTTCTAGCAGGAGCAAGTAGGTGGGAATTATTGTCCACCCACCAAAGGGACTAGACATTGTGTTCCTGGTCCCACAACTCATCATAAAGAGGCGGTTATAGTTCCCATCAGGAGCCGTAGGTAGGGGACTGCGTGTCAGGGAGCACCAGAGGCTCTTCGGTGGGAGTGCGCCCCCAGGGTCTTTGGGGGGTTCCGTGGCCTCAGAATATGAGCGCCCTCTCATCCTCCCCGCCCCCCTTCGCCGGAGATCTTCCAGTTACATAAGTGGAGTGGGACATAGTATGTAACCGGCTCCTATGGTCCTGGAGCGCGCGCCCTGCTCAAGATCATCATTACGATGGGGGCAAGTTCATCGCATCGCTGTGGTTCCTGTCAACTGCCCCTGAAAGTTTATTTCCTTTTTAGTTTGGTTATAACTGAATCACCCAGACCGAAACTCAGGTGACTTTTACGTGGTGTGGCATTGTTTCTGTGGGTTTTGCCCTTAAGACTTAATGTCATCGTAAAGAGTCTAAAAAAAATTGCTTTCACCGAGAGGACCGTTGATGACCTTGCTAAGTGGACCCGAGCCTGGGAAAGCTTGCTCTGGAATACCTACCTCTGTGGTGGTCGCCTGTGTCGTGAGTGTGTTCGTTGTGGATCGGTCACAGCAGAAATGGGCTCCACCACAAAAGTGATATTCCTGACTCATGGTCAGGCAGATGTGTGCTTTTGGTTCTTTTTCCAGGAACAGGAATGGACTCTGCAGAGCCATTCACACATTGTGTCTCTGTTGTGTGGGATCAGTACCCCAAATTGTGAGATGGTAGGCTCGAATTCAGGGGGGTGGTTGGTGATGGTGGAAGCAAATCTAGGAGCGCGTGATGCCGAGTGGCTTAGACTTTGGAAGACTCTCACAAGTTTCAGGTGTTTTGTTATACTAGAAAAATGAAGCTTATTGGTGCCATGGTAGTAAAATTGACTGTTGTTAACAGGCAGTTATTACTTGTGGAGAAATTTGGGGTTCGTGGCCAGAATTTTCATTTGGGTCTCAGCGATTTCAGTTAACAAGATATTAAGCTGACCTCTTGGGTATTTTGAAATATGCTGGATCCTTATGAAAACAAAAACGGTGTCTGGGTTTTTTTTTTAGGTCTTTTAGGAATTTCCACCAAGGATTTAGGGAATAGGCTTATTTATGGGTTTTTTTTTAGAACTTCTATTTCAAACTCCAGTCAAGAAGCCTAGGAAACACTTTTATTTTCTTACCCGGACACAGAAGAACCGTAAGGGGCACAGCCAATCTAGTAGAGTACAGTCGGTTAAATAAGTTGCCACAGACACCGATTTGTGGCATGTCAGCTTCATGGCCGAACACTGAGGGACATTCCTATCCACAGACACACAAAGATTCCAAGGTTTGTGCATCTGAGCCACTGATGTGACAGGATGAGGACTCTGCTTTGTTTTGCATCATTGGCAATGCGCTTGCCTCCTCGGGTGCCCCTCCAGTTAGCTGTCCGTCATACCCCCAGCCTTCTAAACAGCACAGGCTGCTTCCAGAGTATAGTTTCTTCGAAAAGTGCCTGGTGGCATCTGAACTCTGTATTCCGACAGCTTGACTCTATGGCTTTTTTGCTATTAGGGGCCTATCACACCGTCCTGTTTCTTGTTGTTACAAATGTGCCTGGGATGCTTGAAACCTAGAGTAGCAAGTCTTTATTTCACCTGATAGAGCATGATGTGCTCAAACCGTACTCCCCCTTTTGTGCTGTTTCCCTATTGGGAGGGTTAGAATGCAATTTTGCATTCTATATGCAATCTCCAGTTAGAGTCGTCGTTTCTTCTTTGCTCTGTTTCCATGTAGCCAAATCTAGATGGTGGGGAGGCACCCTGTGGAGTTTGGCTAGATAAGTCCAATATGATGTCACCCCCACTCGAATACTGCTTCTCCCATGTGGACATAGAATGAGACGAGCAGAGGTAAAATTGTTAGTTCCTTACTCCAGTCCTGTTTCCACCGCTAATGTATCTGCCTGGGACTATTTGCATGATAAATAGTGTGTGTCCTGGAACCTGTAATCTTTTCAAAAGGCAAATATCAGTGGACGTCTTTTAATTGGTTAGGAGCAGTGTGTCCTAGGCTGCTTGAGTTATCGATGAGAATACCTACCTCTGTGGTGGTCACCAGGAGAGAATCACAGAAAATGTTTCACGTTTGTAGTAACTATAGTTGACTTTTGAATGATGCAGGGATTAGGGGCCCTGACCCGCACCCCCAATGCAGGTGACAATCCACGTATAACTTTTGACTCCCCCCAAATTTAACTACTAATAGCCTACTGTTGGCCGGAAGTCTCACCATTAACGTAAACAGTTGATTAACGTATTTTGTATGTTATGTGTGTTATATGCCGTATTCTTACGATATAGATAGTAAAGAAGACGTTGTTAAGAAAATCATGGGGAGGAGAGAATACATTTACAGGACTGTACTGAAAAAAAATCTGCATATAAGTGGACCCGCATAGTTCAAACCTGAGTTATTCAGGGATCAACTGTAGTGTCTGTAGTGTTTTAAGTGCACGGGATTGGACGGGTGGGGGAAACACAGTCCTAGACTGGTGGTGAGTTCCAGGGAGCACAGCAGGACACCTGCTTGTTTTCACCACCCTCTGCTTTGGTGACGTGCGTGCAGACACAACCTGTTTTCTTCCGTAGAGCATTATTGCTGTTCCAACAGAAGGACCTTGTCCTCAATTTTTCTATACCAGCCTTCTCCAGTCAAATTGCCGTTGTCACCCCTGTGCCTTTACCTTGTTTCCAGCAGGACAGATGTCTTCTTCCTTGGGCTCACTTACACAAAAGTTACGCTCTTATGCCTTTATCTGTTCTCTTCTGCCTTTCTCTTGCAAGGACCTTTTTCCTTTTGAGATCTTGATTCGCATGCCGTTACTAAGTACTTGGCTCTACCATGTTTGATGGTAGGTAATGGTGTTCGGGGGAACTGAATGGGAATTTGGCAGCAGGCAGGGTATCCCCACTCCCATAGCAAAAGAGGGGTGGTCGTTCTCATGAATAAAGCCTTGGCCTTTATAATTTCTTCAAGGCACACTTATGTTGGGTCTGCTGGCATATGAAGGTGTCCTCACCGTGGCTGTTTTGCAGTTACTCCAGATGTCTGAACTCTCAGGAGCGAGCCTTAGGAAGGGTTCACTTGTCTTCCTTGCCTAGGAGCTGGGGGCACCATATATGTAGACCTACAAATTACTGCTTTATTGGGTGTTTGTCTACCTGCTTTCATTTGCTGGCTCTTTTTTTCCATGAAATCGTGAGTTAATCAAAGATCTTAAAAATTTCAGAGCTGGAAGGCACCTTAGTCCAGCTCCCTCAGTTTACAAGTAAAAAACAGATTGTGGCTGTGAGAAGTTGTGGCTTTGCCAGGGCCTCCCAGCCAGGGTACCAGTTTGATTTTTATGATATAGCTGAGTAGTACTGTTACCTTGACTTCTGGATTTCAAAGCATTCTATGACTTGACTATCTAAGGGAATTGTAAGGCCTCACTGCACCTCAACAGATAATTCTAGGTGGTATCCTGGTAGTTATAGACCAGTGGTAAAGACTTAGTTGGTGTTGCCCTTCCTCTGAGTTTAATTACATGAGTAATTGCTTGTGTGAATAGTCTCGAAGTCGTATGCTCTAGGCTTTTTTAGTCTAAAGATAAAAGTGCCGCTCTTGGGCCAGTAAGGGTACCAGAGATTAGCTAATGTGGGGCGGTTTAGGTTTTAACAAGGAAATGATGGTTATATTGATGAAAAAAATGTAATGACAAAAGTCTTTTGAACATGTTCAAAAGCAAAACAGAAACTATCGAATTAATAACTTAGTTTGTTGAACATCACGATTTACTGATCTGAGAGGCTTAACAGTGATCGCTCTGAAGCACACGTGCGTATTTTGGAGGAGGGCTTTGGATCTCCCAGGGCGCTTGGTTTCTGTTGGTGCTGCTTTCTCTCTTTCTCTTTCTCTCTCTCTCTCTCTCTCTCTCTCTCTCTCTCTCTTTCTCAGGGTTAAAGCTCCTTTAAGCGATGTTACAGCAGCTCATTTCAAATTCAGTCGCTTGAAAAAAAAAAGGGGACACTTTGCCTCTGGATTTTGCATGTTCTTTTTGGGATGACATTTTGATGTTGCATGTTCTGTTGAACATGTGTTCTCTCCCTGAGTATTTCTGCATGACAGAGCGCAAGAAATACTTACCGGGATCACCACTAACGGTCTGCTGTATAAAAGTGTCGAAATGTCCCTCAGAGGTGACAAGGCTTGTGATAGTGTTGATTTTAACACACACGAATCTTTATTTTAGTAATGTGTGTTATGTTCTAGTAGTCGGTTTATCCTTTGTTTCTAGTAGGTAAGCTGGGAAATAGTATAGTACTTTGTCTATATGTTTATCTTCAGAATGTCCCAAATAGCCCTGGGAAAAAGGTCGTGCAGCACAATGGGGGCTTTCAACTTACGATTTTCTTTGTTTTAGGCTCCATAAAAATACAGACTCACCAGTTCCTGCTTTGATGTGACATGTGACTCCCCAGAATACATCTTGCTTCTGTAGACCAGCTCCAACAGGATTCCATGGTAGCTGGAATGTTAGGGCTCAGGTAAGTAACCTTCCTTTTTTTTTTTTTAGTATATGTCCTGGTTTGGCCATCTGTTTTTAAAAAAAAAAAAAAAGGAAAAAAAAAAACAAGATGTACTACTCTTGGACAGTATAAAAGTACCCCAAAGACTAAAGATATAACTGTGCCAAACTGTGCCATATAATAAAAAAAAGTCACTTCCCTGAGCCCTGAAAGGTCAGTTTGGGTAGGGTTACTTGGTAGCCACAGCGTGATCTGGGGGCGGGCGTCAGATTAGAGCCGGAACTGGTGATCTGCAACTTCAGTTCACCTTGAAGCAGGTCAGCTGAGCTGAGAGCCCTTTGACTGAGCTCTTCACCTGCCACTGCTGCTGTCGCCTAGCGGTCTTCAGCGTGGTGCTTTGTGTGCTTTGGTCTGGGGTAAATGACTTCCTGGTCAGTGTTAGTGCTCAGTGGGAAAACATGTTCAGTTATGGGGACTGATGAGTGGTCCCCTAGAAGGACGGCCTCCTGAAAGCTGTCCCAGAGCAGCAGAGCCCGTGGCTAATAAGGTGTGCACGGGAACTGAAGAGAGCACCCAGACACGGGTCTGGCTCTTGAGACTCTAGGGCAGAATGAATGTCTTTTGAAAAGCCGAGGATCTAAGCCAGACAAGGTCTGACACTCAGGTGCTCTCTCAGCCACACTTTGGGCTACTTTGGTACCATCGTGTGGACTTTAATTTTGTAAAAATTAGTGGTTCCTTAATTTCTCAACTGTCAGGCTCAATATCTCCAGCTTTTTTAAAATCAGTGGTCACTCCCCGTTTGATGTTTTGACACCTGGATTTCAAACATTCCATGTGGTAAGGCAGAACATACTAATTGAATTTTTCCGTTCTTTTCCTTAAGAAAAAATGTGAGTTTACACATATGCTGCCATTATGATTCCAGCTGAGACCCCCCCAGTAGCACTTTGTTGTGTCTCTCTGGTAGTTTCGGACGCCTCAGTCTAAAGCTTTATGGACATCCGTGACACAGCCTGTTTGGGGACTATGTAAAGGGCTGGGATTTGGGTGGAGGAGAATAGAAGGTGTGAAGGAGTGAAGAGCCTGGCACTGCCTGCAAGTCCCAAATTTGGTTCCACTTCTGATCCTGTGACTCAGATTGTCATTTCTCCTTGATTGCTGCGGGGTGTACTCTGGGCCCTGCTGACAGGACGTTCTTTGTGCACCACGTATTTATGCTGGTGGGAGTTGTGTGGCTGGCGCTTTGTGCATTGTCTCAGAAATTGCGTGGACTAAATGTCATATGGGCAGTGAATGGGTTTCTTCTGGTAGATGTTAGGCCTGGGGGATGGCTTATGTTTTTAATAGTCTTTTTCTCAGATTATGAATGGATTTTATAAAACAGGCAGTGGTCACTCTATCTAGTTCCTTCTAAGAAGTGTAAAAAATATCTCTTAGCACTTATGAGTGGGAAAGACACAGCCACTTAAGCTGCAAGGAACTTTGAAAGGAATTCTCCAAGGATAGAACCTGTGTTTAGTAGATAAGTGTTTGATATCTTGTTATTTTCCTTCTTTTCCTTTTTTAAGAAATTATAAAAATAATGCATGCTTTTATGGAAAACAAACCATTTTAAAGCCTACCGTGTAAAAAGATGAAAGCTCCCTGTTAGTCTCCGTGCTCATTACCCAGAGTAACCACTATGAATGTAGATCCTTCTGAGTCTTCTCAGGCTCTACAAATATGCACTCTTTGTGTTTTTAACAAAATGAGGATAATATCATGCATATTCCGCATCTATCCAAATCCATGTGATAGTTTCTTTCTGCCTCACTTCTGTTAAGTAGCAGTGTGATCTGGTGCTGACTTACTGTCCTGCATTGTCCTCCTGTTGGTTTTCCCATTGGTTTGCTATTAAACATACTACAGGATTGAACTTCCTTGTGTGCCACTCTTTTTGAAGAACGGCTACCTAGGCTTGGAATTGCTGATGGGTGCCACCGCATCGCCTTCCAAAATGGCTGTCTCAGTTCTCATGACAGTCTGAGAAAGTACCGCTTCCTATACCCTCCCTGAATGGGATGCCCATCTTTTAAATTTGTGCTCCTTGGGTTATTACTGAGGCTGAACCTCAGTAATCATCAGCCATTTGTATTTGGTCTTTGTGAATTGCCTATTCATGTTCTGCGTTTATTCTTCCATCAGGATGTTTCTTTTTACGTTGATTTGTAAGAACTTGTATTAAGGATATTCTTTGTCGTCGTGCAGATGTTTTCCTACTTTGTCATATATCTTTTGATTCTCTGCTTGTCATGTTGCCGTATCCAATTTCTGTTACGATTTCTTCTTTTGATTTTGTACTTAGAACATCCTTTCCCACTTAAAGAACGTGTGAATATTCGTCTGTATATTTTTTCTTCCTAAAAAAACGTGATGTACTGTATTGATATATACAAAAGAATCTTCTAGGTAAGTTGTCCTTTGTTTTTCATACGGTTATAAAAATGCCTGGTTTTGTATTGAGCATCGGGTAAGGATGGGATCGAGAGCCCACTTAGCCAGTCGTGTCATAGCCGCGTGGGGATTCAGTCAGTCATCTGGTCTTCACCTTTATCATATGTCGACTTCAAGTAAACAAACATCTCTTACTTTTCTCTTTCCGAAGTTTTTCTTTGTGAGACTTGATGGCAAGCCTGTCAGCAGATAATCATTTATTCATTCACCCAACAAATATTCCAGGCAGGGGCAGCGTTGGGCCCTGCAAGTGCTGCCTTCTCCTTGACTTGGGGCAGGGCTCTAGAGGCTGCAGTGCCAGTGGCTGCGGCCGCAGCGCTCATTCCAGAAGACTCAAGAAAATAGTGGATCTTCACAAAGTAGGTTTTGGATCAACGAGGAGGAATCCAGAGGGTGTGTGCATGTGTGTGTGTGTTTAAAATTCTGACACGGAAGTTAGAGCTTAGGGTAGACTGAAACATAAGCATAGTTTGTTTTCTGTCTCATGTAATTGCGGGCTGATTTTTGTCTTGAATTATGATGAGGGCTTTTTGCTGTTGAAACAGTTCTATATTCGGCTATCTCGGTTGTGATGGAATAAAAGTTGTGTACTGATAAAAATGGTAATTTTCTTCTATGATTTTGAAGCATTTCTGTAATAGCTGATAAAAATAAAGTCAGGCTTTTGGTGAATATATTCTTAGGGGAAAAAGTGTAATTTTTTGCAGCTTGCATCATTTAAATCTAATAAATAACCTTAAAACTGAAGTGGAATCTTGGTTTGGAATGAGAAGTATTTTTTTACTTAGAGAAGGGATATGAACAACTTATGATTAAGGAAAAAGCTTCTTGTATGAGGCTGCTTTTTTCATGAATTTTAAAAATAAGTATATGATACAGAATGAGAAAGGTTGTGTGAAAGGTTATATGGTTAAAGAGCTCCTTGCCACCCTGTCCCCAGATACCCATTTCTCTCCCTGGAGGCAGCCATCGTTACCAGTTGTTTTTTTGTTAATCTCTGTGCGTATGCATGTATGTATGTGTGTGTGTGTGCAGTTTTTAAATTGTGGTAAAATATATGTAACAAGATTTCCCATTTTAGCCATTTTTAAGTGGACACTTCTGTGACACAGAGTACGTTCTTGTGCAGCCATCCCCATTATGCATCTCCAGGATCCTTTTCATCTTGCAAAACCAAAACCATCTCCATTAAACTGTAATTCCCTATTCCCCCTTCCCCAGCCCCTGGCAGCTACCCTTCTCCTTTTTGTTTCTATGAAATTGGTTATTCTAGATACCTCATATTAGATTATATTTTATAATCGTGTTTATGTATTTTGTGGGCATATGCACACAAACAAGGGTGTGTGTGTGTGTGTGTGTGTGTGTGTGTGTGTGTTTACACAAACAGTGAAATGCCATGCACATTTCCAAAATTTGCTCTTTTTAGTGAATGTATCTTGGAGATTGGTATCAGTTTCTATAGAGCTGTATCATTCTTTTTAAGGGTTGCTTTACTAGTATAGAAGAAATTCCTAGAGATGGGGCTTGCTTGGTCAAGGGGTATGTGCATTTTAAACTTGGAGAGATATTGCCAAGTCAAGGGTGACCTTTTAATTGCATAGTTTTAAAGAAAAGACTACATATGAGGAGATGAGCACACGAATTTATGTCTGCAGTGCTATTTGTAGAGACTAGAGAGCTGTTAATTAGGCTAGGAAGAAATAATTTTTAGCAGTTAGCACTAGAAAGCAAAACTTCGGAAGCTTCCATTTCATCAGATGTGACCTCATGTGAGCAGAGCCTGTGAGGCAGGACCCTTTACTTGACAAGGGGAACTGCAGCCAGTTCTCGTTTGTGAATATTGAAGAAAATGGAGCATTTTTATTTTGCTACTAAGTTGCAGTGGCTCCTTGGGACTCAGAGTTACAGGGTCTCCTGAAGCTGCTGGACCTTCTGTCTCATTTGTATTGTAATATGCATAAGGAATATACTGGAAGTATTCAGGACCAGAATGCTGTTGCGTCATTCTCTTTGATACTTTGTAGGGCAATACTTCATTAATTTACCCTATACCAATTGAGTGTCTATTCTGTCATTTACTGTACTAGACGGTACAGACTTCCACTATCCTCAGTGATCTTCTGATCTAAAAGAAGATACAGATCGGCAAACAGACGTTATTTACAAGGGGCCAAATGCTACGATGGAGGAGTACTGACCACTGAGGGAACACATCAACGTTAGAGAGGTCCCACCTAGACTTGAAAGTGAGATTGGGGAGGAGACTTCTTTGAAAAGTGACCTCCACGACCTGAACCATAAGGCAACATTAGCTAGTCCAGGAGAAGGTGGAACATAGGAGTGGGGGAGAGACCAGCATGCACAGAGGCTCAGACAAGAGAGAACTGTTGGGCTGGGCCTGAGGAGTTTGGAGGATGGAGATGAGACAGGTGCGGCAAGCCAGGCCTAAGGGCTAGGAGCAGTTTGCAGAGTGTGCTGGTAGGAAATCAGACACACCACACCAGCTGTGCTAAGCAGGCTCTGCTTTCCTTCTAAGTCACACCCCATTCTGAGATGTTCCCACGCCCCAGAAGGCAGTGTAAGGAGCTCTGGCCATCCATCCTGTCCCCTTGCCATCCCCATGGCTCTGGAGGCCATCTGCCCTGAGCTGGCTTCCCACCCACCCATCAGGGCCCCGGGGCTCTCCCTCCAGGTCTCTTTATGGAACCTTCCTTCCCTCCACTTCTGCCCCAGGAGACCCATGAGGAGAGGGCTTCCCATTCTCCAGCACACTTCCTTCTGTGATACTCCATGCCGAGAGGAGGGCGGGAGCTTGTGTGGCATGACCGTCCACTCTGGTGCCAAACTCACTGCTTAGTTCTTCTGATTTTTATTTATTATTATTATTTTTTACCAAGACTTTCATGGTGAAGAAAGCAGTGCATAATCAAGCTCACTCTGTCTTGTCAAGGGCCAGGTCCACCCTGATGAGCCACCACGGATGGCACTGCTGCGATTCCCACAAGCCTGGGCTCAGGAGGTTGGATCAGAGCCCTCTTTACCTCTTCTCTGTGTGGCTACTCCTTGGCCCTCCCTTAGGCCATCCTGACCCTCCCGTCTTTGAGGTCTTGCCTTCCTGCAGTCCTCCTGGCCCTCTTCCTCCCCAGCCTCTGCACTCTGCTCAAGCGTTAGCTACTCCGGTGCTTTCCACTTGGACCTCAGAAACGTTAGCAGTTTGCCCTGTTCACATCAGCCTCCTTTATGGAGCTCCATGTGACGGCTCCCGGGAAGTCCCGGGCACGGTTGCACTTGCTTGCCCTGCCTCCCTGAGGTGGCCTGTCCTCCGCAGGTGATGGGGATGCTCTCCATGCAGGCTTTATGCTGCGTTACACGTGAGAATGTATAACGTTCAAAACTGTTTTTACAGGCTTGCGGGAGGGTGTCCTACTGGATGTAACATTCTGCAACTCGCTCTTTTCACTCGGTACTTGGCTTTTGAGTTTGGTCCGTGTTGCTCTGTACAGACCTTCATTCAACATGTCTCCTTGTGCTGTAGAAACATCTTTACAACAGAAGCCCCACCAGAGCCCAGAGGGAGAATGGAATTTAGAGAAACGGGGATTGACATCTGGTTTATGTTTACATCCTTTGGTCCTATTAACCAAGAAGATATTTTTATTTCTTTGTTTGTGAAAGCTTTCCACACAAAAAAAGGCATCCATTTTCTAGATTTATTAATAGGGCAGTCCGAAGGTTTTATTTTTAGATTTGAAAGAAAGCAAAGCAGGCTTCTGAGATACGCACGTTTCCCTTTGTTCCCATCTTTGCAGCATTCCACACTGCTGCTAAAACACAGACGTGAGCACTTTAAAGCATGAGCTGACCTCTACATGTGGATTCTTCTTGAAAATATTAAAGTATTTTGATTTCTTTGGGGCCTCTAGTGGTACTCAAGTTTTGATAGTACTTTGATAAGTTATATTTTAATTTTGTCTATACATATTCAATAATACTGTTTTAAAGTATAAATTTGTGTGTTTCTGGTTTTTGTGTTTTTGTAAACAGCAGAAGGTATCGGTCCATATTAGTGCTAATTTGCTCTAATATTTTCAGCTGTTTTTGGAATTGCACTTGGCAAAAAAACACAAACGTCTGCAGTTGTGACAGTTTGTCTTTTTGTTCCGCTTAACTCCAGAATAAATAATTCTAGTGATTTTTTTTTCTAGGCTCGTAAGAACATAGGAATGATTAAAGTCATCGTAATACTTAAGGAGTTAGGGAAAGTTGAAAAGTCTTTAAGTGGTCACCCTATAAAAAATGTTAATGTAGCTTGTATGCAGCTGTCTAAAATTGCTTAGCCATTCTTCTAAGTTGTTTAAGACAAAAATGTAGTATTTATTAAGCTCTTTATTTTTTAATTCCACAAGTAATTTTATCATTGTGGAAAACACATATGGAAATGACTGTGGAAATTCCACCACGCGGAGAAAACTGCCGTTACTGTTTGGTCTGTATGTTCTTAGACCAACAGTTCTGACTCATGGTTGAAAATCCACGGGTTCCATAACCTTGGATGGGAAAAATACTTCTTGATTTTCACTAACCTCTCACTGAAAATTCAGTTTTCCTTCAATGACAAATGTAGGCCACAGACCATGGTAGTGTTAGGAGTACCTGTGACTTTGTCACCAGTAGAGATGAAAGATGCTTTCTTACCACATTACAGTTACAGATATTTTGGAAACATCATTTGTCCTTATCATACTTCAAACTTAGGGTAGTTATTAGACCTAGGTGTTTAATGGTTTCCCAAAGAAGCACATAATACTCCAGCACCATCTCGATGTGCATAATTCATCAGTTTCTATGTATTTAATTTTATGCATTTCAAAACATTCTTCTGAGAAGGGTTGCGGAGAGCCAGAAGGGCCCGCGGCAGAAGAAGGTTAAGAACACCCAGTGTGTATGTCACGCCGTGCGACTGCAGACATCGGAACTGCCAGCCCTTGAGTAGTCAGTATGTGGGGAAAAGAGTAAAGAAAGCCCTAGAGCACAAGTGCCAGAAAGGGAGACAAAATGGCATTTAAAGCTTACTTCAAACTATTCTGTCAAATGTTTTTATGAACCCATTTAGTGTTTTTGCAAAATCCGTGCAAAGTGTAATGCAACTAAAACTGTTTAAGAATGCTTAATACCACATAAATTTCTTGATAAATAATAGTCTTAAAGTTACCTTTGCTGTTGGCATTTTAAACATTTTTCTTGGGGCCCCTGCATGGCTCAGTCGGTTAAGCGTCTGACTTCGGCACTCAGGTCATGATCTCACGGTTTGTGAGTTCAAGCCCCACATCGGGCTCTGTGCTGGTAGCTCAGAGCCTGGGGCCTGCTTCGGACTCTGTGTCTCCCTCTCTCTCTCTGCCCCTCCCCCACTTGCACTCTGTCTCTCCCTCAAAAATAACCATTAAAAATTAAAATTCTTCTAGAGTCTTCCTTATGCACCCTGTGCATACGTATGTACTGTTTTAAATAAATGGGATGATATTATAAATGTACTGTTGTAACTTGCCTTTTTTCCTCAGTGATGGGTTGTAGATATCTGTCTGTGTCAGTAAAAGTAGATTGATAACACCACCTTTCTCTAAGATGAAAATAACGTGATTGTATTTACTAACTATAAAAATAATATCTGTTCAATGGAAATTTTTTTTAGAAAATAAAGAGGAAAAGAAAGAATTGCCCATAAATCTGGCATCTACAGATAACATCTGGGTAATGTCTTCACGCCGTCATTTTTGATGGTCACATGACATTTCATTGATGACTATGCCTCAATTTAATTTGGGGCATATCCATTGTTTATGTGTTTCCATTGCTTTGCTGGGTTCAGCTGTGTGCTGATGATTCCACTCTGTGCCTGCATATCTAGCCTCCCTCTTGAACCCCACATTGGATGGCCTCTTCAGTATTTCCACTTGAGTTCCTCATAGACATTTCAAACTTAACAAGTCCCAAACAGTTCCCTTGCTTTTTTTTTCTCCCCTCAAATCTGCTTTTTCTCCTGTCTTTTCTAATTTTTTTTAATGTTTATTTTTGAGAGAGAGAGACAGAGCATGAGCAGGGGAGGGGCAGAGAGAGAGAGGGAGACCCAGAATCCGGAGCAGGATCCAGGCTCTGAGCTGTCAGCATGGAGCCCGACTTGGGGCTCAAACCCATGGACTATGAGATCATGACCTGACCCGAAGTCGGACACTTAACCCACGGAGCCACTCAGGCGCCCCTCCTCCTGTCTTTTCTATCCCAGTAAATAGCATCAGTATCCATCCAGTTACCAATGGCAGAATTCCAGGAGTTGTCCTTTGCCTTCTGTTCTTTCCCGTACCAGCGACTCATGTGGGGGTCCGTGTTCAAAATGGACCTCACAGCCAGCCCTGTCTCACCACCTCTAATGCTAAGGCCTCAGTCCAAGCCCCAGGTCACCTCTCAATGGATGCAGCGGGACCTTGGGTGACATTGAACAGCTTCCTCACTGACACTCATGAAACACCACACATTTCATAGGACTATTTGTTATACTGACACTCAATTCTGAGTGACAGGACTGTTCCATATTTAGTAACTTTTTCATCTGGCTGATACAGTTCAGTTTAAATACTGAATTCCTTGCTGCTCCATGCCGAAGGATCTGCAGTTCATCAGGCTGTCCCCCAGCCATTCATCCCACGACGGAGTTAGGCGTCTCCAGTACCTCAGGCACTGTAGTAGGCAGGTGGAGACTGCTTGGTACCTTTCCTCGTGGAACTTAAGTTTGGCAAGAGAAACAGACTTAAATAATTCACAAGTAATTATGTAATTACAGCAGGTTAAGTGCTCTGAAGGCCAAGTGGCGGTGGTGGGGGGAGGGGTGGTTGCTCACCATGCTCATGAGTAATGGGGGAATAGTGAAGCCTTGGGAGGGATAAGGAAACCAGTGCTAAGGAGGCAGTGCTGAAGCCAAGACTTGAGGGGTGAACAGAAGTGGGCAGGACACAGAGTGGAGGAGGGCTTTCCCAACTGGAAAGGGCATGTGTGAAGGCCTCGAGCCTGGCAGGAGCTTAGCCCTCTAAGGCACTTACAAAGCCTTGTGTGGCTGGAGCAGAGTTGGGGCGGGGCAGGTGGCGGTGATGCAGGCAGAGAGAGGTTGACAGGCTAGGTGCAGGATTTTTTATGTTAATCTCAGAGCAGTAGAAAACTACTGGAGGGTTAGGTTGTTTGGCGTTTGAGTTTTCATCAAAATACTACGGCCACTCAATAACAATATAACTCCTCAAAAGAGGTTATGGTGAAAACAACAGCCTACCCCTTCCCCTTCCTGTTCCACAACCCAGATAGGACAGCTTTTAACTGTTTCTACTTTCAGTTTCTTTAATGGTTACCTTCAAAATTAAATCATCTGCTTATCCATCTCTCTTGGTTTACCAACTTTGCAGAATTAACTCCCTGAAATGGAAGAGGATGGCTTAGCTTCCATCACCTCCCATGTTGAGACTCACACTCACATTTTCTCTCTGACTCCGGACGGTGCTTCCTCTTCTGTCAGCTTGCGGCCGTGTGGCACTTCCCCTCTGTTAAGATGAGGATACTAGCGACCCTGCTCTTCCTCCCACCTTGACCTAAAAGCTATACTTGACCTGGGCACCTGGCTGGCTCAGTCGGTGGAGCATGCAACTCTCAATCTCGGGGTTGTGAGTTTGAGCCCCATATTGGTGTAGAGATTATGTAAAAATAAAATATTAAAAAAAAAATAAAATAAAAAATAAAAGCTCTACTTGATCATATTCATTCTTACAATTACTAACATTTGTGCTCTGCTCTCCAACTACATCCACGTGGTCATAGGTTAATTCTAAAGTTGAATGAACACCTGTCAACATCCTTGACACCGTTACACGTACGTAAATATTGTTACCCTGAGGCCAAGTCACAAGTGCTAGGATTACATTCTCTTCTTTATAGGTCTGGAGTCACAGTCGCTAGACCACTCAGAGGAGAATGACCAAGCAAGGTAAAATGGATTCTCCTTTCTTACACTCCCATCACCTGCTTACAATCTTTGCCAGAATTTAACGTGCTTCATGTTTGGACCTTGGCTTTCTTGTACAGATCTTTGTTTTCCCCACTGTTTCTGATGGCCATTTGCTCTTCCTTAATAGTATTTCCTGGTTTTGTAAAATCTTTCCAGCCGTGCTGTTTCTTTCCTGTAGTTCTGCATCGTCCTCTCTCCTGCCCCCCTCCCAGAGGGGGACAGAGCTCTCTGTCCCCCTCCCAGAGGGGGACAGAGCTCTCTGTCCCCCTCCTGCAATCTGGATGAGTACTTGCTCTCTGAGGTGGTACACAGCTGCCACCCGGGTCTTCCCTTCGCTGAGCTCTTGGGTTGGAGCCACTGTTTCTCAGAAGCCATGTCTTCTACATGGTTTATTCCTCATTTCCTGGATACTGGGATAGGGTGTGTGGGTAGTAAACTGTAATGGACACGGTTGTTCCTCACCACATCCATTCCCTCTTTCCCCGTTCCTAACAGGGCCCTGGTGTCATCTACCTTTCTACCTTGCTGCCGCCACCAGCAGGGATCCTTAAGACATTCCACACATTGCATTCCCTTGGCAACTGATACTGTGTTTTAATTTTTTTAGAGAGAGAGTGAGTGTGAGCCGGGGAGAGGGGTGGAAGGAGGGAGGGAGAGAGAGAGAATCAAGCAGGCCCCGTGCTCAGCACGGAGCCCAGCACGGGGCCCAATGCAGGGCTCGATCCCACGATCCCTAGAATCATGACTCAAGCCAAAACCAAGAATCGGACACTCAACCAAGTGGGCCACCTACGTGCCCCTTGGCAACTGTTACTGATCCAGGTTAGACCTATGTTCTCAGTCCACTCAGAATGAAGGGAAGGGCTTTGATGGGATGTTCAGGGTAAACCGACCCTCACTGGGTATAAATAAGGAAGATGCTGTTGGTGGCTTTGGTGTAACCTCAGACTGAGGTGTCAAGCCTGAGGACAGCACTTCCTCACCAAGGATCTGGGGGCAGATGGACAGGAGGAGCCTGGGGCTTGCCCCCGCTCTGGGCTTCCAGGTGTAGGAGAGAATACATTTTCTTACTGGGTAAGCCAGTTTGAGTTGGCTTTTCTGTTACTTGCAGCCAAAAGTATTGTAACAGACATGTCTTCCGAGTCACTGCATGTCTGAAATGTCCTTCTTCTGCTCTTCTACTCAATTGAGCATAGAATTTCAAGTTGAAAATAATTTTCCCTCCTAATTTTGAAGGCATTGCTTCCATTGTCTTCTAGCATTCAAAGTCACCAATGGAAGAAACATCTGATGTCAGTCTGATTGGGGTTCTTTTGTAGGTGTCTTTCTTTTCTTTTCTTCCCTGGAAAATTTTTAGTATTTTTTTTCTTTTTCTTTAGTGTCTTGGAATTTCATGAGAATGTGTCTGGAGTTGTGTCTTTTTCATTCATTGTGCTGGGGTCATTCAGTCAGAATACTTTTGTCTATTGTCAACTCTTTTCTAAAAAATGTTTCATTTTTCCATTTTCTCTTTTTTACGGAGATTCCTCTTAGCTTAATTTTGGACTTCTTATATTGGTCCTCTGTCTCAATCTTCTCTCATATTTTCCTTTTGTTTTCTTTCACTCTGAATTTTGGAATGTCTCCTAGACTCTATTTCCATCCCTTCTGTTAAATTCTTTATTTCAGCCAAATCTTTTTTTCTACTTACTGTGAAGCCTGTGTGCCTACTGCCTAGATTCAACAATTGTTAACATTTTGACATATTTGCTTGGTCTGTTTAGATGTGTGCATTTTTAGGGGCACCTGGGTGGCTCAGTTGGGTAAGTGTCTGACTCTTGATTTCAGCTCAGGTCATGATCTCACGGTTCATGGGATCGAGCCCTGTGTTGGGCTCTGTGCTGGCAGTGCGGAGCCTGCTTGGGATTTTCTCCCCCTCTCTCTGCCCTTCGCCTGCTCGTGTGTAGGTGTGCTCTCATAATAAATAAACCTAAAAAAAATGTGCATTGTTATATCTTTATGCTGACCATATGAAAGGAATTCGCAGACATCATGACATTTCCTCCCTAAGTACTTCAGCATACATCTCCTAAAATTAAGGATATTTTCCAATACAACACAATGCCCTGAGCATACCTAAAAACATTAACAGTTCTCTAATGTTATCATCAGACAGCCATTCTAAATTCTGATTTCTCCCAAATGTCTCTTACAGCTGTTTGGGAAGAGGGGAGCTAGAGAGCAATTAAGATTTATTCGTTATATTTGAGTATGTTTCCTTTTTCTCTTTTGACAAGAACAGCCTCCCCACCTCCAGTCCACCTGTGACATTGGCTTTATGAAGCAACTAGCCCACTTGCTTTACAGAAGACCCGCAGTCTAGATGTGTCTCTTTCCCTGTTTATCTTTTATATTAATTGTAAATGAGAGGTTAGATTTTAGGGCTTACTTAGACAAACATTTTGGGCAAGAGTATTTTGTATTAGTATCAAATCAGGAGGCACGTTCTGGTTAGTTCTCTTGTGGCTCCTGATGCTGTGTTTTACCACTTGGTTGAAGAAGCGGATGACTACCAGATCTCTCCATTGCAGATGTGCAGTTTTCCTGCTGTAATTGATAAGTAATATGTGGTATGCTTTGGCACCATACAAAGATCCTGTTGCCCAGCAGTTCACCTAATGATTTAGCATTCATCGATGATCCTTGCCTCAATCGATTACTTCATTGGCAGTTACAAAATGATGGATTTTCTAGTTCTGTCCTCTCTTCTACATGTAGTATTGGCATTCTTCTGTAAAGAACTTTCCCTTACCAAGTAAGGAGGAACTATATTTCCTCCTAAAAAGATAGCATAAGCGCTAAATCTTTGCCTTTAATTACTAAATTAATTACTAGATTCCAGAGCAAGGAGTTGGTGTAATAGTCACCTCCAGGTGGTGGCAAACCCTTTGCTGTTGTGTTTTCTCTTCTCTTTTATGTCAATATGAACTCATGGATTTTTATTTATTGAATGTTTTGCAATTCAGCTACAGTCACTATCTTTTTAATAAAATTATTCCAAATTTGATCAGTGGGAGTCCCTTCATGCTGGCACCTGTGTCCTCTTGGCATACTCTCATTAATTAGTCTTTGAGTGATTCTTTGCTTTCTGGCACAAGACATTCCATGTGTGCTTTTCCTGACCCAGAACTGGTTCCAAGAGCTCTGATTCCTTTTAGTGGAAAATGGTATTTAGGAGCCAAGCTTTGGGTGCTAGATGTGCTCATTCTTACTGGGGTGACATTCTCTCTAGGTTCTCTCAATGGACAAAGCTAAAAACGCTGAAAAGATAATTTTTAGACTCATGAATACATAATGATGTCTTTGGTGGAAATTTAACATTTGAGGGTTTGTCTTTAACTTTTATTTTATCCTTATATATCAACTGAAAATGTTGACTCCTAATTAGCCTACTTATTTGCTTTATCTAGTAATATATAAAGTAGTTACAAAATTATAATACCAATATTACTACTAACCTGCAGTCTCAAGGGCTGAAGAATCACAGGACAGAGAGTTCACAGCAACCACAGCAGCTGAAAACCAAGAGCAGAAATCCCGGAAAGCAGATAGCCACAGGCAGGGGGCCCAAATTCTTCATATAACTCTGCTAAATTCCAGCGAAGGCAAAAGAAATGAACAGAGATTTCAGATGCTGCCCACCATAGGGAACACAGTTTGGAGTTTGAATTCTACTGAGTTGACTTCCTGTTAAATCCGTGTCTTTATTGCAGTATAGCCAAATCCAAAGTCTGACAGTGTATCATTCACAATGTCTAGACATTTGAAAAAATAGGAAAATGTGACCCTTACTCAGGAGCAGGGGTAAGCAAATTATTTTCTGTACATAGTAACTATTTTAGTCTTTGCCAGCCATATAGTCTCTGTTACAGCTACACAATTCTGCTGTTGTAGTGTGAAAGCAGCCATAGACAGTATGTAAATGAATAGGCCTGACTACATTCCAATAAAATTGTATTTCCAAAGATAGGCAGTGAGTCATATTGGGCCTGCAGGTCATAGTTTGCCCACCCCTGTTCAAGAGAGAGGCAATCAGGGGCACCTGGGTGGCTCAGTTGGTTAAACGTCGACTTCGGTTCAGATCATGATCTCGTGGTTTGCAAGTTCGAGCCCTGTGTCTGGCTCTGCTGACAGCTCAGAGCCTGGAGCCTGCTTCAGATTCTGTGTCTCCCCTGTCTCTGCCCTTCCCATGCTCATGCTCTGTCTCTCAATAATAAATAAACGTTAAAAAAGTTAAAAAAAAAAAAAAAAAAAGGCAATCAATGGCAACCTACCCCAAGATGACCCAAATGTTGGAATTAACAGGATTTTATTTTATTTATTTTTGAGAGAGAGAGTGAGTGCATGCGATGTGGGGAAGGACAGAGAGAGAGGGAGAGAGAGAATCCCAAGCAGGCTCCTCGTTGTCAGTGCAGAGCCTGATGCAAGGCTCTATCTCAACGACCCTTGAGATCAAGATCTGAGCCAAAACCAAGAATTGGATGCTTAACCAACTGAGCACCCCCCGCCCAGGTACCCCTAGCAGAGAAGGATCTTAAAGCAACTGTTGTAAACTGTGCTCAAGAATGTAAAAGAAAATATACTTGTAATGAAAGGACAAATCAGTAATCCTGAATCCACTCATATCAATAATTACATTAAATGAAAAGTGGGCTAGACATTTTAGTTAAATGGCAGAAACTGTAGGCTGGATTAAAAAGCAAGGCCCAACTTTTGTTGTCTATAAGAGAAGCAGTTTTTTAAAGTTTATGTATTTATTTTGAGAGAGAGTGTGTGTGCACGTGCACATGGGAGGGGGGGAGAGAGAAAGAGAATGAATATTCTAAGCGGTCTCTGAGCTGTCAGCACAGAGCCCAATGAGGGGCTTGATCCCATGAACCATGAGATCATGCCCTGAGCCAAAATCAAGAGTTGAACACTTAACTGAGTCACCCAGGCATCCCTGTAAGAGAAGCAGTTTTAATGCTAGACACAACTAGATTAAAATAAAAGGATGGAAAAAGGTATACCGTGCAAACAAACAGTAAGCGTAGGAAAACTGGAGTAGCAATACTAATATCAAAAAAAGAGACTTTAAAACAAAGGATATTACCGGAGATAAAGAGACACTTCATAATGAGCAAAGGGTCGGCTCATCAGGAATACATTAACAGTCATGAATGTGTATGTGCCTAATTATAAAATTGCAAAATACATGAAGAAAAATTGGCAAAATTAAAGAGAAAAAGACAAATTTCATAATCATACTTGGCAATTTTAATACTCTTCTTTCAATAATTGTTAGAACTAGACAAAAGAATTAGGATACAGATCTGAACATTACCAGCCACATTGACCTAATTGATATTTATAGAATAACACACTCAACAACTGCAGAACACACAGTCTTTTCAAAAGTACATAATATAGTTCAACAGTGTAACATTTACTGGACCATAAACAAGTCTCAAGACATTTCAGAAGTTTGAAACATAGATTATGTTCTTTGATCAGAACAGGATTAAAGTATAACAATAAGATCTAGAAGAAAAACCCCTACTATTTAAAAATTAATACATTTCTGAATAGAAATAGAAGTCAAAAGAAAAATTAGGAAAAGTTTCAAGCAGTAACAAATTATAATGAAAATAAAACATGTTAAGATTTATAGGATTCAGCTAAAGGAGTACTTAGAGGGAAATTTATATGAGGTATGAAGAGCCAAATTAGAGGTAATTAACAAAGCCAAAAGTTGGTTCTTTGAATATATCAACAGATAATCTGCTGGCCAGACTAATCAAGAAAAAAAGAGAAGTATGTAAGTTACCTACATCAGGCAGAAAAGGGATATTACTGAAGCCTCTTCAGACATTAAAAGGATTATAAGGGAATGTTATAAACAACTAAAGTTGGCAAATTGGATGAAATGGATAAATTCCTTGAAAAACAGGACATCAAAACTGACATAATATGAAATAGAAAGTATTTAGTAGTCCTTCATCTAGTGAAAATATTTAATTCATTATCAGGGCACCTGGCTGGCTCAGTCAGTAGAGCATGTGACTCTTGATCTTGGGGTCGTGAGTTCAAGCCCTACATTGGGCGTGGAGCCTACTTAAAAAAAAAAAAACAAAAAAAAAATTTAATTCATTATTAAAACATTTTCCCAAAAAGAATATTCTAGGCCTAGATGGTTTGGTTTCTTTCACTGGTCAATTTTATCAAACATTTAAGAAATAGCACCAATCTTAACATAAACATTAGCTTTTAGAAGAGAGAGGAGGAAGAAGAAACACTCCAGCATAACCCGGATACCAAATCTTATGAAGACATTACATGACAAGAAAATTCAGACCAATATCCGTCATGAACATAATGTAAAAATCTTAATAAAATATTAGCAAATCACATCCATCAGTATATAAAAAGATAATGTGTCACAACCAGGTGAGGTTTATCCCAGGAACACAAATATGATTTAACATTCAAAACCAGTCTATAATTCACCATATTAAGAGAAAAAAGGAGAGGGATGCCTGGCTGACTCAGTCTGAAAAGCATGTGACCCTTGATCTTAGGATTGTGAGTTCAAGCCTAGTGTTGGGTATAGAGATTACTTAAATAAATAAAAACTTTTTGAAAAAGAGAATAAAGGAGAAAAATATGGTTATCTCAGTAAACATAGAAAAAACATTGACAAAATTCAGTGCCCATTCATAATAGAAACTCACCAGATTAGAAGGGAACTTCCTCATTTGATACAATGCATTTATGAAAGCTACAGATAAACTATTTAATGGTAAAATATTGAACATGTTACCCCTAAAATCAGGAAAAAGGCAAAGATCTCCATCCTTAATACTTATGTTCAGTATTGTACTAGAGTTTTAGGCCAGTATAATGAGGCAAGAAAAAGATAAAAAGCATGAATGTTAACAGGAAATAAAACTTTCTTTTTTGGAGGTAATGTAGAAAATTTGAGTCTATAAAAGAAAGAAAGAAAAACCTTTACTAAAATTAAAAAGTGACTTCAACAAGGTCTCAGGACACAAGGTCAATTATACAAAAATTAATTGGAAAGTGAATTTTATAATGCAGTACCTCTAAGAATAATTTAATGAAAAATGTACATGGTCTATACACTGAAACTGAAAAACTTGCTGAAAGAAATTAATGGCCTAAATAAATAGAAAGATATACTGTGTTCACAGATTGAAAGACTGATCGATCTTTGCAGTGTTAGTTCCCCCATATTGATCTGTAGATTAAACATAATTCCAGTTGGAGCGCCTGGGTGGCATAGTCAGTTAAGCGTCCGACTTCGGCTCAGATCATGATCACACGGTTCATGGTATCGAGCCCTGTGCACAGTTCATGGTATCGAGCCCTGCGTCAGGCTCTGTGCTGACAGCTCAGAGCCTGGAGCCTGCTTCAGATTCCGTGTCCCCCTCTCTCTGCCCCTCCCCCACTCGTGCTTGGTCTCTTTCTGTTTCTCAAAAATAAATAAAAACATTAAAGGTTTAAAAAATATAATTCTGATCATAACTAAAGGCTTTTTTTTTTGTAGAAATTGACAGGTCAATTCTAAAATGTATATGGAAATGCAAAGTACCTAGAATTTTCAGAGCAATCTTGAAAAAGAACAAAATTGGAACATTTACAGTACCTGATTTTGACTTACTATAAACCTGCAGTAATCAAGACTGCTTGGTACTTGCATAGGATAAACACGTTGTTCAGTGGAATAGAATAGAAAGCCAAGAATTGACCAAAGTTCTATGATTATTTCATTTTAACAGAGGCACCAGAGCAGTTCAATGGGAGAAAGGAAAGCCTTTTCACCAGATGGTTCTGGATGATAGCAAATGACATTTCTACCAGACAAAAATGAACCTTGACCCTATCCACATTAGCTTCCCGGAACTGCTGTAACAAAATACCACAAACTGGGTGGTTTACAACCCAAGGTGTCAGCAGAGCCATGCTCCCTCTGAAACCTGTAGAGAAATCTTTCCTTGCCTCTTCCTAGCTTCTGGTGGTTTGCTGGTAATCTTGGATGTTCCTTGACTTGCAGCTGGATAACTGCAGTGTCTGTCTTTCTCATCACATGGTGTTTTCCTCATAATATGTGTCTTTGCATAGCTGTCTTCTAATAAGGACACCAGTTATAGTGGATTAGGGGTCCACCCTATTCCAGGACGACCTCGTCTTAAGTGATTGCATCTGCAAGGACCCTATTTCCAAATAAGGTCACATTCTTAGGTACTAGGAAACTTTAACATTAAAATTTAAAACTTTTGTTCTTTAGAGGATACCATTAAGAAAATGAAAAGACAAATCACTGAGAAAATAGTTGAGACAAGTCATAGAGAAAATAGAGAGTCATATATTTGACAAAGGACTTCTATCTAGAATATGTAAACTACAGTTAAATAATAAAAAGAGGCAAGATTTTAATAGATACCTCGCAAAGGAAGGCATCTGAATGATGACCATGAGAAAGTGCTTAACAGTACCCATCGGAGAAATGCAAATTAAAACCACAATGAAACACCCCTACACACCCCCAGAATAGCCAAAATTGAAAATTGACAATACCAAATGTTGAAGGGGATATTGAGTATGACTGAATGAGAAGTGGGGCCAGGGAACTTTCTGTGGCCATAGTGATGTTTTCTATCTTAATAGAGATTTGGCTTCTACAGATGGATGTACTTGACAGAACTCATTAAATGATGTTGTCACTTTACTGGATGTAAGTTTTACTAAAAAAATGAAAATAAGCTTTCAACTCTAGTTAATGATACACATGCTAAAGTGTTTGGGTGTACTAGTGTGAGAACTTTGAAATGCATCAAAAATAAGATGGATTGATGGATAAATGGCTGATGTCAACAGCAGCAGAATCGAGGTGATGAGTATGTGGGTATTCTTTGTGCAGTTTGTTCAATTTTTCTGTATGTTTGAATATTTTCTTTATAATATGTTGGGGAAAAGTCACTTGGAATAGTTCTTTTCTGTGTGGTTATGTTATTTGATATACAGCTAGGTTTATTTGTTTTCAGTGTTGGTTGCGCTTTTCTCTGTTTTTGGAATATGTCAAGTATTTAATGGTTCAGAAGTCAAGTCTAATTTATTATGGGGATTGCTACTTTACTGAATGAACCTTGTTTAGTTATGATTGTAGAATAACAAAAAGTTAACGATTGTAATGGTGGTTCTTTACGTTAAGGGTTTATATGCACACATTTTATATACATGTAAACAACATTAAAATGCAAGTTGATGTCTGTTGAATCTAGTATAATAGACTTTAATTTTTTTAAAGCCCCGCCTATGTAAGAAATATACACTTGTAAGTCATATTTCCATTTTATTCCCTTGATCCCCTTTTAATTAAAAATTTTTTTTAATGTTTGTTTATTTTTTAAATTTTTTTTCAACGTTTATTTGTTTCTGGGGGGACAGAGAGAGACAGAGCATGAACGGGGGAGGGGCAGAGAGAGAGGGAGACACAGAATCGGAAACAGGCTCCAGGCTCTGAGCCATCAGCCCAGAGCCTGACGCGGGGCTCGAACTCCCGGACCGCGAGATCGTGACCTGGCTGAAGTCAGACGCTTAACCGACTGCGCCACCCAGGCGCCCCTAATGTTTATTTATTTTTGACACACACACACACACACACACAATCTAAAGCCAACTTTCAGGCTCTGAGCTGTCAGCACAGAGCCCGACGCAGGGCTCAAACCCGAGAACCATGAGATCATGACCTGAGCCAAAGTCAGGACGCTTAACCAACTGATCCATCCAGGCGCCCCTAGGTGATCATTTTATTAGTTCTTTGCTCATCCTACTAATGTTTCCTTTTACGAAGATAAGCTATAGACATGTATTCTTATTTCTTCTTCTTTCTTACACAGAAAGTTAGCACGATGGATATACTGTTTCACATTTTGTTTTCAGTTTGTTTTCATTTGGTCTGTCCTGGAGATCAATCCGTATCAGTGTAAATTCCCTCCTTTTTTATGGCAGTGTGGTGTTTTCCCTTCCTCATTCTTATGTCCCTGCTGCATGGACTCTGTTGTATAGATGAACTATGCTTTAGTCGAGCAGCTCCCTGTGGATGGACATTTGGAGCCTTTTGAGCCTTTTCCTATTGTAAACAATGCCACACTGTTGTTTTGTATTTGTAGCTAATCCGTTTTTAATCTCTGAACTCTTTTATTGTCTATTTCTTTGTTGTTTGTGGACACTTCTGCTCTGGTTTTAGGGCTACGTTGTCTTCTAGAATTTCTCCCAGAATATTATATTTCCTCTAGGGACAGAATTGGTCTCTCTTCCATGTCGCTGGATCTCTTCCCCTGGCCCTGGAAAGCCATTCAGGTTGGGGACGAGAGGCCTGGGTAGCTGGCACGCTGCCTCTGCTCTGGTGGAGTCCCCCACTTCCTGTGGGGTCTCTCCCCCAAAGAGGATTTGGAGTAGGAGTTCTATGGAGGGCAGGTAGGGCAGGTTAACCAGCAGTTGGCTTTGCAGGGTAAGCAGATAGGAGTCACCCTCATGCCATGGACTCTCAGAGGCCAGATAGAGGCGGGCTTCACCTGGGCTGCTGCCTGCCATACCGGGAGCCTTGCCGGGAGGAAGGGAAGGTTCAAGCCACAGATTTAGAAGAGACCCTTGGTTTCTTGCCCACGGGAGAAAGGGGCACCTTGCCACTCAAAGTGTGCTCCACTGACAGGCCCCAGTATCATTAGCCTCACTGGGAGCTTTCTGGAAGTGCCCTGCCCTAACCTTCTGGATCACAGTCTGATGCTCAACAAGCCCCCTAAGTGGTTCATATGTATGAGAGTTTGAGGGGCTGCTTGTCCCTGGTCTCCTCTGCTCTGAGAGCCTCTTTGGGCTTCTGACTGGCACCTGGGCTCCCATATTCTTTGTAGCACATTCTGTTCTGTTCCATTAGTCAATACATTCCTCCTACTTCCAGAATTTAGAAATTTGTGAACCATATCTGTTCAGAAGTCCCCTCCTGTTGTCATCTCTGTTGGAGGTTTCTTTCTCTTTATACATCTATACTTTGTTTCTTCAAGGTTTGAAGGGCTAGGTAACAAGTGCATGTATATAGTTGCTTATTCTCTAGGAGCGAAGGATTTTAAGCAGGGACCTAGCTGTGATATGGTGAACTTCATCAGAGGCGATGGAGACAGAAGCCAGGTTGGAGTGAGCGGGAGGTGAGGCAGTAGAGAGCAGGTATAGACAACTCTTCTTTTTTTTTTTTTTTTAATATTTTTATTTATTTTTGAGACAGAGAGAGAGCATGAGCAGGGGAGGGGCAGAGAGAGAGGGAGACACAGAATCCGAAGCAGGCTCCAGGCTCTGAGCTGTCAGCACAGAGCCCGATGCGGGGCTCGAACTCACAGACCGTGAGATCATGACCTGAGCTGAAGTCAGACGCGCAACCGACTGAGCCACCCAGGCGCCCCAATGTAGACAACTCTTCTTGAGAAGTTGGGCTATGATGAGGACCATAGAAATGGGAGTGGGGTTGAAGGTGATGGGGTTGCAGAAGGTCTTTTTCAGGTGGATGGCTATGAGAGCTTGTTTGCATGAAGAGGAGGAGACAGATCCCTGGAAGAGCAGAGTCCTTGCACGGAGAGCGGCCATTGGAGGGTGGGCTTTGGGTGGGAACTTACTCTTTGGTAAGAGTGGGGAGAGTAGAACGTGGATCCTTGGTTAAGGCTCAGGAGTCCAGTGAGACTCACTAGACTGGAGCTCACACAGTGCTGGAGGCCAGAGGTCCAAAATCCAGGTGTTGCAAGGCCTCACTCCTTCCCGAGGCTTTAGTGAAGAATCCTTCCTGCCTCTTCCAGTGGCTGGCAACTGCCTGGCAGTCCTAGACTTTCCTTGGCTTGTGGTCACGTTACTGCAATGGTGCTTCTGTCTGCACTTGGCTTCTCACCGTAATCTGGGAGGAACTCATCTGAAGACCTTTCACTTAACCATGTCTGCAAAGACTCTTTTCCCAGATAAGGTCACGTTCACAAGGCCTAGGGGTTAAGATGTGTACGCACCTTTTTGTGGCCACCATTGAACCCACTATAGAGGCCTGTCCACCACAAGGGCAGATGGGCCCAGGGAAGGCCAGGAGTTCCCACAGAACAGTTGTTTTCCAGTGGAATCCAGGCCCTAAGCAGAAGGACAGTGGCCATTCAGTTCTATTTTGTGTAGCATGACCCACAGTATTTTGGCTAACAGAGTTCATGGTAGACTTAATGAGATGTTTATCTCGTCCTGAGTAGTCTTCACACAGCACCCATGTAACTCCTGACTGACTGGCTGCCACAGTTTTGGGGAGCTATAACAGGACAACCTTGTTGTTTACTGGAAAGTTTGTGTAGTTAAAAATCAAGGGTCCCTTTAAGTCTGTTCTCATACTCCTGTACCCTGTGCTATGACCAGACATGGAGATGGAATATTAAAAAATGAAAGTGCTGGAGCACCTGGGTGGCTCATTCGGTTAAGTATCTGACTTTGGCTCAGGTCATGATGTCACAGTTTGTGAGTTCGAGCCCCACATCGGGCTCTGTGCTGACAGCTCAGAGCCTGGAGCCTGCTTTGGATTCTGTGTCTCCCTCTCTCTCTCTCTGCCCCTCCCCTGCTCATCCTCCCGCCCCCTCTCAAAAATAAATAAACATTAAAAAATTAAAGAAAAATGAAAGTGCTGGGACGCCTGGCTGGCTCAGTTGGTAGAGCATGTGACTCTTGATCTCAGGGTCATGAGTTTAAGCCCCACGGTGGGCGTAACGCCTCCTTTTTTAAAAAAAAAAAAAAAAAAAGTGGAAGTGCTTACAATTGTGCTCTTCAAAATGACTTTTTTTTTTAAAGTTTCTTTTGAGAGAGAGGAAGAGAGAAAGACTGTGTGTGTGCACAGAGAAGGGGTAGAGAGAGAGGGAAAGAGAGAATCCCAAGCGGGCTCCGTGGTGACATGGGGCTCAGTCTCAAACCGTGAGATCATGAGCTGAGCCGAAATCAAGAGTCTGACGCTTAACCTAGGCACCCCTATATGACCTTTTAAAGATGCACGTGCTCTGAAGGATAGCCACACCTTTTTCTTCTTTCTCAAAGTCACACAGCTTTTCCAGTAGCCACTGGTGCCAAAAAATGTAGCCCTAATCATTTCCATCATCTGCAAAAACAGAGCTCCTCCTGTGTGTCCAGCCGACTGCCTCTGTACCCAGCTCCCATAAGCCTTTGTCTTTGCAGGCACTCAGACACCAGTGAAGGCTCCATCTGCTCTCTGGCCCAGGCTTCCCTCGAATCCTCACTCCTCTCCTTCCCAGTGTGAACGGCATGGGCAGTTGTCTTAATTCTCTGGCATACCACCTCCACAGGCTCACCACTTTCATGCTTTGTCACAGTCCGTCGTCGAAGCGTGAATCCTGGTGAAATGTAGTCATCGCTTGCCCCACACCTGTTCTGCCCTGCAGCTGAATAGAGCCCCCTGCCTTCTCCGGCCAGCATGCCGCAGATCCCCAGTCTCTCTCCCTGCCTCTCCCACCCACCCTCATCAGCTGTCTCACCATCTCGAAGCTGATACCTCATTTCCTAGTTCCTGGAGAGCAGGGAAGCGATCCAGAGAGAACATCAGCAGGCCCTGAGGCTCCTCGCCAGCACCTACCCCCACCCCATGCCCTCCTCTCCTGGGCCCTTGCTCCTGCTCCGGGCCATCTCTGCCGCCCTCTCCTGTGCCAGAGATTCTTTCCCCGATGCCGCATCCTTCCCAGCCCCCTTGAAGCTTACTGCTACCTCTCTAACTTGGACCAAAGTGGCCCTTGACCCCACCATCCTTCCAGGTTTGCTTCTTTTTTACCAGCGGGACTCCACTTTTTCTCTCTACATACTCTCTTGAGCTCTCTCTAGTCGGCCCTTTCCTGACACGAATGATGGCCTTTGTGTTGTTAAATCCAGGAGCCAGTTATTACTTCGCTTTCCTGATGCTCAGTTATCCACATGACTCGGTCCCTTCCCTCCCTTGACGCTTTGCACCAATGTGTGTCTTCCCAGTGGGGCCTACTCTGACCACCCTGGTTTTTTCCCAAACCACAGCTTTGGTCCCTTTCTAACAGAATGGGTGACCGACCGTATTTGTCTGTCATCCCTGCTGGGGCAGAACTCCGCAGGGCAAGATTGTCCACTGTGTTCATTAGTAGTCCTCAAGAGGTCCTTGGTGAGTGTGTGCTGGCTCTTCCCTGCACCCCACGTGATACTGGAGGGCCTCAGGCTCATACTTCTCCACCTTCACTCCTGAGCTGATCCTGTCCACCCTTGGGGTTCTCTATCCATTTGCAAACTTCTGGCTACCAAATTTATATCTCCAAGCTGACCAGGTCCCCTGAGCTCCAAACCCATGCTCCCAGTGCCACCTTAATATCTGTTCGTCTTCTAACAGGTTTCTCTGGCTGTCCCTGTTCAAGCTTGGGCTTCGACACCCGCCCCCCCCCCCCCCACGGATGCGTTCTCTTTCCCTGTTCTTTCCCTTCCCAATATACAGCAACTCCCATCTTCTTTTTTTTTTTTTTTTTTTTTTTAATTTTTTTTTTTTTCAACGTTTATTTATTTTTGGGACAGAGAGAGACAGAGCATGAACGGGGGAGGGGCAGAGAGAGAGGGAGACACAGAATCGGAAACAGGCTCCAGGCTCTGAGCCATCAGCCCAGAGCCCGACGCGGGGCTCGAACTCACGGACCGCGAGATCGTGACCTGGCTGAAGTCAGACGCTTAACCGACTGCGCCACCCAGGCGCCCCAACAACTCCCATCTTCTTGTTCCTTAGGCCAGAAACCTGGTGCTAGTTACCCACAGTGCTTTCACATTAGGTCCTCTTCGTCCACAGGCCCTGTTCGTTCTCCCTGACGAGTTCTCCCCATCTTTGCCGGTCCCATCCTGGTCCAGGCTCCCAGCCTTCCTGCTTGCCACCTGCATCTCTGTTCAGTCCTGCAACATGCAGGCCAGAGTGTGGCCCTCTCCTGTTCAGTACCCTGCCCTGGGCTCCCCTCTCACTCAGAATTAGAGCCAAAGTTCTTATAGTGTGATCACCTCTCCTGTCAGTCATCCACTGCGGCCTCCCTAACCTCCCTGCCTGGACCCTCGGGTTATACCTCTGCCCTTCCCTGTCTTGGGGACATTCTTCCCCCAGGTATCACATGGGTCCCTTTTTGGTCTCCTTCAAGTCTGCTCAAGTGTCGCCTTCCCAGCGTGGCCCTCCCTGAAAGTTGAAGCCTGCCTCTACCCCACCAGTTTTCCCTGCCTAGCCTAGCGCTTGTCACCATCTTCTGTATGCTCTTTTACCCGTTGGTTTTATTTGTGTTCTGTCTCTGTCTGTCTCTCGCACTAGCATCTAAGCCCCAGGAGGGCAGGAATTTTTTTTTTTTTTTTTTTTTTACCTCTTTCATTGCTGTATCTCCAGTGCCTAGAATCGTGCATACTTCTCGCATGGGTGGATGAATGGATGAATTCTGTAGTGGGACCTTGCCCTAAGATTTTGTCTTCTGCTGAGAGGGACAGAATAGAATGCAGACTGCTCTACTGTTGACTCATTAGCTTCTCTGTGGCCAAGAGGAACGATTTTGTTTATGGGTTAATCAAACCTGCAGTCTGGAGTCAGAAGGTACACATAAAGGGCAGCTATGTGGAGTGATTAGTTTGAGTTACTTTTGGGGGGTTTGCAGTTCTCTGAAAACATGGAACAAATTGATGAAAAGTCTACAAAACACCCACACAGTTCCGCCACTTTTTAAACATACATCTTCGAGGAGTGTATAATTTAATAGCATGGTTTTCCAATGCAGCTTTGCAAAACAGGAGAAATGAAGTTTAAAGGCTGTCAGGTATCTTTGCAACCCGTGGCTTCGTATTTGTGTAACAACATTTGTGTTTTCCCAACAGATGTGCTGCTTAAAGTACCCATGAGAATGGCCTTTATGGTTTTCTGCCTGACCAGACGGAACTCAGGAACTGATTCCTGAGAAGAGGCTGACACCCCCCACCCCAGCCTCCCAGGCCTCAGGAGCCTGACCGCTCCCCTCCTTGGGCCCTTAGTGACCCCTACAGACATCCGGTGCAGCCCATATAGCTAAAAGGGACAGTGGTTTTCTGGCACATTGCTCTTTCCCTAGTGGCCTTTCCCTTATGAGCTTCCGGAGCAGAGACCCCATGGGACCCCTCGGGACCCTCCCCTGTGTAGTACAGTGCCTGGCACGAGTAGCTGGCGGGGTCACTTGGAGTTTCCCAGGAGCGGTAAGGGGCAGAGTTTCCGGCTCACCACGCGGCCTCCAGGCACATGTGTGTGTGTGTGCGCCTGCTACCTGGATCTGATGTCCAGGCTCCCTCAGCAGGCTTGGGTTGCTCCTTTTCCTGCTCAGTGGCTACAGTTTGGGAGAGCAGAATGATCTGGCTAATTGAACTTTTGGAGTCTCGGCAATTTGAACAATGTTTTTCTTTCCCTTCTGGGCAGGTTCTGACACCCATTACTGTGAAGGCAAGGAAAGGAATCTGGTGTTGTAGGTGGTAGTGTGTTTTGTCATTAACTGTTTTACTTTTAGGTTTTTTTACATTTTTTGCAATGAAGCAGGTTTTTTTGAATAAATGCTGAGAGCTTAGCGCATAGAAGACATATGTGTGGTCCTCGGTACATTCTGAATTATCTGGGTTTGTTTTTGTCCCTCGAATTCACTTATAAACAAATCAAAGGCTGCGTTTTTAGCCAACAGAAATAGGAAGAATCTCAGAATTTGTCAGTTTTCAGTAGCTTGAATTAATAGTGATTGTGTTAACTTCAGTGAAAAAGCCATGTAATGAGTAAACCTCACATATAGCTTATTTTGAACATGTTGTCTTGGGTTTTGTTTGTTTCTAAGCACCTTGATACCTTTTTTGGTGTTAAATTCCCCATTTTGTGGATCTTGGGTAGAAGTAGACCGTAGCTTCTACTCAAGAAAGGGATTATCTTCTCTCCTATGCCCTGCAGTCTGGAGGCAGGTTGCCCAGGGCCCCTGCAGTGGCTCCATAAGTATCTGGGATCCCTCAGTCTCTTTCCTCCATCGCCCTAACCAAGTGACTTCTGTCCTCGGGGCTGCCCGTGCTCACAGCGGGGCAGCTGCGGTTCTAGCCGTTGCGCCCCCCTCTCCAGGCGGGAAGGAAGAGGCATAGAGGAAGGGCGGAAGAGCGGCTGCTGGCTCACCCTCCGGGCCCGCTCAGTAACTTCCGTCTCTAGCTCCACATCTCTCATTTTGCACTGAGGGACAGGCGGTGCCTAGAACAGCAGTCGTTTCTTTCTCACTCACAGGCCCAGGTCAGCTGCCAGCTAGGGTTCAGATCCGTTCCCGGGCCTGTCGTTCCAGGACCCGGGAGGGAGAAACAACTGCTGGGGACAGTCTCTTCTTAAGCAGACGTCATCCCCAAAAGGATCAAGGAGGGACACAGAAGCCATTTAAAGTCTCTTCCTCCTCAGGCTCATCAGTGGAAGCCAGACCTGTGAGCAAGTGCAGGGCCAGTGCAGGGAGGTGTGCTCTGCCCGCAGTTCACGGGGCAAGAGCAGGCATGAAGAATAGGACAGGCAGTGCACTCTGCCACTGTCTCGTGGGCCAGTGTGTCATCCCAGCTCTGCTGGGAAGCTGGAAAATGTCTTTTCCGAGCACAGGGTCCTGTGAGGATGGCTGACGGAGAACCTGGGTGTGGACGGGTGGCTGGCAGCGCCTGCTACAGGGGACGAATGTTCCCTCTCCTTGCTCCCTGGAAGCTAGGGGATGGTCGTGAGATGTAGGCTTGGCCAAACCCATACTGTCCTCAGGCACCTCAACTCTTGAGGGGCAGTGAGAGAGAAGTCATGGTGGTGGCACATGTATCAGGAAGCCAGCAGTAGGGGCTGATCCAGTGACGAGGTGATGATGGTGGTGGTGCCCAGGGTTGGGTGTCCACCCAGACGACCCCGGTGGTATAACTGTGGCTGTGTTTTCAGTTGAACAGTTGCTTTTCTGGGCTTGGGTCTCTAGTCTTTTCTCCATTTCCAGATCTGCCGAAGAATTCCTTTGTGATTGAAGTTAACTAGCGTTAGTTTCTGTTGCTTGCAGCACAGGACCTTGATGTAATACATGGGGTCTAGGGAAGGTAAAAACATGCTACTTTCACAATTTTATCTTAAGTATAGTAGACGAGCATAGGTTCTTGAGCCATGTCACCTTAGGATTAAATCCCAGCTCTCACCTACTACCTGTCAGGTCACTTCTCCCTCCTTGAGCCTGTGTTGCCCTTGACGACACTGCTTTGCTGTGTTGCCGAGCATTCAGTGAGATGGTCAAGTGATGATTGTGAAAGTATTGGGGAAACCGTCCTGGTCTGAGCTGTTTGGTTGACTATATATTGTCTGGGTAATGGCCTAGTAACTTAAGAGTACTGACAGCAGGTCAGAGGGCCCTTCTGGAAAGCAGGTGAGGAAGGATAGGAAGCACCACTGGTGCCCGCTTTGAATGACCCTGGCCTCCTTCAGAGCACAGTGCTTGACAAACAGAGGCTATTTGGTGAATGAATGCACACATGCCTGTATGTTTGGGTGCAATTTTATGGGATTTGGGTGAGTCTGAAGTGTTGGAATAGTTCAGTTGCAGATCACCACCATCCAGTGAATCATTCTAGGCTTAACAAGCTTCCAGCTGGACACTGGGAACAATGATCTTGGGCTATTCCACAGTTGCTTGTTGTGAGTGCACTTGGGGAGAATTTTAAATTTCCTTTCCAGTCTAGACTTGAATGCAGCAGCTCTTACTGCAAACTTACAACTAGTCAACCGCTAACAAACAAAGAGCGTGAACAGGAAATTTATAAAAGAAGAGGCACAGGGGGCTTCTGGGTGGCTCAGTGGGCTAAGTGTCTTGAGTCCTGATTTCAGCTCAGGTCGTGATCTCACAGGTCGTGGGTTCGAGCCACGCATCGGGCTTTGCACTGACAGTGCGGAGCTTGCTTGGGACTCTCTCTCTCTCCCTCTCTCTCTCATGCTCTCTGTCTCTCTCAAAATAAATAAACTTAAAAAAAGAAGTACAGCTGTCCAGTGAAGATAGCAAAAGAATTCTACCTCAATGATAATCAGAGACACAAGTGAAAACAAAGATGCCATTTTTACCTACCAAATTTGTAAAGGTGAGAAGGAGCGAGAACACCTAGTGCCAGCTAATACTGGGGATTTGCTCCTGCCACACAGCTCACTCCCCGTCAGCCTGCACACCCAGCCAGGCAAGGCCTTTCCTTGTCTACAGGCGTGTTTGGATCCACTGCTGAGTGGGTGACCTATTCACATTGTTCATAACTCACGAACTGCACACTCTAGGGTGACCCTTGGTCTGTGAGTGTTCCTGCTGCCACCCTGGCCCCTCTGCAGGGAACAGCCGCTTCCAGGATCTGATAGAGTTCCTGTGAGGTGTTCTGTGCACGTACACACAATTTAAAACCTAATTTTATTGTCCTCGCACCTGCTTGGGTCAGTGTGGCTAAGGTATATTTTTGTCCATTTTTTCTGTTGCTAAGTTTACTAGCATGAAGTTGTGCCTAACTTTTATAAACTTCTGTAGCATCTGTATTTATGTCCCCTTTTTTGTTCTAGTATTGTTTACTTGTTCCTCCTCTGTTTTCCTTGTCTTGTGGAATTTTGTTGGTTTTATTACTTTTTCAAAGAGCAAACTTGGGGCATTTTTGTCCTGTATTGCTGTGTGTGTCTACAGTTCATTACGTTCTGCTTTTATCTCTGTATATCTTCTACCTTCTTGGAGGACATTCTCTGGTTTTCTTTTTCTTGCTTCTCAAATTATAGACTTAACCCATTGATTTCCTTCTTTGCAAATATAAACACTTAAAGCTGCCCTGCAAACTATTTCACATGTATGCATCAAGTTTTGATGTGTACTATCATCACTTAAAGTCAGCTGAAAGGGTTTTTTAATTCCCTTTATGATCCTTTATTTGACTCCCCCAAATTATTTAAAAAAAATTTTAGGGGTGCCTGGGTGGCTCAGTTGCTTCGGCTCTGGTCATGATCTTGCAGTCAGTGAGTTCAAGCCCCACGTCGGGCTCTGTGCTGACATCTCGGAGCCTGGAGCCTGCTTCGGATTCTGTATCTCCCTCTCTGTCCGTCCCCTGCTCGTGTGCGCACGCACTCTCCCTGTCTCTCTCAAAAATAAACAGACGTTAAAATTTAAAAAAAAAAAATTTTTTTAATGTGCATTTATTTGAGAGAGCGAGCGAGCACACACGAGCAGGGGAGGGGCAGAGAGAGGAAGGGACAGAGAATCCCAAGCAGTTTCCATACTGTCAGCGCAGAGCCAGATGCAGCAGCTCGGTCTCATGAACCTGTGAGATCATGACCTGAGCTGAAATCAAGAGTTGGACGCCTAAGTAACTGAGCCACCCAGGTGCCCCCGGAAAAACTATTTAGAAATGTGGGTTTTTTTCTTTTTTTCATTTCCAAGCATGTGGTTTTATGGATTGTTTTCTAGTTGCTGTTGTAAAAATCCAAGTTTCTAGCTAAACTGCACCGTGGTCTGAGAACGTTGTCTGTGGTACCTGCCCTTGCAGTTTGCTGACAAGTACGTGGCTGCCTGAGCAGAATGTCGGCTCTCAGGTGGGAGTGCGGGGGCCCCTGTGAGCTCACCTCCCCAGTCTTGATCACTGGGTTATGAAAGTATCCTCTCTTCTTACTGTCATTTTGTCTGCTTGATTTGCCCACCGCTGGGGGACGTGTCTCAGTCTTCTGTGCTGGCAGACACATCAGTGTTTTCATAAGCTTTGTTGATTTGGGCTCTATTATTTATTTTGAGGGAAATGGTTCTGTCTTCTGGGTGAATTGAACCCTTTGACGTTATCAAGTGACTGTCTTTATAATTAAGAGTGCTTCTGGCTTGAATGTGACTTCATCTGGTGGTAGTAGCACTGCATCACCTGTGTTTTCCGTCAGCACTACCACTTTTCGTTTTCTTCACTTCTGTGTCTTTGTGGGTTAGATGTAGCACTTTAAAAAAAAAAAAATTTTTTTAATCTTTATTTACTTTTGAGAGAGAGACAGAGTGTGAGCAGGGGAGGAGCAGGGAGAGAGGGAGACACAGACTCCAAAGCAGGCTCCAGGCTCCGAGCTGTCAGCACAGAGCCCAACGTGGGGCTCGAACTCACGAGCCGTGAGATCATGACCTGAGCCGAAGTCGGACGCTCAACCGACTGAGCCACCCAGGTGCCCCAGATATAGCTCTTGAAAGATGGCAGATGGCTGGATTTTTATAAAATCTGTTTCATTAGTTAACATCTATTTAATTAGTAATGTAGTTTTTTGTTTATGCCATTTTGTACATTCCGATTTTTCCACATTTTCTGTTCTTTATTTTTTTCTTTCTTGCCTTCTCTTGGACTGAGGCTTTTTTTTTTTTTTTTTTTTTTTACTGTGGTAAGATACATATAATCTTTACTATCTTAACCATTTTTTAAAAAAATTTATTTGGAGGAGAGCGCAAGTGGGGGTGGGGGGCAGAGAGAGGGGGAGAGAGGACCCGAAGCGGGCTCTGCACTGACAGGCTGACAGCAGTAAACCCAATGTTAGGCTCGAACTTACAAACCGCGAGATCATGCCCTGAGCCGAAGTCAGCTCAACCGACTGAGCCACCCAGGCTCCCCCTGTCTTAATCATTTTTAAGCGTACAATTCAGTGGCATTAAATACATTCGCATTGTTGTACTAACATCTCTCAGATTGAGTTTTAATTGGTGTCACACAGTGTACATAGTGCCATACACTGTCTTTTCATTTTCCATTTAACAATAGAAAATATCTCCATTGTTATGGACTGAAGTGTTTGTCCCCTCCCCCTAGGATTCATATGTTCCCTCCCTAACTCCTAATGTGATAGTATTTGAAGACGGTGGGGGGGGGGGGTGTGGGCTTTTAGGGGGTAATTAGGGTTAGAAGAGGACGTGAGGGCTGGGCCCCATGATGGAATTAATAGCTCACTCCTGCCCTTCTACCATATGAATACGCAGCGAGGGCTGTAGCTCCTTATTTTGTCCCCAGAGCTAAGACTTTTCGCTAGGAGTTTGGTTTTTGCATTCCCAGATTTATAAACCTAAACCTAAAGGTGACACATGAAGCACTAGAACCCAAAACTGAGCTCAGCTAAACTCAAGTACCCCAGAATTTTTGTCCACCAAGTAAGCGTTTCATGGATGACAACACAGTGGTTTCCTCAGTACACTTCAATGTGATAGTTGGTCCTGGGAGCGCAGAGAAATCAAGGTCAGAGCGTGTCTGGAAAACGATCATAGGTTGAACAAGGTATTTCTAATGAGTGAGTAGCTCTGTGAGTTCCAGGAAGCTCTGATCTTCCAGTCGGGGGTCCCATGGCCCCTAGAGATGGTGTCACACATGTCAAGTTAGCTGGACAGGCGGCCCTTTTCCACCCAAATGCTGCCCCTTCCCCGGCCCCGCTTCAGGAGCCTCCCACTGCCCACCGGGCAGTCCACAGGTAAGTCTCTGGGTTTCAGCTGACATCCCATTAGGTGGCGACAGAGGGCACTTAAAAAGAAGTTGGAAGGAAATAAAACTTGTTTTGCTTCCTGTGAGAAAAGGCATGTGGGGTTATGTGCACATTAGTCAGATTTTACCCAAGGCATTTGAAGTTTTTTCGCCCTTTTTTCTCCCTCCTTTTCTCCTCAACCCACTGCCTGCCCTACCACCTCCCCCAAAGTAAAGTGGATAGATCTGAAGACCAGACAGCCAAACCCCATGTCTTCTGGTCTCTGTCACAGTTGATAGCAGCAGCAGGCATGCAAACTGGGACCCGGCCCCACCCTTTGCTGTCCACATCCGGGGAGCCAGCCCACCCTTGCCCGTTCCTTTATTTCTGCCACCTCTGTCTTCTACATCCCGTCCTCCACCAACCTGGTGTAAGCCCTCATCTCCCAGGACTCCTGCGGTAACTTGCCAACTCTCCTCCACGACGTCCCCAGAGTCAGCTCTCACTCCCTTGCTTTAAAATTTTTTTTTTTTTCAACGTTTATTTATTTTTGGGACAGAGAGAGACAGAGCATGAACGGGGGAGGGGCAGAGAGAGAGGGAGACACAGAATCGGAAACAGGCTCCAGGCTCTGAGCCATCAGCCCAGAGCCTGACGCGGGGCTCGAACTCACGGACTGCGAGATCGTGACCTGGCTGAAGTCGGACGCTTAACCGACTGCGCCACCCAGGCGCCCCTCACTCCCTTGCTTTAAACCCAAGAACAGCACCACTGTCTTCAAATGGCATTGGGGCCCCTGACACGACCCCTGCCTCTTTCTGTCCTCTTCTGTTGCTGTTCTTTTTCTCATACATGTACCCCTCAGCTGCCTGCCCTCATACTCCTGGCTATGTCCATGGTTCCCTTGCCACATTTACCCTTCTTGCTTATTTTTTAAAGCTTATTTATTTATTTTGAGACAGAGAGAGCAGGGGAGGGGCAGAGGGAGAATCCCAAGCAGGCACCACACTGTCAGCACAGAGCCCGACGCGGGCTCGATCTCACGGACTGTGAGCCAAAATCAAGAGCCTGACGCTCGACCCGCTGAGCCACCCAGGCGCCCCGCCCACTTACTCTTGAAGACTCAGTTCAGGTGTCTCTTCCTGAAGAGAGCCCTTACTAAGCCCCCAGGCCTTATTTGGGTTACATCCTTCTCTTGCAGTCCTGGCTCCCTGCCAGTACCTCATGCAGAGAGAACAGACTGTTGACTGCACATTGGGGTCGCATGGGTCACACAGCCCATAGACCCCAGGGAGAAGGAGAAGCTGTGTCCTCTGTATTCAGGATCCATGCTCATAAAAAGCACGCTGTGACACTCATGCCACTCCGCTTTGCAAGCTCACACACTCCCTGTCGCAGGTTTGTTCGCTGCCCCAGACGGTCCCCCTCTGCCGAGGATTTGGTGCCAGGCCCACAGTCTTTGTTCCTGTGTCCCAGTCCTTTCCATTCCAGAGGTGACTTAAGTGTGCATATAAGATGGCCCTTAACCTCCTCTGTTGCAGTGACTTCTGCCACCCACTGCCATCATCACAGCCTGGACTTTGTCATCACTGGAAACTGCTCTACCCACAGAGCTCTAATAGCTCCGCTGGTGACACAGACTTCCTGTGCTCCTAGCTCACCGATTCCACTCTCCCCGGGACCCTGTCAGTTTTCTCTCTCGTGACTCATGCCCATCGCCATACAAACATGTTGTAGAATCTCCCATCTTCACTGTGCACTCCCTCCTCAGCTCCCACGCAGTTTTCTGTTAGCCCTTTGGCCAAGCTCTTCAAGACTTGACTCCTCGCCTTCCCCCTCCTCACTTGCCACTCTGCTCAGCCCAGTCCGTGGAAGTTTTCCTTCCCCCACAGTCCACGGAGCAGTCTTGTTAGCCCCCCGTGGATGTCCCCCCCCCCCGTGGGAGGCCATGTTGCCACGGCCAGTGGCGAGTCTTCCTCTTGACGTGGTTGTTCCCTCTTGGAAACCCTTCCTTCCTTGTGTGTCTCTTTGGAGACCCCACCCTTTCTGGTGCAGCATCACTGGCTTAGTTTTATTTTTTAGATACCTCATTTCACATCTGAGCCCCCTTCTTTCTTTGGGGGAACTCTCCCTCCACCTTATGAATTTGATGGGAGGCCAGGTGACCTGACTGTAGTCACTAAAATGCCAGATGCTTTCCTTTTTAGTTTCCCTTTCAGCCAGGGCAGCAGTCGGCAGACTATATCCCAAGGTCAAATCTGGCCCACTGCCTGGTTTTATAAATAAAGTTTTATTGCATCCCAGCCCCACCCTTCCTTTATGCATTGTCTGTAGCTGCTCTCCCAGTATACCAGGCAAGTTGAATGTTTGTGACAGAGATCATGTGGTCTGCGAAACAGAAAGTATTTACTGTCTGGTTCTTTACAGAGAGAATGGCCTGAGCTATGCACAAGCGTATGGGTGTGTGCCCCGTATGCTGGTCAGACCCGTCCTCAGTGGGGATCAGGGCCAGGAGAGGAGCCTTTGCTCAGCGTCTGGGCTGCAGAAAGGACAAGTTCCTGGGCCACGCGTTGGCCGTGGTGCCGGTGGTCAGCGCTGCCCCCTGCAGGGTGGCAGAGGCAACGCTAGCTGCCCTGCACCTGCCTGACAGCAGTGAGATTTGGAATGTTGTTCCTGGCCAGCTAGACTCAAACCTCTGCCTCCAGCCTTCTAAGGATAGTCTGGCCACCAGGGAGCCTTTTCTCTTTAATTTTTGTTATTGTGGTAAAATACACATAACAAAACTTACCATTTGAATCATCTTTAAGCGTACAGTTCTGTGGTATTAAGTACATTCTTGTCATGGAAACGTCACCACCTTCTATCTTCCAGTAGCCTGTTGATCAAGTCCTTGTCTGCATGAGTCAGCCAGAGTTGGTCTCTGTCTCTTGCCACCAATAATCTGGGCAAATACACCTAACCGTGCTTCCTCTGCCTTGGTTCTCTTCCTCTACTTCCTTTGCTGACTCCTTCTCATCACAACTACAGATAGTGGGGAGAGGGCTGTCCACATTTGGTGTCCAAGGTGCCCCAACCTGCCTCTTCAGACCTCTGTGTTGAGCACCCCCAGATGTTTGTCTCTAGCCCAGACCTCTCCCGCAAACTGCGGACTCACATGTCCAGCTGCCCTTTAGATCTTTAGAAGGTGAAATGCCTCAGTGTTGAAAACATCAAATTTGGAGGTCAGAACCCTTGATCTGTGCTCCCCCTGCCCCCAGCGCACACACGCCCTCTACTGCCAGTGCCTACACCCTGCATTGGCCCCTTTGCAGCGCAGAGGTCACTGCAGGGAGTGTGGTCCGCAGGCGGCCTCCAACTCCTTTGGGCTCTGCTGGGCTCCAGCTGCAGAATCCTCCTTGCCGAGGTCATGTCGCCGCTTTCAGGGCAGCACTGAGGTGACTGAGGTGGGGTTACGACGTCCCACCCCGCCATCTCTATCCAAGGTGCTCAGGCACTTTGTTGGGCCTGTGGTACACTTCAGCTTCTTCCTCTTCCCAGGTCCACTTCCTGCCCCCTTTTTTCACAGATGTCCATCCCTAGTAAACATTTACTACCCCAACTGTGAGCTCACCATGCAACATCTTGTGTCTCACTGTCCCTTCACCCCTCTTAACACTCTGTATCTTCCACATCGTTAGAATGATTTTTTAAAACTTTATTTGGTCATGTCACTCCTCTGGGGGCCTCTTATCTCTCAGAATGAAATCCAGGATCCATTGCCTGGAAGCAAAGCCAGCTTCCTGGGCATGTAGCCTCTATAATGTCTGGGGCCTAGAAGAATCAGGCTTGGTTTATTTATATATTTTATTTATTAAAAAAAATGTAACGTTTATTTATTTTTGAGAGACAGAGGCATGAGCAGGACAGGGAGGCATAGAATCCGAAGCAGGCTCCAGGCCCCGAGCTGTCAGCACAGAGCCCGACGTGGAGCTCAAACCCACTAACTGTGAGATCATGACCTGAGCCGAACTCAGACGTTCAGCCGACTGAGCCACCCAGGCGCCCCTAACCGGGCTTGGTTTAATGTCTTACTGTAGCCATCTCAAAATTCTCCATTTTTTATTTTTTTTTAACGTTTGTTTATTTTTAAGAGAGAGAAAGTTTGAACAGGGGAGGGGCTGAGGGAGAGGGAGACCCAGAATCCAAAGCAGGCTCCAGGCTCCGAGCTGTCAGCGCAGGGCCCAGCCCTGGTCTCGAACTCACAGACAGCGAGATCATGAGCTGAGCCAAAGTCGGGCACTCAACTGAGTGAGCCACCCAGGCGCCCCCTCGTCCATTTTTGAACAAGAGGTCCTGAGTTTCCATTTTGCACTAGGCCCTACAAATTACATGGGCCAGCCTGCCTCATTTTTAGTTCATTTTCTCCTCCTTGTTCACTTGGCTCCAGCCCACTGCTCTTGCTTTTCCTAGAACATGCCAGATTGTTCCTAGGTCGGGGCCTTGGCTCTTTCTGCTCCTTATATCTGGGCCCCACTTTATATGACCCACTCCCTCATCCCTCACTTCCTTCAGGTCTGGGTTCAGACTCCTCTCAGAGAGGCCTCCCCCAGGGATCAGGCCCCTGCCCATCTCCCTGACCTCACCTCTGACCTCTGCTCGGTGTGTGTTGCACACGCATGGACACAGCACAGATGACCGTGCTAGGATTTGAGCTCATTGCAGGCTGGCCCCAAGCCTGTGCTCCCACCACTGCACTTGAGCTGCCTTGGGACCATATAGATGGTTAGAGCTCCTGGTCTGCTGATGTCTGCCCCTTGGAAGTCGTTTGCTTTTTCTTTTTCCCTCAGGATACCAGAAACATTCTTTCTTTGTTTCTTTTTTAATGTTTATTTAATTTGTTTTTTAAATTTACATGTAAGTTAGTTAGCATAGAGTGCAACAATGATTTCAGGAGTAGATTCCTTAATGCCCCTTACCCATTTAGCCCACCCCCCCCCCACAGCCCCTCAGGCAACCCTCTGTTTATTCTCCATATTTAAGAGTCTCTTATGTTTTGTCCCCCTCCCTGCTTTTATATTATTTTTGCTTCCCTTCCCTTATGTTCATCTGTTTTGTACCTTAAAGTCCTCCTGTGAGTGAAGTCATATGATATTTGTCTTTCTCCGACTGTCTCATTTCACTTAGCATAATACCCTCCAGTTCCATCCATGTAGTTGCGAATAGCAAAGCAAGATTTCATTCTTTTTGATGGCCAAGTAATACTCCATTGTATATATATACCGCATCTTTATCCATTCACCCATAGATGGACATTTGGGCTAAGCATTCTTTCTTTTATCCTTGAAGTTGAGGAGGTTGAGCAGAGTGTGTCTCACTGAAGTGTTCCTTATCACATTTTCCTGGGAACACATTGTGTTCTTTCAAGATGCAAATGTAGCTCATCTTTGTTTCAGGTCTGTTCTCTTACATTTTTGGTAGCTTCTTCTGTTCCATTTTTTGGGTTCCCTACTATGGGGACACAAATTATCCTTATGTTGGATTGTCTTTGTCTCTCTTCCAATGCTGTTAGCTTTGCTCTAATTGCTTTAGCTCTTGTTTTTTCCATCTGCATTCACTGTTTGGCTGATTTGATTTTCAGCTATATATGTTCTGTTTCTGGCTGTTTGTGAATGTATTTATTAGCTCTGAAATGGTGTGTTTTAGTCTGAAGTTTGTCTAGGTTGCGAATTTGTCCCTTTCATCTTACTGTGTTTTATCATCTCATCTTTGCCTTCTTATTGAGAACATGTTCTTACAAAGTTGTGAGGAATTTCCTTCTCTTCCTTGCAGTGTGTTCTCTTCTTGGTGGGAGACGTGGCCTTTCCTGAGCCATCTCCCTCCCTATTCCTTTTTTTCCCCCCTCTTTTGGCCATAATATGTTTGCAGAGTTACCATGCTGTTTCCAGATATTCTGTTTGCTTTGGTACAGTGGGGGAGTTCCTGGCTTTTTCTTCCTGGTCTCTTGGCATCCTTTCTCACCGCTTTCTCTTCTGGGCTCTCATGGGCCCAATATTGTGTGGTCAGCAAGAAGTTGCACACTGGGAGAGCTGTGCCCTGGGGTAGTCGTTAGCAGTATTCTGGATTCTTCTCTCTTTCCTAAGAATTGTGTTAAATGTCTTATAGCAGGGCACCTGGGTGGCTCAGTCGATTAAGCGTACAACTCTTAGTTTCAGCTCAGGTCATGATCTCACAGTTGTGAGATTGAGCCCTGTGTTGGGCTCTGTGCTGACAGCGTGGAACCTGCTTGGGATTTTCTCTCTGCCTCTCTCTGCCCCCTTTCCCCCCACCTCGCCCGTGCAGGTGCACTCTCTGTCTCTGTTTCTCAAAATGGATGAATTTTTTAAAAATGTCTTATACCAAGGTTCATTCCAGCTGCTTGAGGGACATCTGTACCGTTCCTGTAGGGATGCACGAAGGGTACACCCCAGGCTCTGGGCAGTTCCCTGGGTCTGTGTTCTACTCCAGAGCAGTCGAGCCCCCACCCACCCACTTTGCTGGGTACCTCCCAGCAGGAGGTTCTGTAGTCCCTGGGTCTAAAAGGAAAAGTGACAGACTTCCACCCAGTTGCTTCTCTCCAGCCTATTGGCTAAGGTCTCTGGGTATTTTTGGCTCCCCAGCATGGCTTCTGGGGGCAGGGCAGGAACTCCAGTAGGCTGCTGAGCAGGTTTCATGTCCCTTTCCTTTGTTTGACAGAGTCTTCCCCTCACACGTCTTCCCACCTTTGTTTGTTTCTAGGTTTTATTAGAGATGGGGAGGGAGCAAGTCCGTGGGAGGTTGTAACCAGCCATTTGAAGCTAATTCTCTAACCCATGTGGAATTGATCCTGTTGTGTGGTATGTGATGCAGTGGAAGTGGAAGTGGTCATAGGAAGCAAGTCACAGCCCCGTCCCCCATACTTGCTCTGGCTGTTCACACGTGCTCATTCCAGGTAAATGCCAGCTCCGAGAAGGGAGTTCCAGTGGGCTCTGGGCTGCAAGAACAGTATTCAGTCTTCCCGTTGTATTTTCTCCCTGGTTAGTGTTTAGACACAGGGAAGTGACTGAATGTGCTGATTTTTTTCTTGTCACCAGGTGTGTTACTTTTTTAGCCAGTCCCCAGAGTTATCTATGGGGTGGAGGTTTTAGTCCCTGCTGCTTGCCCACTGCTTCCCCATGACTTTGAACCCCTGTCATCCAAAGCCAGGGTCGGTGTAGGGCGGGGGCCCAGGCTGCTGCTGGGGAGGTTGCTGGGACAGGTGGAACCTCCATCTGTACCTGTGTGTCTCTTTCTGGGTGTTCCAGCAGTGCGGGCTCCCTGGGGCACTGCAGCCCTTCTCTGCTCTCCCCCTTCTCAGCAGTTCCCCGGGGAAACCCCCCAGCCTATTAACTGGCCTTTCCGTGGAGGACACTAGTGGTATTTCAGGCCCTTCCATTTGCCACCAGCAAACTGCCCTCAGGCCAGCCTGGCTCCGAGGTCCTGTTGTTGTGACCTTGAAGATTTCCTAGGGCTGTTGCGGAGTCCTGTGTGCAGACCTCGCTGACGGGTCCCTCCTGTACTCCCGTATCTGAGCAGGGTAGAGCAGTGCGACCAGTACGGGACTCACACGGAGCCCGATGGCACCGTATCTACAACAGTCTCTCGGAGTACCTCAGCCGTCGCTGGCACCCTTATTTGCCAGCACCGATAGAGATTTCCCTTCTTTTTTCTATTTTGTTGGCCGTTTCAGTGGGCTCAGACATCATCACTGGGAAAAAGAAGCTTGTCGGGCGTGCAGATAGGAGGTGACCTACACTATAGGGGGAGGCACAGTAAGGAAAACAAAGTGAGCTGGCTCTTCTGCAGAGTTCTCTCATCCGTTACTGGAGATCACCTTTCTGCCCCTTTTTTCCCCCAAACACGTATTGCTTCTGTTGAAAATTTATTTTGGCAGATATTCTGTTCTTCAACAAAAGCAGCCAACGTTCTGATAAAAGTCTGTAAAACTTAAAGTATACAAAGGTAAGAAGAAAACAGCACCAACAGAAAAGTGGGGGAAGAGGTGGCTGTGGGAATGTACTGCCGGGGACCAAAAAGGCAAATATGTGAGTGCACGTGGAAACTGGCTGCTGGGATGTTGAAGCCTGGATATTTGTCGGGGCGCCTGCATGGCTCAGGCGGTTGAGCGTCGGACTTCGGCTCAGGTCCTGATCTCGCGGTTCGTGGCTTCGAGCTCCGCGTCGATCTCTGTGCTGACGGCTCAGAGCCTGGAGCCCGCTTGGGATTCTGTGTCTCCCTCTCTCTCTCTGCCCCTCCCCTGCTCCTGCTCTGTCAATCTCTCTCTCAAAAATAAATAAATGGTAAAAAAAAAAAATGTTTTTTAAAAGACTGGATATTTGTCATGAGGACACTGGAGGCCCAGGGTCCGGGCACTCGCGCAGAGGATCACCACGAGCACCCTGCGGCATGTAGGAGCAAAGGCACCGGGGAACGTGATGGAAGAGAAGTTGCTGGCTGTGGAAGGTGGAGAATGGAGAGCAAGGTCAAACAACATGGGCTTTCCAGGGGAAGAGACGAAATAGCGGAAACATCAGGAATGAGGATTGGGTTCTTGGTTTCCTCCCATTCTCCTCTCCTCTGGCCAGCTCCCCGCACAGTTGCCTTCATGGAGACAGCCGCGGGTGAAGCCACCCTGCTTGGGTTGCTGTCATGATCCACAACCTCACCAGCTCTACCATCTTGGACCCTCCCCACTGCCGCCAGCAGCCTCACATCCTCGGGTCACGGTGTTGCCATTTCATCCATATTCTGGAGTTCTTCCCCTCCCTCCTAGGGTCTCCCCTTTCACAACACTCCTCACAACTGCCGATTTCAGTACTGTCGGCTTTAGAAGATGGTCAGCACCAGCAGAAAGAGAAGCGGGTGCCGGTAGAAAGCTTGTCTCTTTGCTGTAGCGCCCCGGCCCTGGCACAGCTTATCTGCCGTACCTCGAAGGTGCTTGAAGGATGTCAGCTACTGAATGAGTGAGTCGGTGAGATGAAACGTTGCTTCGCGCCACTCCCAGCGGCCTCGCTGTGATCACTTCTGTTTAAAGCTTGCCCCTACCCGCTAAGCATTCCAGAGTGGAAGCGGTTTCTGCTGCCCTCCGTTACTTCTGTCTAGTTCCAGACCATTTTCATCAACTCCAAAGGAAACCCTGTGGACAGCAGCCTGGCAGTTCCTCAGAAGGTTAAACATAGAATTCGCATAGGACCCAGTATTTCCACTCTAGGTACAGACCCGAGAGAATTGAAAACACATACCCATGCAGAAACTCGTACACAGATGTGATAGCATCTAAAAGGGGGAAACAACCTGGGTGTTCATCAGCAGACGTACGGGATAAAAAAGTGTGGTGTTCTCATACAATGGAACGTTGGCCGTAAAAGGGGATTGAGTTCTGATACACACTACAGCGTGAATGAACCTAGAAAACATGCTGAGTGGAAGGAGGCAGTCATAAAAGGCCATATATCGTATGATTCCATGTATATGAAATGTCCAGAACAGGTAAAATCCATAGAGACAGAAAAATTCGTAGTTGCTGAGTGCCGGAAGTAAGGGGGGGCCTGGGGGAATGACTGCTTAATGGGTGTGGGGTTTCCCCGAGGGGTGATGAGATGTTCCGGAACTAGATAGTGGTGATGGTTGCACAACGCTGTGAATGTACTAAGTGCCGCTAATGGTAAATTTTATGTGTGTTTTACCACAGTAAAAAAAAAAAAAAAAAAAAAAAAAAAAAAAAAAAGATGGATCATAAGCCCTCAATATTTAGCCAACAACCTTCAACTCGGCTAAATGCCTAGTCATTAAACTTTTTTTTCTTTTTATGTCATTAAGCTTCTTGAACTAAATTCTTTCCAGCTGTCATGGTTACCATGTCCTGGGCTTCAGAGATGGCATTCAGGTCAGCTTGGTCCAGTCTACTGGCATGTATCACCCTTGGTTCCACGCTGGCCTCCTTTCCTCAGACAGACGGCACGGCCACTTGCCTGGGCTCCTCCTGCGGCCAGCCAGCCAGGGTTGCTTGGAGACAGCTGCGGGCTCTGAGTCCTGCTGGGGCATCATAAAACCTACCTTTATGATTTAGGGCAATAGACAAAGTCAGCTGTCATTTTAGCGGGATGTTACAAAAATCGGGATCTAATTCACATACCGTGAAATTTACCCTTTAACGTGTACAGTTCAGTGGCATTTAGTACGTTCACGGTGTTGTGCGACCATCACTTCTGCCTGGTCCCAGAACATTTTTATCACCCCTAAAGAACTCTGTACTCGAGAAGTCCCTCCCTGTTACCCACTACTCCCAGCCCCTGGTAATGACTAATCTACTTTCTGTCTCTGTGGATTTGCCTGTTCTAAACATTTCCTATGCATGGAATCGTATAGTATTTGTCTTTTCGTGGCTGGCTTATTTCACTCAGCACAGGGTCCCCAAGGTTCATCCATGTTGTAGCCTGGGTCAGAATGTCCTTCTTTTTTAAGGCCGAACAACATTCCAGTGTATGGATAGACCACATTTTGCTGGTCCCCTCGTCCGTCAGCAGACACAGGCGTTGCTTCTACCTTTTGGCTGCTGTGAATCATGCTGCTGTGAATACAGGTGTATAAATATCTCTTCGGGTCTCTGTTTTCAGTTCTCTTGGGTCTACACCTAGAGCGGACTTGCTGGGTCATGTGGGAACTCCATGTTGGACCTTTTCAGGAGCTGCCGCCTGCCTGTTCTCCACAGCAGCAGTGTTGGTGGGGGCCCTGCTTGTCTTTGCCCAGTGTGACGGCCTCGTGCTGTGAAGAGGAGAGCTAGTGTGTGGCACCAGGGGCCATCACTTGGGGAAGATTCTCCCTTTGACTGTCAAGAGCTGTATTTTATTTAGTTTTTGAAAACATAAGCGGTTTCTCTTGCATCTTCTGAAAACTGGGGTATTAAAAAAATACACTGAATTCAGAGCCACTGAACTTCAGGTTCTACGGCTATAGCCTTTGAGCGGAACCCCATTTGCTCTTTTGCTCCCCAGACACCACTGAGACTCTCTTCCAGTGCCAGTTTGATTTCTCTCAGATCTCTAAAGGGGCTGAAGCTGGCATCTCAGAGTGCTGCTGCCTTTATTGATTCATGCAGAGAAGCTGCCTTGATTCTGAGATTCTGCGGCTCAGACCGAGGGTAGGAAGGATTGGAAGCACCGAGTGAATGACGCTGCAGGGTGGAAGCAGCCCCTGCCAGAAGGCCGTTTCTGTCTCCTCTGCTCCCTGGCCTTTCGCCTGAGGAAGTAGCCACCACCTTGCCCTCATGGGTCGCGGCCCCACCGTGACACTTGGGCTCCTTCTGCAACTCAGGGGAATGGGTGACTAGAAATGAAAGGTGCTGAGAAATGCTATATCCTGACATTGGCCCCATGCGAACATGACTGAGATTGGACCGGGATATTGCTGTGCCTCTGGAAGGTTCCCTGGAGCTCACTTTGGAGGGAGCTGGATGCCAATTCAGGTGAAAAGCACCTTTCAGCCGCTGCTTTCACCTGGCTTTGTAGCCTTTTTCTTTTGTAATCCGAAAGCCTTGGGGACTGAGTAGTCCTTCCTCAGTCTCAGTTGTTGGGCCAGCCGCACCTGCCAACCGTTGGTTGCCTGCACCCCTGTAATGTACAGGAGCCTGGGGCCAAACGAGTGCCGGGTGCAGCTTCCCAGAGCAGTCTTCCGCAGGGTTACTGTAGGTTCCTTCCGTTATCAAAGTACAGGCAGTGCTCTCCATCAAACCCCTTGGGATACAGTGATTTGGCTCGAAAACAAGATTCCTGCAACTCTGATTTTCCTTCACCAGATCAAAGAAAAGATTGGATCTAATGTTTGCGTTCTAGCAGCACAATTACTAGATAATGTTTTATTACTCAAGAGCTTTTCATGCTTCGTAGATACTTAAGGTTAGTGAAGGCCTTTCTGTTCCAATGTGATATGTGCATTTCTGGGGAAAAAAATCCCGTGTTCTACAAATGACACAATAAAAAGAGTTGTTATGGGGAAAAATGCGTGGGGTACACCACGCCGAACCTATGTGATTTGGTAACCAGGGCTTGCTAACAACACCAGAGATGATTCTGGCTAAAATTTTCATTGAAACACAGAACACCAGGGCACACTGAGTTCCCCGCTGGCATTTGCGCCCAGCATTGCCGTCAGCCGACCCTTTTCGCCGTGACCCCCAGATTTGTGCTGCTTTGCACATGAGACAGATTCTACCGCACAGTTCTTTTGACATTTAAAGTAGGGTCCTAGGCAGGGCTGCCTTCAGCAAGGATTTTTTTTAAAAACACCGGAAAATATCTTGACACCTTCCCTTCATTCACGCTCACAGCTTCACCATATAGAGCATAACACTGTGGAAAACATCGTGGGCCTTTGAGCCACTAAACAAAGGCACTTCCACAGGGATTCCAGCTGTCCCTCTTAATGTATTCATGTGATGTGAAGGTGTTCCCTTTAATTGTTAGAAAGCTTGCCCGAAACTGCTTCAGAATATTGCTGTCAACCAGCACAGCTTCGGTGACACGGATGTCTTCCGCACACCCCTTTTCAACCGTGCCGCCATGTCAGTACCATGCGTTTCCCTGAGTCACGGCCGCTGCATCACACTCCTAAGAGCATCCGGTGCACTTTGACCCTCAGGAGTTTGGCGCCGTGCTAACATGGGACCATCTTCATGTTCCCCACATGCCCCATTACTACCCATTTAGTGCCTTCGAACCAGGGGCCGGTACCGGATCGCTTGTTGCCTCGTGCTGTCCTCTGTAATTGGGAGCTGCTCCCGAACTTTTTCTTCCAGGCCGCAGACGGTTTTGAAGGGTCCAGTTCCACAGTTGGGTGGAATGCCCCCCTCTCTTTGGACTCTTCCAGTTGTTTCCTTATGACCTTAGTTACCTCTTCTTGCAGGATGGGACAGTGTTGATGGTCCTCCTGCATGGCACTTCTGCCATGGCCAGTGGTGCTCAGTTTGATCACCTGTTAAGGGGGGCGCCTGCCAGATTTCTCCGTACAACAGGATCCCCTACCTTCCTTCCCTTACTCTTTAAACCGTATATTCCTTGCTTTTTCACCAGCTTGCAAGTGCAGGTAAAACTTTTTAAAGTGTCTTCTCCGGTGTCTTCTAGAAGACGTTCGGTCTAGCATTTTACGTAGGTTGCACAGGAGGAGCATCAACAGACCTGATGCTGTTCCTTGGAAGCCTAGAGCCCATCCTCCCAGTGTAGCCATCCTCCATACTGCTGCCCCCGTGACCCCACCCTCCCCATCACCATAGACTGTCACTGCCTGTGCTCCCAGGCCCTCACTGTGACTGCCCCAGCCTCGTCCCCTGCCAGCTCCAACCCGCCAGCACTCAGCAGGCTACAGTAGCACCCAAACTCATCATTTATCCGCTTACTCAGAGCGTGCCTGCTTGGTTGTTAAGCTAGCCCGTGCTCGTCAAAGCTGTTAGTCAAAGGGATACAGCCATCAAAAGAAGCATAGGTAGTACAGCGTCTGGGTTGTGGTGGCCACTTGGCACTCCTGTGCCTGGCCCTGTGCATCGAGTGGAGAGATGACGGTTAAGAAGGCACATGCTGTTGAGGGGGCATTGATCTACATAGTGGTGTATTCCAAGTACACTGGGGTGCATAGGGCGTTCTTGCTCATGGGATTGGGGGGTGGGGCAGGAGTAGGGACGGCTTCTCAGAAGTGCCATCTTAACCCAGAAGAAGATGAGAAAGGGGCCAGTCCAGAGACATTGCTTACACAGGATAGGCGTCATTAGTTGCTCCTCCTCCTAGGGATGGGGCTGTTGATATCGCTGGCCTGTCCTGAGCCCTTCTTGCCAGCTGGTGGAGCTCCATCAGCCCCGAAACCCAGCTCAGGCCTTCCTCCTCCGGGGAATCCCCATCTCTGGGCTTCCCCTGTGCCTGGAGCCGGGAAGGCTGCCACTGTGTTTTTGTTACTTCGTTGTCCCCCTGACTAAACAGGGCTCTTGAAGACCAAAGAATGATGTTAATTCTGCTCTGACGTCCCGCCCCCTGGCAGAGTCCGGCTCAAGGCAAGGGTGGTTGATGAACACACATCAACTCAACTGTGACCTCAGATGAGTTGTCTTGTGTGGTTGGACTTCCTTTGCGTCTGTAACCCTGAAGAGTTGGGTGGGTGGCTTTTCTGAGGGTACTCTCAACTCCAGAATATGTGAACTTGGGAACTAGGTGCTCGCTCCGGTCTCATCTCAAGATTGTGTGTGTGCATGCATATATAAGTGGTCTGATTCAAGGGATGATAAAGAGGGCCGTTTGGTGTCTGAAAAAGTCTGTGTTTCAGCAAACTCCATAAACCCCTGGTGGGGAGGCCTTAGGGAGTTGGGGCACCCTAGGACTGAGCAGGTGGGTTACCTGTTTTGCATTTTTACCTCCAGTCCCCGCCCAGTGGAATGGCCTCCAGGCTTCTTTGTGGGCTTTTGTCATTTGTTTTTGTAGAGAAGTAGCAGTCAAAATAAAGTAGCCAACACCTGTGTGCACCTCAGTGCACAGAATTGAAAATCACCATATCGTCATAGCTGCTTCACAGAATTTTAACTTAAAAGGACTAAAATATGGACACCTGGGTGGCTTATTTGATTAAGTGTCCGAGTTCGGCTCGGGTCATGATCTCACGGTTTGTGAGTTCGAGCCCTGCTTCGGGTTCTCTGCTGCCAGCACGGATCCTGCTTCAGATCCTGTGTCTCCCTCACTCTCTGCCCCTCCCCTGCTTGCAGGCGCACACACACTCGCTCTCTCGCTCACTCTCTCAAAAATAAACATTTTTTAAAAATAAAAGAACCAAAATATCACAGAGTTAAAGGCCCTTTTATTCCTCAGCTTTGGTGCTATTAAAAGTTCGTTTATGGGGCACCTCGGTGGCTCAGTCAGTTAAGCGTCCAACTCTTGATCTCGACTCAGGTCTTGATCTCAGGGTCATGAGTTCAAGCCCTGCATTGGGGTCCCCGCTGGGCGTGAAACCTACTTTAAAAAAAAAAAAAAAAGTTTGTTTATTATGCACTTAGATAGGGTTTAAAGGTAAATTTTATGTTCTAACTGTTTTATCACAATAAAAAGCTTTTTTAAAAAACCCGAACAGTTCACTTGGGCCCGAGTCAGAATCTGGGCACAGCTTGGTCTCCCCTCTGTGACTAGTATCAAAGAGCTACGTTCTCCTCTCCTTGAACCTCTGTCAAGGTGGCTGTAACCAGCCCCTGTTCCTGGCCCAGGATTCCCTGTCCTCAGTCAGTGGCACCACCATCCTCCTAGGCATTGGCCATGATCCTCAGTTCATCCCCTCCCCTCACCCACACCAGCCTGCCTATCAGCTCTGTCGTTCCACCCCTCATCACATCCCAGCCCCTCCGCCGTCTGCACCCTGGGCCACAAGGAGACCACTGCAAGAGCAGGCTTCTCAGGGCGCCTGGGGGGTTCAGTTGGTTGAGCGGCCAACTTCGGCTCAGGTCATGATCACGTAGTTCATGGGTTCGAGCGCCATGTCGGGCTCTGCTGGCAGCTCAGAGCCTAGAATGTGCTTCGGATTCTGCGTCTCCCTCTCTCTGGCCCTCCCCTGCTCGTGCTCTGTCTCTCAAAAATAAATAAACATTTAAAAAGACAGGCTTCTCACGGGTCCTCCCTGCTTTCCTCTCTGGCCTCCCCACAGTCTGCTCTGATCGAAAAGTAGAGTGATCCTTTGAAGATAAGAGCCCTCATCCCACCCCCCCACCCAAGGCGCCCCAGTAGCAACCTGACAAAGCCCTCCACATCTCTCTTGAGGCCTCTCTGCTGCCCAGAACCTTCTGGCACATAGCCATATGGCTTGCCCCCTTGCCTCCTGTAGGCTTTTCTCTCTTTTGTCCCTCATTGTGTTCCAGTCAGTGTGTTCTTTTGGATACTCCCCTTGCCACAGTGTCATCTAGTGCAAGGAGCCCTTCCAGCCAGCCCCTGTGTCCTTTGACTTTCCCTTTCTCCTTCTAAGCACTCCCCTGCCTTTCCACCCCCCACAGGCCACCTCAGAACCACAACCACCCACTTCTCCCAGGGGCTGGCCTGGTTCCGTCCACGGACACAGGGTGCATTCCCTGCCCCTGACGTGTCATACTCGGTCTTAGATATATCCCACCAAGGATGTGCAGAGCACTGTGGTCAGAGATATTTGAAATAAATCTTTTCTCTGCGGTATGTTGTCAGTTTGATACACAGTTCATTTGTTTGTGTTTGTATTCAATATAGTATGGTTTTGTCACCTCTTATTTTCATTTTCATTTTGGTTATGATGTAAGCTCGTACGTGATTCCAAGACGTCTTACCTTGTGCCTGTACCTTCCCTCATTCGCACCCACCCAGGACTAGGAAGCGCTTCTTACCTCGTTGATCACGTGAAAGGCGAAAGGCGGCCTATGATCCATCGATCTGTAGGCGATCTGCAGGGGCTCCACCCTCTCCAGCTGCATGGCTCTCCACGCTGTGGCCATGGTGTTGCCCATTCCTCACATCCTTGCTGGCAGCTGTCTTGAGTTGTCTGCAGTATCAGGCCACGAAAAATAATGCCGTTACAAATAACCTCCTACACCTATTGTGTTTTGCATTTCTGGGAGTGTCTCTTGAGGATAGAGTTCTAGAAGGGATTGCCATTGATGGCATCGACACCCTTGATTGTATCTAAGAGGAGTTCCTGGGACATGTGGTTTGTACTTGACCTTACAGTGGTTAAACTATTTGGGGAATATAAGTGAGCATTCTGAAGAAGCCAGACCTTTCCCACGGGTGCAGTGTTGTTCTCTGACTCCAGGACTGTCCAGCTTCCAGGGAGCAGCCCTGGCCTTCAGCAGCGCCCCTGTAGACTGTGTGAAAGTGACTGTTCCAGTCCATCCACCACTCTGATGCTGACAAGCTCCCTTTCGCCCCTATGTGATGGTGGGCTGCAGGCCACGCCCAGCTTCCCAGGATCCTTCTTCATTTCCTGCTGGGAAGCTAAGACTGTGAAAATGGAAAACTAAGCTCTGTGCTGTAACAGGCTAGGGACCCTCACTTTTCAGCAAGAAAAAGTCTCCTACGGGCCTTGGGCTGAATCAGGGTGTCCGTGAGAGCCAGGCTCAGAGCCCTGAACTGCTAGAGGAGGACCCAGGATGGGGAGAATCTCAGGGGTGAGCCTGTCTCCCTACCCCTGACTTGAGCTGTTCAAAAAAGGCATGTCCTAATGGTGCCAAGTCCTGATACTAACGTGCCTTTGGCAACTTACCCACATCATTTGAATCAGGTTTGCATTGCACACCACAGTGCCTTCATTGGAGTCTCCCCTGTGTGAACAAGGGGGAAGTTGCTTGGGGCAGACCGGCCGTGAGGCAGTGACCAGTGCTGACACAAGCCATATGGGACCGGACAGCTCTAGGGCTAAGATACTGAGGACAGGAATAGTCTGAATTCTTTTCTAGAATGAATTGCTGAGAGACCAGCAGACAGCCGATCCCGAGCCCACAATTCCTCCCAAGCCTCCCCGGCCTCGGGTCATGTTCCAGCCCTCTAAGCCCTGCCTGACAACATCGTGGCCAGGCTCTGATTCCAGGGCCCAGGGCCTCGTGGTGATCATTTCTGACACACACAAGGAAGGGACCCTGCCAGGTGGAGCCAAAGTATGGGGAAGGAGCTCTGCCAGTTGAGGAGGAGCGGGGAGGGTGCTCCTCTGTGCCTTGGTCTTTGCCCCTCCGTTCCGGTGGTCGTTGGGTGGTCGTTGGTCGAGGCGGTCCTGTGTTATAAGGGAATGTCAACCGTTTGCGATTGCCCGAGTTGGCCAGTCTTTATATGGTGCCTCTGGGGTGTTGGTACCTATTGTTGAGATGAGGAAACTGAGGTATGGGATGTTGAGGTCACTTGCTCAGGTCCATGTTTAGAAATTGCCAAGTCAGGATTTGAGCTCAGCTTGGCTGGCTCCAAACCTGCGTGTTCTTACCACAGCACTGTGCTGTGTGCCACCTCCCCGGGGGGTAGCACTAGGCTGTGTCACCATCAGCGAGTCGTCCTGTGCCCCACAATTGCTTTTGGTCAAGCACGCATGGGAGAAAATCTAAAATACAGAGGCCATAGTAACACCCAAGCCAGGCCTTCATGAAGAGTAGCCCTGCCCACGTTTTGGGTGGGCAGCTCCCTCTCCAGCAGCCAAGGGCCTCTTGTTAGCCAGCAAGCCCAGAGGCCCCTGCGCACGGCTTGTAAAGTGGCCTCTTCCAAGGCAGTGTACTAAGAAGCCACATGGTGTTTCTATCCAGAAGAATGCCACCTGTACAAGCTGTTTACTGTCCTGCATGCTAGGGGTGGGCGTGGGGCAGAAGGCCTCACAGTGGTCACAGCAGGGGGGCAAAGCCCAAAGCCCCCAAAGACCTCCTGAAGGGAAAAGGCGTCAAGATCCGATGAGCTTCGGCTGGCGGGGAGCGGCCCTGTCTCTCAGAGCCCCACCCGCGCCGGCGTGCTCCAGGCCTGCCGATGCTGACGTTTTCTACAGACTGCTGTTGTGTTCCCTGTGATGCTTACATACTTATTTAACACTTCAGGGAAGAAAAGTCAGAAGACCAGGATCTCCAGGGCCTCAAGGACAAACCTCTGAAGTTCAAAAAGGTGAAGAAGGATAAGAAAGAAGACAAAGAGGGCAAGCATGAGCCCCTGCAGCCACCCGCCCACCACTCTGCTGAACCAGCAGAGGCAGGCAAAGCGGAGACCTCAGAAGGGTCAGGCACAGCCCCAGCCGTCCCGGAAGCTTCTGCCTCCCCTAAACAGCGGCGCTCCATCATTCGTGACCGGGGACCCATGTATGACGATCCCACTCTGCCTGAAGGCTGGACCCGAAAGCTGAAGCAAAGGAAATCTGGCCGCTCCGCTGGGAAGTATGATGTGTATTTGATCAAGTAAGTAAGGGCAACTCGTGTCGTCTGCGGAGCAGGGAAGGCTGGGTAGGCAGGAGGCGGGGGGCAGGTGCTAAGAAACTAATGGGGATCCCTTAAGAGCGGCAGCTCTTCCTTGCTTGTCGATCAGGAAAATGTGTGTGCATCACCGTCTTGGGTCCGGGGAGGGGGGACTTCCCTAATGAACACCACTTGCGGGCCCAACCAGGTAGGTTTGGAATGACCGTGTGCAGAGATCACTGCCCTGAGTGAGACATGCACAGGGTAGCAGGGCGTGACTTTACCCCACCAGCCCTTGGGTCTTGTCTGAAGATGGCATAGCAGTAGGGCCTGCCCAGGGCCACGGCGAGGGTTGGAGTTGACGGGGCTCGGTCCACTCTGTGGATCACGTTGGGAAAGGTGAGCTCTCTGACAGGGCTTCCGGGGAGAGACACAAGTGAGCACCATGTGCCTTTCCAGCTGTCCTTTGTGCATTTGTCCAGCTTCGGGCTGGTCGTTGGGCATTTTCTATTGAAACAGAGTAACTTCCAAGCCAAAGCTTCAGAGGAAGACTGAATGAGTAGTGCATTTCAGTTCTGGCCCTTAGACGATCCAGAAAAGGTTAACAGACTTTGAAGGACATTTGCAGACAACCTCGTTTGATTCCAACAACTCTGAGAAGGGTGAGCAAAGCGTTATCCTATTGACAGATGAGGAAACTGATCCCAGAGAGGCTAAGCGGCATGTCCAGGTTCAGACAGAGGAGTGCTCTACTTACTGACTGGACCCAGGCACCAGCCAGCAGGGTGGGCCCCGGCCTGGTGGCTCAAGAGGGTCCCTAGGCCTGGCCCCTTTGGAGGGCGGCCAGAGGAGGGGCCCTGGTGGCAGACGGATCGTCAGGGGCATCCAGGCAAGAGCCAGAGAGCAGCCAGCACTGAGCTGTTTTGTCATTGGAGCACGCCCTAAAGGGGCCCACCACCACCCAGCACGACCTGACTGTGGCCGCGCCCCTCTGTTTTAGCCCGTTTGGCTCTCCTCTAATGTGACTGGCCTCTCGCTCAATAGCACCATCAGGCAGGTCGTAGCTGCAGAGCATCCTGTCGGAGAGTTCACCACATTCTGCTCTGCCCCCTATCTGACATTCCTGTGGAAGCTTCTAATCATTCTTTGTGTCTCTCCATTTGTTCCCACAGTCCCCAGGGAAAAGCCTTTCGCTCTAAAGTGGAGTTGATTGCGTACTTCGAAAAGGTAGGCGACACCTCCCTGGACCCTAATGATTTTGACTTCACGGTAACTGGGAGAGGGAGCCCCTCCCGGCGAGAGCAGAAACCACCTAAGAAGCCCAAATCTCCCAAAGCTCCAGGAACTGGCAGAGGTCGGGGACGCCCCAAAGGGAGCGGCACTGCGAGACCCAAGGCAGCAGCATCAGAGGGTGTGCAGGTGAAAAGGGTCCTGGAGAAAAGTCCCGGGAAGCTGCTGGTCAAGATGCCTTTTCAAGCTTCGCCGGGAAGCAAGGCCGAAGGGGGTGGGGCCACCACGTCAGCCCAGGTCATGGTTATCAAACGCCCCGGCAGGAAGCGAAAAGCCGAGGCCGACCCCCAGGCCATCCCCAAGAAGCGGGGCCGAAAGCCAGGTAGTGTGGTGGCGGCCGCCGCTGCGGAGGCCAAAAAGAAAGCAGTGAAGGAGTCTTCTATCCGGTCCGTGCAGGAGACCGTGCTCCCCATCAAGAAGCGCAAGACCCGGGAGACCGTCAGCATCGAGGTGAAGGAGGTGGTGAAGCCCCTGCTGGTGTCCACCCTCGGCGAGAAGAGCGGAAAGGGACTGAAGACCTGCAAAAGCCCCGGGCGGAAAAGCAAGGAGAGCAGCCCCAAGGGGCGCGGCGGCAGCGCCTCCTCGCCCCCCAAGAAGGAGCACCACCACCACCACCACCACTCGGAGCCCCCGAAGGCGCCTGCGCCGCTGCTTCCGCCCCCGCCCCCGCCCCCGCCCGAGCCCCAGAGCTCCGAGGACCCCGCCAGCCCCCCTGAGCCCCAGGACTTGAGCAGCGGCGTCTGCAAAGAGGAGAAGATGCCGAGAGGAGGCTCGCTGGAGAGCGACGGCTGCCCCAAGGAGCCAGCTAAGACTCAGCCCGCGGTCGCGACCGCTGCCACGGCCGCAGAAAAGTACAAACACCGAGGGGAGGGAGAGCGCAAAGACATTGTCTCGTCCTCCATGCCGAGGCCAAACAGAGAGGAGCCTGTGGACAGCCGGACGCCCGTGACCGAGAGAGTTAGCTGACTTTACACAGAGCGGATTGCAAAGCAAACCAACAAGAATAAAGGCAGCTGTTGTCTCTTCTCCTTATGGGTAGGGCTCTGACAAAGCTTCCCGATTAACTGAAATAAAAAATATTTTTTTTTCTTTCAGTAAACTTAGAGTTTCGTGGCTTCAGGGTGGGAGTAGTTGGAGCATTGGGATGTTTTTCTTACCGACAAGCACAGTCAGGTTGAAGACCTAACCAGGGCCAGAAGTAGCTTTGCACTTTTCTAAACTAGGCTCCTTCAACAAGGCTTGCTGCAGATACTACTGACCAGACAAGCTGTTGACCAGGCTTCTTAGGGTGTGCCTGCACCTCCCCTCCCACCCGGACCTCCCCCCTGTGTGGTCATTAGGGACAGTGAGTGCTTGAGAGGACACGCCCGTTTTTCGGTGCCGGTGCCGTTGGTGCCCCAGTCTGCCCTCTCCTCTCCCCCCTCCCCTGCCCCACCCCTATACCCCAGTTCCCCACCCACATTGGGACAAGGAGGTGTGAGGCAGGAGAGACAGTTGGATTCTTTAGAGAAAAAGACAGAGATGGCCAGTGGCTACAGCCTGTGTGATCTCACCCATGGTGGCACAAATCTGGCCCCACGCCAGCCCCAATCCAAAACCGACTAGGACATTTCACAGAACAGGGAAGTAAGCACCTGTTCGCTCCAGTTCCGGCATGGCTAGGAGGGAGTCAGTCCTTGAGCTGCTGGGTGTAGATTGGCCTGAGCCGCAGGAGAGAGGACGGCCGGGGGGGCCGTCCTCCAGTGGGTGGCGCTAGAGAGAGGCCGTGGAAGCCGCAGGACAGGGCGCGGGCAGGCTGGCCCCGACTCCTCCGGGTGGCAGAGAGCAGTGGGGCCGATGGAATTCCTAGTCGCTCAGAGCAGTCTGTGACTGGTAGACAGAGGCCTAGTGGACAGGTTGGGGGGCCAGGGGAAAGGAGGGGAAAATGTTCTTCCAAAACTTTCCAATTCTACTCCTTTAGGGACAGCTTAGAACTATTTGCACTATTGAGTCTTCATGTTCCCACTTCAAAACAAACATGCTCTGAGAGCAAACTGGCTTGAATTGGTGACACTTTGTCCCTCAAGCCACCAGACGTGACGGTGTTTAGAACTACCTGGATCTGTATATACCTGCGCTTGTTTTAAAGTGGGCTCAGCACATAGGGTTCCCACGAAGCTCCGAAACTCTAAGTGTTTGCTGCAATTTTATAAGGACTTCCTGATTGGTTTCTTTTCTGTCCTTCCATTTCTGCCTTTTCTCATTCACCCTTTCATTTCTTCCCTCCTCGTTCATCCCTTCTGCGCCAGGTACCCACAGTCTCCAACTTTACCTGAGTTGATGCTGGTCAGCTCAGTCCCCCAGATCTCACCCTGCCCTTGGCCTTCCCACTGCCAGCCCCAGCCCCAGCCCCAGCCCCAGCCCCAGCCGCAGCCGCACCCTGTTCTGAGCCCTGAAGAAGCCCTGGGCTCTGCCGAGTCCACCTGGCCCTAGCACCTTGGCTTCTCTGAAGGGCAAGAGAGCAGCACGATCTTGCTCTCGTAGGGAGCTCCCTTCCCTGGTCAGACCCTGCATTCTGGGCCTTCTGAACCTTCTACTTGAGAGAAACAGGCAGGAGAAGTTGGGCGGATTTGGATTTGGGAGCTGAGGGTAGCACAGAGGCCCCCTTGGCCTGCCAGAGTCATTGAGTAACCCAGCCCTGACCTTGGCCTCCTCCAGGCCCGGCTAGCACAGTGCAGTGCAACAAGGCAGCAGGTGGGAAGGAATGTAGGTGCCCCAGATCTGGGCCGGGACCAGCGCCTAGCCCCCTGGCCCCTCCGCTCCTCCTCTGAGTTAACCACGAGTTCTCTTCTGATGGAAAATGTGTGGCTTTTGCTTGCCGGAGACTGGGTGGGGCCAGCCCACCCCAGGTTTCCACCTCTGTGCCAGGGCTGTGGTGTGGGGGCTTAGAGGCTTGGCTTTGCTGTGGGTGTTCCTTGATCAGTCTCCATTTAGGACCCCATCCCCTCATTCTCTGTTCAGGAAGTCCTTATCTAGCTGCATATCTTCATCATATTGGTATATCCTTTTCTGTGTTTACAGAGATGTCTCTTATATCTAAATCTGTCCAACTGAGAAGTACCTTATCAAAGTAGCAAATGAGACAGCAGTCTTATGCTTCCAGAAACACCCACAAGCACGTCCCATGCGAGCTGCTGCCATGAACTGTCAAGTGCGTGTTGTCTCGTGTATTTCAGTTATTGTCCCCTGGCTTCCTTACTGCGGTGTAACCATGAAGGAGTGAAACATCCTAAAAACCGTCTAGCACTTCCTTGCCAGTCCTTAGTGATCAGGAACCATAGTTGACAGTTCCAATCAGTAGCTTAAGAAAAAATCGCGTTTGTCTCTTCCGGAATGGTTAGAAGCAAGGGAGTTTGCCCCCATTCTGTTTGCAGAATCATAGTTGGCCTTCGTAGTGTTTCTGTACCCATTCCCCTATGCTGCAAAAGCAAGTCCCACAACCAGACCCTCTCTGCTGTCGACCCTCTGGGCTTCACTTCTGACTCTTCCCCAGGAAGGGAAGGGGGGGCTGGTTGGAGGAGGAGGCGAGTCCTTCAGGACCCCTCTTCCTTCAAGGACAAAAGGCTCCTGACCCCGAAGTAGCCTCGCACTCCCGGCACCCACAAAGGATGCCTATCCACGCGAGTACAGCGTCCGGCCAGTTTGTCGTGGAGACGCCGTCCGTTCTGGTCGGTTGGGTTTTTATGCATTACACTTAGTCCAGTGGAATGTGACTCCTGGAACCAGTGTCAAGACAAGAGCTGGCCTCCCCATCAGCTCAGTACCATCTGGTCCTGGAAAGACGAGCATGGGGCCCACCATGCCCCCCGCCCCTTTCACCCAGGACCGTTCAGGGGCTGCCTGGGTGTTGGTGGTTGAGGGCACAGCGTTTCAAGTGTCATTTTCCTTCTGCCCGGCCTGACCTGCAGCCCCTCACTCCCCGGCTGCTTCCCCTCACAGTTCCAAAGCCGCAGGCAGCGCCTGGGACTCTGTAGGGTTTTCTCTCCTTCTCCCCTTTCCTCCACATTCCCTCTTCTGCACCTAATAAAAGCACCACGAGTAAGTCACCATTAAGCAGGTCGCCGTGGTGGTTTGTCGCCCTGGCAGGCAGGGGCCCTGCAGCTCCCATGCCACCCCTGTCCTGGGTCAGGTTGATAGGAGGTTGGAGGGAAAGCCAGGCCATGGGATTCTCACCAGCTGTGTCCAGCCCAGTTTGGGGGTGTGACCTCAATTTTGTGTGTACTCGGCCACCCCGAAGATTGGGGGCATCTTTTAGGGACTGTGTGAAGAGTACAGAAATTAACCAACAGCTTTTAGATACCTGTCTGTGGGGCTAGGTCACAGAGTCCCTTTCAGTCACCCCAGCCCTCGTTCTAGTTGTTAGTTACTACCTCCTCTCCCAACAGAATGCCATAGGCCCTCGAGCTCCTCCCACAATGCCTAGCCCAGCTCTGCCCTGCCCACTGGTGGGCCTGCCCTAACCAGTGGAATTGCTGGCCTTGACACTGTAGTGAAGCAGGGCACTGAGCCACAGCCAGGCTCTAAGACAGCTCCCTTCTGCCGCTGCTGTATTCCCACATCAGAAGGCACAGGACACACCTAGAAATGCCCCGTTCCCCAAGTCCGTCAGTGCCAAACTACCCAAGGACCCCAGCCCCTCAACTTCCTGGAGGGTACAAGCCGTGGTGGTGGCCCAGGGACCCTGGCCACAGCCAGCACCTGGCTTCTACTCCTGAGACCCCGTGCAGGTGTGGGCAACAGTCTTCAAGGGCACCCTTCCTGGCTCGAGGCCACCAGTGGTGGCACTAGGACCCGGAGGAGCCCCAACTTGTCACCTGCTCCTCTGCCCAGCTTTTCACTGCTGTGACGGGGGTGTGAAAGAGGGTACTAGTCCGAAACAAACTGCCATGTTTAGAGGGAAAGGGGTTTCTCTAGCTGACAGGACCTCTGCATCTAAGTAACTTTTAATAAAGCAGCCGAAGCGCAGGAAGGAGCAAAAGGTATGAACTGAATTCACCAGGTGGGGCCGACTGGATCTTGCAGGGCCCAGGTAGAGCCCGGCAGCCGAACTCCGTGCCCCCTTTCCAGAGCATTCCCACCCAGCTCTCGGGGCTGATGGAGCCAGGGAAGGTCACAGGTGCCGGTTCTTGGAGAAGCCTTTTGCGCACCCTTTCCTAGCCAGTGTCACCCCGAATCGTTTCCTGATCGGAGTTTCACACACAGATTCTAGGACTGATGGGCCAGACCTCAGGAAGTGAGCTATGTCTAGAGCCCTGCGGGCCTTTGCCTAGCCAGTTCCCGGAGTCCTGGCTCGTGGGGGTGGGGGTGGGGGCAAGCAATGGCAGCGTCGCCCCGCCTGTGGTAGAAGCCCTGCTCCTGTGCCCCTGCGGCCCCACCGTGTCGCGTTCCTGATCTTACTCTGTTCTCTGTAAGGGCCCCCCCTTTGCTCTCTTCATCAGTAAACTCGTCCACTCTGGAGGGGTTTGTTGAGTCTCCATTTTTGCGTCTTTCTCTTTCAGCTACTGTTATCGATCTTTAGAAAAGGCATAGTCTAATTGTTATCAATCGCTAGGATACTGCCTCCCCCAGGGTCTGAAGTTACATATTAAATGGTAAAAAAAAAAAAAAAAAAAAAAAAAAAAAAGTGAACACTGAAACCTGTTCTTGACAATTCAGAAGGAAAACCTAGAAAACATTTGGCAGAAAACCACATTTCAATGTTGCTGAATGAATAAGACCAAGCTTTTGCAGAAATGCTGATCTAAAACAACTTGGAGCTTGGCTGGCCTGACATGTGGTGAGTGCTGCAGGAAAAGGGGAATCCAGCCTGAAGCTGCTGGGTCTGAGGCTCGGGGCCATCCTGTCCTGTGGGGCCGCCCGCCTGGTCCCAGACCTGTAGGAGCCCAGCGCTTGGTGTGGGAAGCAGAGTTTCACCTGTGACTCCAGAGGCCTGCGACGTCCTCACCACTGAGCACCACCTGTTCTTTGCTCCTTTCTCATCTCGACAGGGCCCTCCCCAAGTGCTGGTTTTTCAGGAAAAAGGGAGTTCTAGGGTCCTAGGGCCCAGGCAACTAGGAAGGTGAGGGTGAGGTGTCCCTTTCAGCCTTGACCTGTACCCTGAGGACATTCCCCCGCTCTGCTCTCCCTGGGGCCCAGGGCCTAGGTGAAGCGGTGCTCCCTTCTGCAGTCGGAGGGGAAGACAGTGGCCTGAGCACCCGCTGTGGTGCGTGTCCCCCTCGCCCCTCACCAGCGAGAGCCCCTGGGCCGGAGGGACGGCAGGCGTAAGAACAGGTGCCGGGCGGAACCGAGACCCTCCGGAAGGGAAGTCCGGCCTTGGAGTTTGAGAGCATCCGGGAAACCTGCAAATTGCCTTTGCTCCCCAGCCCCCTTCCGGCTCCCCTTTTCTCAGGTCCTCAGCAGCGAGAGACAATGAGATGAAAAGGCCAAGAGGTTTGGCTCCTGCCCACTGGTAGTCCCTCTCCCTCAGTGTTTGTGTGTCCAGTGACAGAGCTGTTCCTCCTGGTGACCCTGATTATATCCAGTACCTTATAGACTATACGCATAGGCCTGCTTGGTCTCTATCCTGGGCTTTTGTTTTGCTTTTTAGCTTCGCTTTTAGTTTTTCTGTCCCTTTTATTTAATGCACCAACTAGACACACAGAGCAGTTGAATTTTTATATATATATCTGTATATTGCACAATTATAAACTCATTTTGCTTGTGGCTCCACACACACACAAAAAGACCTGTTAAAATTATACCTGTTGCTTAATTACAATATTTCTGATAACCATAGCATAGGACAAGGGAAAATAAAAGACAAAAAAACAAAAAAAAAAAACAAAAAAAAACAACAAAAAAAAAACCACAAAAAACTACAAATCTGTCTGCTGGTCACTTCTTCTGTCCAAGCAGATCCGTGGTCTTTCCTCGCTTCTTTTAAGGGCTTCCCTGTGCCAAGCTAAGGAGGCTCCAGGCAGCGTCCGGGTTTTGCACTGTTTCTCCCATGCTCGTGAGAAAGGTCCCAGGATGCTGGTGCGAGTCAGTTCACCTCAGCGGGTGGGCGCGAGAGCGCTTCCTCGCCCTGGCAAAGTCTGGAATGTAGTTGGCACCCCCTGGCCCCCTTTGCCGTCTGGGTGGGGCAGCTGGAGTCCACGGGGCCGGGGGTGGCCTGACCCCCCGCCCCCGCCCCTCCCGGTGACGCAGTCAGAGTGATGGCGTCTGGAGGGCCGGCTCAACAGACCTCCCCACCAGTAGGGCTTCCGCTTTGCCGAGACTGGAGGGGAGCTGGGGGGCCTGTCACCTCTCTGAATGTGTGAGCTGCACCAGGGAGAGCACCAGGGACCCCAGAACCACATACGAGAGTCCACCGGGTCCCCTCTAGGAGGTGGCAAAGACTCCAGAAACATCCCTTTCTCTTCTCCCCCGTCCTACGAGTAACCGCATTTGCTTTTGTAATTCTTAACGAGCAATATCCGCTAGAGTTTAGCCGTAACACTTCTTTTTGATCGTTTTTTTTAAGTAAGTAAAAAACACCAAAAAAAAAACCAAAAACAAAAACAAAAACAAAAAAACAAAACCCAGAAACTTGTTCTTCCAAAGCAGAGAGCATTATAATCACCAGGGCCAAAAGCTTCCCTCCCTGCATCAGTACTTCTTCTGAGGCCTGAACCAAAAGAGAAACGCTCATAAGCCCTTTGGGTGGCCAGGCTAGCCGTGGGCCCCTCGGAGGCCCCGGGCCCGGGCAGCCTGTGGGCCCAGCATGGGGCCGGCTCCAGCCTGCGGTCAGTATTAGCGGTGGGTCACAGCGTCCTTCCCACCCAGCCTGGGGTGGGGGCAGACGAGGCGAGGGGGCCGTTGCCACCGGTGTTTGCCGCTAACAGGTGGGTGTCCACATGTGTCCACTGAAAGCACGTGCTTTCCGACTGAAATCAGCGCCCGAGTTAGCCTCACACGGTGACCTCTCGCCCGCCTGGACGGAGCAGGGCCCACCCAGTCGAGTGTTTCTGGGGAGCTGGACGGTGGAGTGCAAAAGGCTTGCAGAACTTGAAGCCTGCTCCTTCCCTTGCTACCAAGGCCTCCTTTTCCGTTTGATTTGTCACTGCTTCAATCAATAACGGCCGCTCCAGAGTCAGTAGTTGATGAATATATGACCAAATATCACCAGGACTGTTACTCAATGTGTGCCGAGCCCTTTCCTCGCGCTGGGCTCCCGTGTACCCGGACACTGTAACGTGTGCTGTGTTTGCTCTCCTCCCCTCCTCCTCCACCCTCCCATTGTTCTGGGGTTTTTCCGTTTGGGTTTGGTTTGGTTTTTCTTTCTCCTTTTGTGTTCCAAACATGAGGTTCTCTCTACTGGTCCTCTTAACTGTGGTGTTGAGGCTTATATTTGTGTAATTTTTGGTGGGTGAAAGGAAATTTGCTAAGTAAATCTCTTCTGTGTTTGAACTGAAGTCTGTATTGTAACCATGTTTAAAGTAATTGTTCCAGAGACAAATGCTTCTAGACACCTTTTCTTTACGAACAAAAGGATTTGGAGGGAGGGGATGGTGACCAAGATGAGGGGGGCTGTCCTTTTTCCCCAGGAGGGGAGTTCCGAAGAGATGACCCCTGCCCAGATCAGCCAGAAGCCACCCAAGGAAGTTAAGCCTAAACCAACGGACCAAATAGCTGATGTGTTGCCATTTTCAAAGAGCAAAACCAGGTTTCGTTCCACCCAGTGGATTCTGTTGCCTTTTTTCCCCCTGAGATTATTAGCATCATCATTACTTTCAAGGACAGACAAGGTTGGTGTCCCTTTGAAGGGAGACAGGAGGGGTGTGGGCAGAGCCGACCTCGCATCAGCGGGAGGAGGATAGGGCCGGCCCGAGCAGCACAGCTCACACGAAAGGTGGTCACCTCCCTGGGGACCTCCACTGTGGCCACAGAGTCAAGTGTGTGTTCGCAGGGCAGATGGCCACTCTCCACCCGATGCGGCTCTTCCTGGACGGGCCAGGTGGTGGGCATTACCATTTGGGACACCTCCATCACATCCCACCCTGTCCCAAAGTCCACAACACTTCACGTGACCTGTAGATTCTTCACCATCCGGGGTGATCTGATGATGGGGGAGGGGTGCACTCTCTTTGCTGTCATCTGATCCCCAGCAAAATTTGGGCATGACAAATTCATGCTTCCCTTTCCTTGGCAAAACCAGATCCTTCTGAAAAAAGCCGTTACCCACACCATTGTTCTGGGCTCATGGAACAGGGACAGATGTGTGCTCCCTTAGCACGCAGCCCCCCCCCCCCCACCAAAGGCAAGGACAATGCTGACTGTCAAGACTATTTGCACATGGGAAGAACCAGGCAGGGTGGCTGCCCCCTCCTGATTCGCAGTGACACCGGTCGCCCTAGACAGAGGAGCTCCAGCCGGAAACCCGGCCGAGGGTGGGAGAGAGGTGTGTGCGGGCCGGGGAGCAGCCCAGGACAGACTTGGTTAGAGATGTCTCCAAAAGCCCTCCATCACATTCACCTTTGGTTTTTGTGTTTTGGGACAATTACTTTAGAAAATAAGTAGGTTGTTTTAAAAACAAAAAATATTGATTGCTTTTTTGTAGTGTTCAAAAAAAGGTTCTTTGTGTATAGCCAAATGACTGAAAGCACTGATATATTTAAAAACAAAAGGCAATTTATTAAGGAAATTTGTACCATTTCAGTAAACCTGTCTGAATGTACCTGTATACGTTTCAAAAACACCCCCCCCCACTGAATCCCTGTAACCTATTTATTATATAAAGAGTTTGCCTTATAAATTTACATAAAAATGTCCGTTTGTGTCTTTTGTTGTAAAATCAAGTGATTTTTTCATGAGGTTCTTTTACTATTTGAAAAGATGGGCAGCACGCAGTTTTATTTTATTTTTGTAAGTTTTTTAATACGTGTGAAAGCAAAGAATACTCAGCATGCCTTTCTAAGTGACGCGTTTGCACCTTTTGTTGGGAAGTACTGTATCCTGTGCTGTTAGCATTCTCGATAAATCTCTCTGTGAAAGTGACTCAAGGTCTGGGCTTTCATTATCAGACAGCTCACAGGACAGCATGGTGGTGTCTCCCGATTCCATCTGGCTGCCCCCGAACACGACAGCCAGCCGCTGTCAGGACGGCCTTGGGAGGAAAGAGCAGTCCCCTCCATACACCACCTCCCCCTGGCTTCCGAGGCTACGCCTTCCAGGCACACTGCTCCTGCGTGTGACAGGGAGCCCTGGGGTGGCAGGCCGGGAAGGGCCCGGTGCGGGGGCGGCCCGCCGTGCCCCAGGTCCAGAGGCCAGCGGGCCGCAGGCCTTCTGCACAGAAGCACAACTTTCCCGCTCCTGGGGGCCGTGGCGGGGGCGCCTTCTCTGTCCAGGTGCTTTGGGAAACACCCAGCCATCCCCCGGCTGCGGCTCCTCCTGTGCCTGCCGCCCAGGACCCCTCCCCCCCCCCCACCCGAGGCCTCTGCTGACCTGGCCCCCTGCCCACAGGGGGCGCTGTCATCACCGTGGGTGTGCAGACCTTTTGCAAAGCCCGCATTCAGGAGCTGCGCGCCCTGCCGCAGCTGTTCTCAGCAGGCTGTGGCTGGGCTGGAGGGAACGACGGCCCAGAGCCCGGCTTCACATGCAAATGTGGACACAGCTGCTAAAAGGTGCACTCCAATATCCTGGCCTTGAATGTTAAAACAAAGGGTTGAAATGCGACCTGTGTATACTGAGCGTTTCTCGCGTGCCGGCCCGTCCTGGGAGCCGCTGTACAGCAGTGAGCAAGGAGGAGCGCGTTGCTCTTCCCTTAGAGCTCAGTGTGTGCGTGCAGGAGGCTTTCCCGCACCAGAGTCAGTTGTCTTCGTAAAGCTGTCCCACGAGAAGCCACTGGGGCTCAGGGTGTGGCTGGCAATGGCTGTGGCTTCTGGGAAGAGCCTCCCATTGGAGGCCCATGTCGGGAGGACGGCCTGGAGAGGAGCCCACTACCGGTCGGGACTGGGGGCGGGGGGCGGGGGGTCAGGGAAGGACACCTGTTGCCTTGCAAGCACGCATCCAACTGGAGAAACAAAAGAGGAAGGCACCGCTGCTGCTTGCTGGGGTCTTCCCCCATCTAGTGGGGGAGGCAAACAAGTGCAGAGGCTCCAAAAGGATGCCCCAGGGGCAGCAGGCAGCTCTGCCCAGAGGGAGCTAGGGGCCGAAGGTCCCCCAGGTAGCAGGGAGCAGTGAGAGCAATGGGCCTATGGGGAAGAAGCGGACTCCCGAGATGTTCAGGGAAATGAGCGGAGGATAGTGGCTGCTGGAATGGAGGAGCGCCAGAGAATCCAAAGAAGTCCATGGCTGCAGCCCACTGTGGGAAGGGGCAAGAGACACTAACGTGGTGAAGACCTCAAGGAGGCTGGGAGCCGAGCTTGGTGCCGGGGAGAGGCTGGAGTCTGCGGTCCTAGCAGGGGGGAACGCCAAGTGAGCCAGAAGCATGGCCACCAGAGGGAGGAGGGATGGCGGAAGCTGAAGGCCTGTTTTTAAGAGGTGTAAATACGTTTTATGGGCTAGTGGGAAGAGGCCAGCAAAGAAGGAAGACTTGCAAACACCGCAAAGAGCTAACAGTTGCTGGAGCAGGTTCCTCAAGGAGCGGGAAAGATAGGATGCAGGGCAGAGGAGGTGGGCAACAATGCCCTGAGCTGGGTAGCCTGCCGGGCAAGCTTCCAGACGCTTCTCCCTGCGCCCGGCCTTCCGGCCAGCTGCCGGGACTCGGCGGGGGTCCTCTGTGTGGCCCGTATCTGACCTCGCCCTGCCTGGATCTCTGACGACTCTGCACTGCCTCCCACATGAAGCCAGAAGTTCCTGCGGGGACCTCCCGGTGACTCTCCCAAGGCCCGGCTGTAGCCCGGTCTGGCGTGTCCCGGGCCGTGCCTCGCCCTTTGTCCCACGGCTCGGAACCGCGCTCCTCCATCCCTCGGGGCCCCATTCAGGCGGCCCCTCCTCCGGGAAGCCCGCCTGGCCGCCTCACAGGTCGAAGGGGCGCGGCCTCCGCGGGGAGACACCACGCGCGGCGCCCCCGTCTGGCCGAGGGTCGCGGCGGCGGCGGCGGCGGCGGCGGCGGGCAAGATGGCGGCGGGCCCGGACCCCGCCCCTTCCGCCCCGCCGGGCGCCGCACGAGGCCGGCTTAAAGGGGAAGTGAGTCAGTGTCCGCGGACCCGGCCGGCCAAGGCCCGCGCCCGCCGCGGCCCCGAGAGGCCCCAGGAGGCCCTGGCGCGGCGGCGGCGGCGGCGGCGGCCATGGCCGGTGGGCCGGGCCCGGGGGACCCCGCGGCCCCCGGCGCCCAGCACTTCTTGTACGAGGTGCCGCCCTGGGTCATGTGCCGCTTCTACAAAGTGATGGACGCCCTGGAGCCCGCCGACTGGTGCCAGTTCGGTGGGTGGCGGCGGGCTGGGAGAGGCTGGGGCGGGAGGCGCGCGGGCCCCGGGCGCCCGGGCCTGACGCCTCCCGCCCCGCAGCCGCCCTGATCGTGCGCGACCAGACCGAGCTGCGGCTGTGCGAGCGCTCCGGGCAGCGCACGGCCAGTGTCCTGTGGCCCTGGATCAACCGCAACGCCCGCGTGGCCGACCTCGTGCGCATCCTCACGCACCTGCAGCTGCTCCGCGCGCGGGATATCATCACGGCCTGTGAGCGAGCGGCCCCGGGGACCCCGGGATCCCGGGCTGACCCAGGACCTCCCACGGGACTCCTCCCTCCTCCCCCTCCCCCGCCTGGGCCTAACCGCCCTTTTCTTCCCTGGCATCCCAGGGCACCCTCCCGCCCCCCTTCTGCCCCCCGGCACCAGCACCCCGAGGCCCAGCAGTCCCCCTGCACCCTCTGAGGCCGAGGCCCTCCGCCCCCGGAAGTTGCAGACGTCAGCCTCCACACTCCCCTCCCCAGGTAAGAGGGGCCCAGTGTGGGGCTTGATGGTCTTTTGGAAAGGTCCGCCTTGACCATGGCCACTGCCGTAGACCGTGCCGCTGGTCTCTCCCTGCCTCTCACTGGTGTCTTTATGAAGTTTTTCCAGGCTCCCAAACCCATTCTGGGGCTGAGCTGGGTCCTGTCCCAAGCCCTGCTGCCCTCCAGCCACCACCACCATATCCAGACCCTTCCTCTACCAAGGTAGGTGGGGCCTGCCGGCAGAGAAAGAGTCAAGACGAGGAGCAAAACAGGTAGCCTTTGGTACACTTGTGAACCCCAGCCAGCCAGGAGGGCCGGCCAGGAGGCAGCTGGGGTAGCAAGAGCTTGTGAGTTTCAGGCGCAGGGGAGGGTTTGGGGCACAGAGGAAGACAGAGGACTTCACCTGATCCGAGGTATCTTCCCACAGCCTAACCGGGAGAGCCCGGTGTCCCTCCTGCAGGGGGCCCACCCCTCTCCGTTCTGCTGGCCCCTCGCTGAGATTTCCCAAGGCACCCACAACTTCTCAGAGGAGCTGAAGATCGGGGAGGGCGGCTTCGGGTGTGTGTACCGGGCTGTGATGAGGAACACGCTATATGCTGTGAAGAGGCTGAAGGAGGTGGGTGTAGCACCCCCGCAAAGGCCCTGGCCGGTCGTCAGCAGACCCTAGCTTCTCTGGGCCTTCCCCGGGACACGCTGCCCCGTGTACCTCCTTCAGCCCTCTGATTCCCCAGTTCAAGGTCCCCAGCCCCTCGGTTGTTCTGGGCCCGGGTCAGGCGGCAGTGAGAGTGGCCGTCAAGCCTTGGCCGCAAAGGCTTCACGCTGCCTCCCGCCCTCGTTTTCCTTGGGGGCCGCAGGGGGCAGACCTGGAGTGGACCACAGTGAGGCAGAGCTTCCTGACCGAAGTGGAGCAGCTGTCTCGGTGAGCCTGGGGCGTCCCTCCCGGGTGGCGGCGGAGAGAGAGAGCCGCGTCGGGGCCCCATCGGCCTCCAGGACCGCGGACTGCGGTGCCTGGCTCCCTCGAGCCCCCGGGGACTGCCCACCCCCACGACAGCCAGCCGGAGAGCGTGGTGGAGGCTGGAGGCCAGAGCCCTCAGGCCCCGCTTTTGAAGCAGGTTTCGTCACCCAAACATCGTGGACTTTGCCGGCTACTGCGCCGAGAGTGGCTTCTACTGCCTCGTCTATGGCTTCCTGCCCAGTGGCTCCCTGGAGGACCGCCTCCACCTCCAGGTAGGCCTACTTGGCCGCACACGCTTCCCCGGCCCCGCAGCGCTGTCGGCACCTGGGCGCTCAGGCTCCGTGAGCGGGTCCCACCGGCAGGCAGGTTTGGGTCCGGGGTTCGGCCCGAGGTGGGTGGCCATATTCCCCGGCACCCTTTCCCGGGGCCTCCCTCTGGCTGCTCCCACGCGCTGGGAAGCCTGGGTCGTGACGCCTCTAAGCGGGGGGGGGGGGGGGTTACTGGGGCACCTGGGTGCCTCGGCGGGTTAAGCGTCTGACTCTTGATTCCAGCTCAGGTCACGACCTCGCGGTTCGTGGGTTTGAGCCCCGGAGGCAGGCTCCGCACTGACAACACGGAACCTGCTTGGGCTTCTCTCCCCCTCTCTCTGCCCCTCCTGTGCTCCTGCTCTCTAAATAAATAAATAAATAAAGTTAAAGATAAAGAAATAGTTAAGGATCAATCAATCAAATCAAATCAAAGGAGGGTTATTGACTCAGTGGCCGGAGTCAAGCTCCTCCCTTTTGCAAGCAGAGTAGCTAAGGGGTCTTGTCAGCATTGCCCCTGGAGAAAGGGGGCGGCGGACCGCACCATCCGGACCCACGACTGAGCCCCCTCTCGTGACGTGCCCCCAAGATCCAGGGGCTCACGGCGCTCAGGGACTTCAGCTCTGGAGATCGGCGCGCGGTGCTGGGGGAGGTGGAGAGAACGCCTCCCTCCCCCGACATCCCGCTCACCCCAGGAGGAAGGGCGCACCCCAGCCATCCTCCCCTCCTTGGAAGAGCTTAGCCTTGACCTTCTTGTGAAGTAGCTCATGGACTTTTGGCTCGTGGTTTTCCAGAAGGGGAGACTGTGGCCCAGGCAGTGAAGTGACTTGTCTAGACCCTGCAGTGACAGGCGGAGGGAGGCTTGGGGTCCAGGAACGGGGGCCCTTCCAGCCTCTTCTGCGCCCCTCTGCTTCCTCTGCCAGGCCTGCCCCCCTCTCTCCTGGCCTCAGCGACTAAACATCCTCCTGGGCACGGCGCGGGCGATTCAGTTTCTACATCAGGATAGCCCCAGCCTCATCCACGGAGACATCAAGAGGTGAGGAGGGGACACGGCCAGGCCCCTGCGGCCTCTGACGGCTGTCAGAGCGGAGTCCGCCGCAAGGGAATGATGCTCCCCAACCTTCTGCCGGCAGGGAGCAGTGGCGCTCGCTCTCCGAGTCCCAAGGAGCCCTGCTCTGGGTGTCCCCCATGAGAATAGGCCTGTCCTCTCCTGCCTGAGGCTGAGGTGAGGGACGGGCTGCAGCCCCGAGGCCCGGGCCATCGGAGCTGAGGGCCCCGGGTCACGGAGAGCCGGGCGCAGGACAGGTATGGAAGCAGAGGCTGAGGACGGGCCCCACCGAGGAGCAGGGGCTGGCCCGCGTGAGGGAGCCCCCGGGCAGCGGGACCGCCGGCCGCCGCCAGCCACTTTCCGTGGGCGAGGCGCGAGCTGGCAGCCCGGAGTCCTCTTCCGTCGGCGCCAGGCAGGTGTTGGGGTGTGGAGCGGGCCGGGGCCCGAGCTGACGCCGCCGCTTCCCTCCCCCAGCTCCAACGTCCTTCTGGATGACAGACTGATGCCCAAACTGGGAGACTTTGGCCTGGCGCGTCTCAGCCGCTTCGCGGCGGCCAGTCCCGGCCAGAGCAGCACCGTGGCCCGGACGCGGACCGTGCGTGGCACTCTGGCCTACCTGCCCGAGGAGTACGTCAAGACGGGGCGGCTGGCCGTGGACACCGACACCTTCAGCTTCGGCGTGGTGAGCCGCAGGCCCCCTCTGCCGCTTTGGGGAGGCGACGGGGGGGGGATGGGAGGCCGGGGCCCAGCGAAGGCACCGGGGCCTGGGGAGCTCCCCGTGGGGCCAGAGGCCGACCTGGCGGGAGGAAGCTAACGGAGCTTCGGCTCCGGGGCCCCTCCCTCCCTGACACGGGCCCTCGCCTCCGCCCTGCACCTCACTCCCCGTGCGTGCTCCCGCCGGAGCTCCGGTCCCGTAACGCGCGGCTCCGTCCTTGCCGGCAGCCGGTCCCCATCTGCGCGTCCGAGGGCCGAGCCCCCGTCCGCCCGGATCCGTGCCTCAGCAGCCTCTTTGGGCCGGTCCACCCCACGAGCCCCCCCACCCCCGCGTGTGGCCCTCCCTGCCATCCCAGAAGCCACCGCCACACTCTCCGTCCTGCCCTCTCCAGGTAGTGCTGGAGACCCTGGCTGGCCAGAGGGCCGTGAGGACGCATGGTACCAAGACCAAGTATCTGGTGAGCCTCCTGAGGTGGGGCAGCGAGGGAGGCAGAGGAGAGAGAGAGAGAGACAGAGAGGCGAGGAGACAGCAGGGAGAGAGGCAGAAAGGGAGGCAGGGAAGCGCTACTCCTGGTAACCAACAGGTGCAGCCCTGGAGGGTGGAATGATCTGGAATGCAGTGCCCCACAGAAGCCAGCCTCTGCTACTGCTGACTCATCTTTGAAAGCAGGCAGGGCGCCAAACAGCTTCCCTTGACCTTGCCGAGGAAAAACCTGTCTGTCTTCTGCAGATGCTATGGCCTCTCCAGCCCCTACCCGGGCTGTGGGCGGGGAAGGGGGTGGCCCAACAGGACAGTCCCAGAGCTCGGGGCCAAGAAGCCGCGGTGGGAAACAGAACCCAGGGCCCCAGGGGAGGCAGTGGTGGGAAATCGGGCCAGCTGCTTCCCATTCGTCTCACCGTGGACCGAGACCTGGCTTCTAGTCCCAGCGTGACGGTCTCGGAGCGAATCCCTGCTCCTCACCGGGCCTGTTTCCCCACCTGCAGAGAGACTTTTTTGTTTGTCTGCTTGAGAGAGACAGAGACCATGCAGGTAGGGGAGGGGCAGAGAAGGGGTGAGAGGGGATCCCAAGCAGTCTCCGCGCCGCCAGCGCAGAGCCCGACGCGGGGCTCGAACTCCCAAAACCGCGCGATCGTGACCGGAGCCAAAACCGAGTCGGACGCTTACCCGCCTGAGCCCCCCAGGCGCCCCTCCCCTGGGAACAGACTTAATCCCCGCGCCGTGCTCAGGCACTTCCTGGGCCACTCCGTCGGTGTCGGTTCTGTACGTGTGACAACCGGTGTACCTCCTGCGGCCCCTGTTCCCGCCTCGGGGTTGCTTCTGTCTGTTCCCAAGTTTCACCGGGTCTGGGCCGGAACCGGGGAGCCGGACGGGAGCCATGCTCCCCTCGCCGGCCTCATCCGTGAGCACGTCCCTCTGTCCTCCGGACTCAGCCAGCTCCCTGCTGCCTGCCCCAGGGCCTTTCTATGAGCCCTTCCTTCGGAAAGACCCCCCACCCCCACCCCAGGTGCTTCCTCCTGGTCCTTCCCATGTCAGAACTCAAGATGCTCTCCAGTCCTCTTTGCGCCCCTGGGTACCTCTCTCTGGGCCACTC